>NW_024412430.1:769552-1196656 GCF_014898765.1 Herpailurus yagouaroundi
AAAAAAAAAAAGTCTTTAGTATGCTTTTTAAGTATAAATTATATTAACCAACCATTTTAAAATTGGTATTTAGAATAATGATTACTCCAAAAATATTTGGTAACCTTTTCATTAGTCCTCCAGTTTCCTTTTCCAGCTCACTCTGAAGGTGAGAAACCACTTTGTGGTCTGTGCTAGCTACTTGGGACAGTATCCGAAGGCCCAGGGACCCTACCCTCTCTCTCGGCAATGACATCCTCTGTTCCTCTTCCTTCTGCATGCTCCCTCATGAACAGAGAGCTGTTGTCCCTCTCCTGTCTCTCCGTAAGTGTCCTTTCTCTGACCCTTTCTCTTAATGCCTTTACTTCCTTTGTGACATTCAGTGGAAGCCACGTCTTCTCTCCTGTCCTGGGTGTTGATGTTGTTTGCCCTTAACTTGGCACTCTGCTGGCCCTTTCAGACTTCTGTTGACAATCTCTTCTCTTTTGAAGTTTGAACTAGTCCTATTCAACATTTGGTCCCCATAACTGCTCATTTGGTTACCAGTCCACAAGGAGATAAGGAGCTTTCAACAGAAAGTAAATTAATTGTATCGCCAAACCCACTGTTTAGTTTGGCTCTTTGCCTAATATTATTATTATTTAAATAGTAGTAGTAGCAGTAATAGCAAAATTTTCTCCAAGAAACAAAGAAAGGAAACAGTATGTTGATTTACATCCTGGCACAAGCTACTTACCTCAATAGGTTCTGGTACTTTCAATGGCCCTGGTTTGCACCTTCTATTTACCTCCTTTATTCCATGACTCTGCCTTACCTTTGGAGCTCAATCTTACTGTATTTGTTCTGCTCTTTTCCCCCAATTCCTAAAAGTACACATTTCCTTGGTTTCTTCATTTAACTTTGTCCCTGTGAGCATCTTTTCTACTCCCTTGAATCCTTTTCCAACTTGAACTATTATTCTGTATATTGAAGCCTGATATGAAACACTCTCTGATCACCGTATCGTTTGCACTGGAAGCAATGTTGTGTTCAGCTTTTTGCCAGTTGTAGCTCCTATTTGCTCTTAAAACACATAGTAGATGATCCAATTCCTGTCCCCCTCAGCAATTTGATTTCACATTTCACTCCCTGGGCCTTGCCTGAATTTAACTGCTTTCACTAAAATGCTAAGTATATTGCACTTATGTATATTGCACAATATCTTTTCATAATGTTTTAATTTGTGAAAGTAGACAAAAAATGGAAAGAATACTTGGGTACCAGTATCACCTAAAGAAAAAAAAAAACAGTTATTTCTGTTTTCTTCTGAATCCTTGTTGTGGAGTCCTTTCTAGAATTCCAAGTCCAGCATCCATATGTGGATTAGAAAGTAATATTCACGACTTTGCAAGCAGGTATTTGAGGAGGAGCATCCTTGAGCTCACTCCCTACCTGCACCTGCCTCAATGGTCAAGCAGCTACTTGTTTCTCCCTGGGAACAGTCGCTTTGCAGGGAAATGTTCTGTCAAAGCCCTGCTCTTGCTTCTCCATTTCCCCACCTAAAATCCACAGTGCCCAGTGAGAATGGAACATCAAGAGGCCCTGGGCTTTTTCTTTTTTTACTTTCTCTCTCTTCCTTTATTCTTTTCCAAATCCCTTTATTTTGCTTTGGTTCCTCACTTTCATCCTAATAACTCCTCCTCTTCTGCTTCTGCAGGTGTGAGCTTTCTCTAAGTTCTCTGTCATATGCACTCCAGCTCTTCTCCTCTGCCTTTAGCACTTGCTCCTATACTATTTTCCACATTTAACCCATTTGTATTCCGTGCCAATTCTTGAATTTATCCTAAACGTGCTCCTTAAGGTTAGATCGCTAGGTTTCCATGAAGCCCGTTATGTCCTGTTTGCTAAGAGGAAGTATTTTTATCATTCATATTTATCCAAAAAATAGCATGGATATTTACAAAAATATAGATTTAAGACTTCAGGACTCAGATTCTCCTTAGGCTTGTGCTTTCTATTGGGTATGGCTATAGGTAATCACAGAGTCTTCCAATAAATGGTGCTGGCTGACTGGGTAGAGATTTGTGGAAGGTACTCTTGGCAATAGACCGGATGGGATTTGTGCAGTGAAATGTCTAAACTTATTTCTTAAGCTTAAATAACCTAGCTGCTTTATGATGATGAAGGTCACCTTCCTACTCCTTCTTCTATTCTAGTTATAGATAATGTCTCATCAATTTTTTAATACACCAGTGTTGTTGAGCAGAGGTTCTTATCCTGGAGTTTAAGGCAATAGAGCACAGCAACTCAGAACCTGGGCTTTAAAATCAGACTGAACTGTGTTTTAAATCTCGCTTTACTACTCATGAGCTGGGTGGACAAGAGCAAGTTATTCAGCTTCTCTGGGTCTTGGCTTCTCATTATATCAAATGGGGGATAATAATGACTTCTTTCATGGTTCTAAGGATTAAAACTATACAAATAAACTGAAGTTTTTGCACTTCTTGTTGGGAAAAAAATGGCTTAAGGAATATATGGGGCGTGGGTTAAAAAAACCCCAAGTTACATGATAGCTGCCAAAGTCATTTTGGGAAACCTTGTGGGGAAATACAGACTCAGCTAGTCTTTCTCCAGAGCAGCTGTTAGTGAGATTCAGTGAACAGGCCTATTTGACTTTCTATAAAGAGAAATACGTTATATATATTAAGATGCTGGGAGAAGTGAAAACAGTCGGTAATTTAAGATAGAAGCCCTAAATTAAAGTTACAACGGCAGCCACTCCTACCTTGCAGGTACTTATTTGTACTTGAGAAACTTGTCACAAGAGCAATTGCATGTGACTTCCTCAAGAGTGAGTGGCCTAGCGTTTTTTAGTGCAATGATTTTTCCCAGCAGGGCTGAAGAGGCCAGGCCAGATGGCATGAGGATATCTCTAAGGTGTTAGCACAATGTCCAGCATACAGAAAATGCTCAAAAATTGTAGCTGTGATTATGTTCAGTTAATGTCAGGGCTTCAAGGAGTCCAGGAATCCCCTCTGGAATCGCATGCTGATTTTTATGCATTTTTCTAAGGGTTGAACCACACATTTACTCAGATTCTAACACGGTTCATAATCATTAAACATGTAGCGATATTTTAGCTTGTATCTCAAATGTGGAATCAACCTACAGTCTCAGTTCATCTTTGAAAATGCCTTGGGACTGATATTAAACCCGTGGAGCCAAACCTCAGATTTGGCGCAAAGAAAGGTCAGACATTGTCTGTGATAAGTCACTGTAAAAACCCAGAAACTAGCCTGGAAGTGAAGAGATGTTTAGGCATGAAGACATGATATATCGGCTAGCATTGGGTACAGCTAACATGCTCCTCCCTGTGCATCAAGAAACCCATTTAATTGTTCTGTCTACTAAGTCCATTCTGTCCTTCACTGATGATCCTCGAAGCTGCCCTTTGAGGGTTGCTGGTAATTGCCAGCGGTAAGTGGCAAAACTTAGACATTTTTGGTGCCCTACAATAATCATAGATCCTTGAACTGGGACATTGTGTAATGACTCCAGGATGTGGAATCATCCTTATCTTCGAAAGCTCAAATTATATAGCACATCTATCAGTGGCCCCTGCTCCAGATAGCTTCATTTCATCGGACAAATACACACCCCACACTTCCTACCATAATACTATTTTGGAACGATGATGTGTATTTCTTACGGAGGCTTTTGTTTTACTTTTGGGTTTTGTTGTTGTTGTTTTTTTCCTAAAAGTCAGTTAACTTCAGTATTATATTTTCTATTCCATTGAACACAGGCCTTGCTAAACCCTCTGACTGGTTGGGTTTCTGAATTGGGTTGCAGTCCGGGGGTTTTGTGTTTTACTTTTATTTCTTTTCTTTTTCTTTTTTTCATCTTTCAGTAGTAATTTTGTGACATGATACATTTGCTGGCACCTTGGTTAACTATGTTCATGCATTCCTTTACACCTTCTAGAACTGTAAATGCAATCCAATGCACGGCTGTTGGAGGGAGTCCGGGAAGTGAGATACAGCAAACCAGAGGTGTGGTAGGGGAGATGAGTGTGCACAGCAGATAACTGTACTTGATTAGCTAGATTTAAATAGTGTCGGACGAATTTGCCAGGTGAAAATAAAAATTGTCAGTTCAGTTTAATTTCATGGTGAATCAAACAAGGAAATTAGATTCTGCTACTCTGTCAGTTTGACATCCACAGCAAGTGACAATTAGAGATGATGAGAGAACTTCTATTTACTTTGAAACTCTTGATTTTCTGATAGGCATGTAACTTTTATTTACCCTTGCGTTGCAGAGAAATGTGGCATAACAGTGGCATTAGTAGAGGTTGCTGGAACATTCAGGATATAGGCTGGTGAGGCAGAAGGGGCAGGTAGAGAGGCCAGAGCTCACTTTCATAGTGTGGCATAATCAGATTGAGAGGTACGCTGGAGAGCGAAAACGCCTGTGCTCTTAGGCCAGCGGAGTGTAGAGCTGAAATGCAGATAATAACACAGTGGTCACACCTCTTGCTTCAGCAGACGAGATTACATTAGAGCAAACTAAGGCCAGAAGGCAGGGGATGAAAGTGGCTCTGACTTGTGTGGTGGCAGCCAAGCCATTCGGGTTGCTTTTCCATTTTCTTCACAAGCCCATGACCGAAACATCGGGCAACTTGGGGGGACTCACCTTTAAACACAAAAGCATTTCCAGACATCCTCCCCCACCCCCCATGATACAACAAAGTGGAACTTCAATTCCAAATTAGGGTTCAGAGAGCACAGAAAATTTGGTAGAGGTGAAGCATGAAACGATCACATGGGAAGTTGCTTCCTTGATTTACAGCAAAAGTTCTTGGCAAAAGGTAGATCTCCATAGCACAGGGAAATCATTTCTCACCTGAATTTGTTTCCAAAGAAGGAGTTTTAGGGTTGACTGATTGGCCACCTCTGGATAGCAAAGACAGCATTGGGAGATATAAACAGAATGAGAAACAAAATATGGTTTGATTCAAAGTGAGTGGTAAAGACTAGGTATTCTCGTCTTTGATTTAATGGATATGTAGTCATTTTTAAAGGGTTCTACATCTCACGGGTATAAAGTTCACAAGAAGGCCTGGATAAGTCAAATCACACCTTTCTCAATGCGTCATGGACCTGAACGTTCACTGCCTAAAAGACATCCCTTCTCTCACTCTTTCTAGCTGGTTAAGGAGGAGTACAACCCTGGCTCCAATTAGACATTTATTTTGCTAACAAAACAATGTGTCCGTGTTCAGTATAATAGCCTTCTTATTTGCCTTTCCCCGCATTAACCTCAGACCTTCATATTATTATATGACCAGCGCATACTAAGAGGATGGTAGAATAGTCAGTAAATAAAAGTATGAATGGATACTTTTGGATTCTAATATTTTGGGACTGGGAGACTTGCTTGGGAGGTTTACCAACTAAAAACTAAAATCCTGAATTAGGAAAATTTGCTAGCTACCTGGAGCATATCTTTGTTATCACTGGTGATTTTGGATTTATTTCTTTAATCTGGCATGATCAAAGTTTGGCTGAAAAGGAAAAAAAAAAGAATCCTGAATAATTTGAAGGTGATGATTTCAATTGCTAATCAAATAGGACACATGAGATTGTATCCTAATTATTTGGAAATGTGATAATTCATGGAAGTGTCGGAGTGGAGAAAGGAACACGAATTATTTCTTTTCTATTTCCCACATTTCTTGGGACAAATTTAAAACATGAAATGAGAGCGATGATCATTGCCTCAGCTATATCAAATTCTTAACAATTTGATTACTGCTTATACCAGAATTCTAGTAAAATTGGAGTACACTCACTCTAGGGTACTTGTTACATATAAATTCCAAAAGCATCTATTTAAAACCTTCTTCAACATTTTAAAAATGAGGTACAATAATGGTAAACAACTTGAACTAGCGATGAATTAGCAGCACACAGCTTGACAGCCTTACATAAATCCTCACATTTCTACGTCTTGTCTTTTATTGGGAAGCTAATTGATGCTTGAGTATATCATCTGAATCACACTAGGAAGATAAATATTTATAAGTGAAAAATTGTGTAACGTTCGAGAAATCCAGAAAGGGACTTCCTCACTTGGTCTTAATACTCACTGTATCCCTTAACCACTAAACAGCTCCTACATGCTTATGTAAAGTATAAAGTTGTTTATCCGCACTTCTCTTTTTTCTTTTCTTTTCACTTCATTTCATTTAATTTCCTTTTCTTGTTTTTGCCGAAGTTTCTTTAGGGCAGTTAAATATTGCTAAAGATGGTCTGCTAAGACCATAACCCACAGTTCTGTTTTATTGATGGCAAATACTTAGAAACTGAAATTTACTATATACTCTTTAGTTAATGTTTTTGAGGGGTCCCTGAAGGAAAATACAGGCATAAGGCTATATGAGCTGTGCCTTTAAAGAGTCACTTGCCATAAAATGATAGAGGGTATTTATCTCTGATTTTGTCCCGTCCCACCTTGAAGTCCTTTGTGAAGGCTTTTTGTCATGATATAGATAGGATCTCTGTGTGGTTTATAAAAAGTTTCAAATTATGATTCTGAGTTTCCCTAAAATAAATACATTGCCACTGTTAGCATATTAATTGCCAATTGGAACATTCTCCAGCTCGACCATAACACAATGCCATGGTTCATTACCTGCAGATACTCCATTCAGCAAGCCACTGGTTACATGCAGATATTCCAAATGACTTCATAAACACAGGAGCACATACTGTTAAGCAGTGATTAATTCCTACAAGACCATGTGATGCCCTGTAATTCTTTAATAGTGCCAAAGTGATCTATAGCATGAGTGCATACTTTGGCCAGCTCAGCAAATGCCCAAGGGAAGCATCAGGAACATCTCTCCTTGCAGGCATTTTGTGGAGATTTTATTCACCTTGGAAAAGGACCTACAGCTTGCACAGAAAAGATGCTTTAAGAAACTTGCACGTGCAGTTGCTCAGGGGGAATAAAAAGACATTTCTTTCCTCTTAAAGATATATTTTTCTTTTATGGTGTTCACATGATCATTATACCCAACAAAAGGAAGTGGGACAGCTGCCCTTTTTTTCTTTCTTTGGCACTATTGCTGGGAGAGACGGTAGGCCCCTTTCATATATTTTGAGATTCTTTATTCATTATACAAAAAGGTTCTTCTAAGGATACACATCAGTAGCCAGTTCCATCAACAGCAGAGCATGAACAGAATGCATTTAGAAACCAGTGAGGTTACAACAGCAATCAACGTTTTTCAACGATGCGCTCCAATTTTAAATGAGAATTCTGGTGACTCTGTGATGTCAGACAGCGTATTTTGATTAAAACATTTCTTTATTGAATTTTTTATGGGCCCATTACTGGAGTCCCTGGATACATATAAACATTTTTCAGGACAGTGCAATCCAGCAGAGATGTGGGACTGGGCCTGGAGTCATAAAATAGGAAACATTAAACCAACGGCTAGGGAGTGCACAGTTACCCTAAACATCAGTGACCCAGACTCTCCCTTGGGCTCGAGCCACTCTGTAAAGTAAATTAGGTGCCTAGGGACGAATATGAATAACTGTGGGCACTGAAGGCATAGTTAGTGCTGGGAGGGCCTTATTTCCAAATACCATTTAATAGTGGAAGCAAGTAAACATATACTTGTTTATATAGAAAGAGTGAGTTCTGCCAAGCCCCGGATTGGAGACAGACATCCATTTCCAGTCCTGATTTGAACACCCATTCTAGGGCGGATTTTGACAACTCAACTAAAATACCTGAGATTCAGATGCCTCACTGTAAATGAAGATATTACAATACCTGGTGGGCTTGGGCATAGCCCACAGGTCAATCAAATGAGACAAAAAATGTATCTGGAGAACCTCTGTCAGCCTAAAAGTGCATAATAAAAGAGAAATTGCCATCATTTATTTGATGACGAAAACGTCAAAAGAGGCCTTGAGAGTTTTCTTTAAAAAGAAAACTCAAAATCCGAGGCTTTAAAACTATGTTTCTAAGCTGACCCATTTGTTTAAAGGCCTGCTTGCTCTTTTACCTTCCTTGAACTAATTATGGAAGTGATGAAATGGGCTCGTTCTCTGAGCTCTAACTCGGGAAAGTTGCTCACAATGAGCGTGGCTATAAATGAAGAGTTACATGCAGTTCACATTTTATTGGAGAGAAAATCATAACTTTTGTCCTTTTTCTTTGGTTTATTGAGATAATTTACATGGTTTTAAAGATGAAGGATTGCACTAAAGCCAAGTAATTCATGTGAATTTTCAAGGAATCTCAGCTGTCTTATTTTAGAATAGCTCCTATTTCTGTGTGATTTGTGTCTGTGTGCGTGTGTGTGTGTGTCTGCATGTGTGTGTGCATGTGCACGTATGCATGTGCTTTATGGTTTAGATGGAAATGAGTAATTCTGGAATGAAATTACATAAATGATCCACAGTAATGAGAAATCTTGAAGATAAAATAGATGGTTTTCCTGAGTCATCAACTGTTCAGGAGAGTATATTTAGCTGATATTAACTCTTTAGAATTCAAGGGCAAGATTCTCATAAATAGTGAAGGGCTAGATGCCATTTTAGGTCATTAAATATTGTTTTAAAGTCACCACAGTTTCCAAAGTGGTTGTTAAAAATGAATGGAATTGATTTTGATGTGTTTTGTAGTTCTTTGATTAAGGTAGGGTGTCTAAGATGTGGGACTTTTATGTGTTGAGAAGTACACACACATAAAAAGGCATATGATTTTTTTTTTTTATGAAGTAACTTTTAATTGGGGGAGATGATAAGCAATCCCATCAACACACAGTCTTTTCACAATGTAAAGGATGAAAAGGCTATCTTGGGTTCATTTGGAAGAAGAAACTTCATGCCCACATATTATTTATCCTTACCATTGAATCAGCACGCACTTTTGATGTTTATTCCAATTTTTAACCTAAATAATAAAGCAAATTATAAAGTTTTATTTCATCATATAAATTGAGCTACAATGATTTATTTGTTCTCAAGAAGATTTTTTTTTCTTGAGTTTTATTTAAAAACCCAATGGGGCGCCTGGGTGGCGCAGTCGGTTAAGCGTCCGACTTCAGCCAGGTCACGATCTGGCGGTCCGTGAGTTCGAGCCCCGCGTCAGGCTCTGGGCTGATGGCTCAGAGCCTGGAGCCTGTTTCCGATTCTGTGTCTCCCTCTCTCTCTCTGCCCCTCCCCTGTTCATGCTCTGTCTCTCTCTGTCCCAAAAATAAATAAACGTTGAAAAAAAATTAAAAAAACAAAAACAAAAAACCCAACACACTTTTGGTTACTACCTACTGTAATTCTGGTTAGAAGGTAGATGGTAGGAATGAAGTTGAAGGAAAGGTGGTTCTCACCTTCAAATTTCCTAGAGTGAGAGAAGACCTTTAACTACACAATTACCAAGTTGAGGCACCAGAGCGTGGAAAGAAGTGGGCTGTGGCTTTAATATGGAGATATCTCATATGCTCTGGAGGGACCAGCTGATGCTTGGTGAGATGCATCGCTGTGGTTCTGAGACCTGACGTTAAGACAGAAAAAAGAAAAAGAAAGAGTGGGTGAAAAATAAAGAAAAATTGTAGATGGTGGGACAGGGAGCCAAAGGCACCTGATGTGGAGATATCTGGGGCCTGCGTGCGTGACGAAGCTTGTGGTTTTGAGCACGGGCAGTTGTGACGTTGAGGTGCTTGTCAGTTTTTAAAATGTTTTCTTTTTTTACATTTGTTTCCACTCTTAACTTTTCTCAAATCAGGCTGACAAAAGGTTTTGTTTGTTTGTTTGTGTTTGTTTGTTTTTGTATCAAACAAGCTTTACTTTAACATACTGAAATGACATGAACTTTTCTCAAACTGAAGACATTTGGTGATCTAGTTTATTTGGGACATGGGACCGCTGCTGTCTAAGCTATTTGGAAATAAAATGCATAAGCTGTCCTTTGTTAGTTGTGCTAATGTGCGGTCAAGATAGGTGTCTTGAAATCCTTGAAGACTGACCAGTCACTCACTGCTACTTTAGGTGCTGCAAGGGTGTGAGTATATTTCACGAAAAGCCTCCTCTGTGTTGTTTGCTTTGCCCCACATACGTACAGGGGGTCTGACTCAAATGAGCTTAGAAGACTCCTTTGGGCTCTTTAGCACAAGGCCTGGAAGTGTAATTGCCTCCTTTTCCCAGGGCCCCAACTTGCTGGCTGCTTGGCCTTCTGTGGATACAGTTGTCTCCTCTCAAGAAGGAGGACTTTTCTGGCTTATTTACCTTATTTGGCTTCATTAGATGATAGATAGATGATAAATTGGTAGATTGATAGATTGATAGGTAGAGAGGTAAATAGATGGGTGGATGGATAGATAGGTAGAGACAATACACTATCATATGCTAGAATATAGCATATAATACAGTTGAGACAAAGACATAGTTTGCCCAGTTAAATCCCACAGACCTCTTTGTTTGCCCTCTAAACCTCTAATCCCAATTAAATTGGCTTAACTGTGCAGTTTCAAATATTCCATTGGGTCCTTAATCCAAATGAGAACTAACTTTTCTGTCTAGAGATAGATTTTCTGATGGAGACTATTGTTAGGGGGATTTATGCTTTAGAAGTCCTTGGTGGTATCCTAGGGCCTCTCAGCAAATTATCCCATTGTTTAATCATCCAAACTTCCTGGACAACTCTTCCATTTTCTGTCATATGCTTCTTGGAATCATGCTAATGACAAATGGAAAAATGATGAAGCCTTTGGGAAATAGTTTTTCTTTTAACTTCATGTAAAAAAAAAAAATCTCGTATTACACTATTAACCTAGAAGATTGGAAGTGAGGGAGAAGAAAGAGATGGGTTGTTGTCAAGGTCAGTGTCAACAAAAGGTCTTTTGTTGTATCTCCTGTAGAATGTAGTAGTTTAAACAGCATTCTGGTAAATAAAGTCTAACAAACAATGACACAGGGAGTCATTGGGGGTTAGCTGTAAAGCATCACTTTACTTTCAATGTGGTAGGCGATTTTGCATTAAAAATCTTTTTTTTTTTTTTTTTTTGGTGTATAATTGTGCTTCAATTTTCTCAAATGGCAAGGTTCTTTTCAGTACTGAATATTTTGAAATAACATGAAGATTGAGGAAAAATTTGCCCTTCCTTTTTCCCACAGGAAATAATAGGAGGAAGACCAATTTTTTACTAATTGTATCTTTCATACACCTTTAGAACTTACACAGAATTGTTTTCTTTAGGATGTCAGGGCGCGAATACCTATGATTCTCAGTGTTTTTTGGATTTGGGAATGATGAGCTAGCAAACAAAGGGTAAGAATACGGAGTCAGCTCACCCTGACTCACAACCTATTAATGTGTATACAATTAGCCTGATGGTGTGGGGGAAGTAAACATTTTTTTCTTCTTCTGATGTCTTTTTATGGATATATGATAGCAAAGGTATAACCCCATTTCTTAGGGATAAATGAAAAATTTCCCCAAATATTAAGAGAGTAATAGTGTAGAAGCTCTTAATCTTTCTTTTGACATAGGTTTTGAAAAGGTCTTGGTGGAACTCTCCCCAGCTCAATAAAATTTTGAGGTTAATGTCTTAAGGAATGTATAATTACCTTTTCTTACTTTAGTGTTAGAAAAGGATTTAGTTTGGCTATAATGGCCTGTAGAATTTAATTGTACCTGTTTTAAAATTTTAATTTGTATAGTATACCTAACTTCATAAGGACAAGAAAACTGCAAGAGAACCTGAGCTTTAAAATCTCTCTCTCTCTCTCTTTCTCTCTCTCTCTTTTTTCTCTTAAGAATGCTTTTTAGGTTTGATGGCTTTATTGGTTCTGGTCTTCCCCATAAGACATGAGTGCAGAGCTAATAACTCCTGCTATTCCGTCCCAGAATGAGTCTTTGAAACTGAAACCACACAGCTTCACTGTTTGGGTCATGATTTTTCCATTTAACCAAATCATTAACCAGATTATGTAAACACAAAGGACATCCTTTATTTACATTATAAATATCTCTCAGACTGTATTTATTCCTGCCTCCCTCCGCCATCTAGCCCTGTCTCTATTTTTCTCTATTTCTGTACCACAGTAAAAAAAAAAAAAAAAAAAAGAGATCTTTTTTCCCATAATTGTACACCGAATACCAGTGGTGTAACATCCATTCTGTCACCTTCACTTTTTCTCTGAAAAGTGTAACATAGGTTAGTTTTGCTCTCAGAAAACATAAGAAACCAAACTCACCAAATAGTATACATTAATTATGTTCAGCATTTGTATTTAGTTATACCTCAATAAAGTTGGGGAAAAAAGAAGAAAGACAAGCTGAACATTGTTTTTCAGAATTTATAATTCACAATCCATAAATTAAAATAATTTACTTTTTACTTTTCACTGTATTTAAGAAATATATGTTAATCATTGCCCAAGATTACATACTGGCTTTTGGTGTTTTGCAAAATCAGTTGGTTAAATAGTAGTTTAATCCGTAAGGATTATTACAAAAAAGTCCCTTGTATTCCCTTTTCACTCGATACTTCTCTGTGAATAGTGTCTTAGAATTCTGTATCTGTTGGCAGAGATTCATAATCTAAAAAGAAATGTGCTTTGGATAGTGTTCAGATTTGTATTTTAATTCTCACTTACAAGAAACTAAATTAAAAATAAACTTAATTCTAAATCTTTGGCCTCTGGGTCCATGGTAATTTATCTCTACTGTTTCTTCTGAGAAGAAAGAATGACAACTGTCACCTCCATGTTGCACTGTTTAAGGCATTTCCTTCTTTTTTGTCAACACTCGAGTTATCTATTGCTAACCACCCTCAAATGTATTGGCTTAAAACATTTGTTATTAATATCTGTCTTTGTGGGTTGAGTGGGTGCTTCTTGCTCATGTTTTCTTATGAGTGCAGTCATCTGAACATTCAAGATGGCCACTCACATGGCTGGCAGTTGATGTTGGCTCTGGCTGGACCTCAACCACACTTTTTTTTCTTTTTAATATTTATTTTTGAGAGAGAGAGAGAGAGAGAGAGAGAGAGAGAGAGAGAGAGAGACATAGCAAAAGCATGGGAAGGGCAGAGAAAGAGGGACACACAGAATCTGAAGTAGGCTCCAGGCTCCGAGCTGTCAGCACAGAGCCTAATGTGGGGCTCAAACTCATGAACAGCGAGATCATGACCTGAGCTGAAGTTGGACGCCTAACTGACTGAGCTGCCAAGGTGCCCCCACAACCACACTTTTAATCAGATCACCTACACCTGCTTCTCTGTCTGTAGAAGTCTATGGGAAGTTATTTACTCTTTGTGGCTATTACTTTTCTGAGTTCATATCTGAGTGGTGTTGATAGATAGGCTTGGGGTCACTATTTGTTACTATGGCCAATAGGAAGGAAGCTGGCTGCTGAGTAGGAAAGATGACACACTGGAACCAACCACATGGATCATGGCAACTTGCTTCTAACCAGTGTTGATATCCAGAGTGTAATGGCTATTGTTTCATTTCCACCTCTCAAGTCTTATGCAACTTCACTTTTAGCCAACTCTGAGCTGAAACCATATGGAATTAGGGGATCTGGGAGATGTTGCCCCCAATGTAAACAACTTGACAAAAGAACAATCCAGCACATTTCACTCCTTGTCAGCTTGGTATCTATCCACAGCTTATTTCATCATATTTAAGCTTCAAATATAGACAGTAAAAACATGCTTCTGGCTAATATGCATCTGTTTCCTTTACAAGTGAAAATATGCTAACTTTTTTTCCCAGCAGAGGATTTACAATAGGGGATTTCTCATTCCCCATAGCTAAAAAAAATGTATAAAACCCATATCTATACTTCTTTAAGATAATCTGTTTTCAACAGTTATTCACAGAAAGCTTTTGTTCTTTTGTTTGCAGTAATACATTATCAACTACTTAAATTCTAGTGGATGCCTGACCTTAAAAATTTCCTCATTTCTTCCTTTGTTTGCAATTTTATTACATTTGTAGAAAAAGTGTTTTTATTTGTATCAGCAATTTAATCTTTCTACTAATTTTGTATCAGCAATTTAATCAATTGTATCAGCGATTGTATCAGCAATTTAATCTTTTCTACTAATTTTTGTTATTTATAAAATAAATATAATTTTCAATAAAAGGTCAAAATAATTGCCTAAACATTATTGAAGAGAAAACATGATGGCAACACTGTCAGTATTCCCAGGGGGAAACTATAGCTTAAAATGTTCACACTTTAGCTGTTGTACAGATGTAAAAAAATAAATTGAGGTATGAAGGTGATGTGAGGTAGTGGTTGTTGTATAATGAGTATAGAAGTCTTATGGAAGGTAAAGGTATTAAAAATTATATGCTTTCCTAGAATATGCCAATGACTTTTCATGCTTGTCACTTTCACCATATTGTGAAACTTCTTAGGATAAATAAATGGATTAAGTAATAGGAACATTTTATGACTCTTGATAAGTGGGAATACAGTGCAGGGGCATATAAGTTAGACTGTGATTATATGGATGAGAAATGTATTCTGGAAAATGTGAGGTATGAACTGAGTTCTGGAAAGGAAAAAAGAATTAACTATGTAAAAGTAATGGAAATAAAGAATGAATTATTCAAGGCAGTTTGGAAGGCAGAACCACATCATAAGGTTGGGGAATTGTTAATATCTCCACATGGCTGGAGTGAAGTTTGCATATGACCCAGGAATGGGTGGGTAGAAGTATGAGTCAGCATAGTGGCTAGAAGAAGCAAAAATCATGAAAGATTGTATGAACTAAACTAATGGTTGATCTTGATTCTGAAAATACTGGCATGTTCTTCATGGAGGCATGGGGTCAATGTGACCAGATGTGTTTTCAGGAAAAAAAAAAAATGCAGCTATGAGCAGCAGAACTTAGAGAAACCAATGAGAGACCAGTTAGGAGAATATTATTATAACTGAGGAAAGATAAAACAAAGGGATGAAGAAGGCAGTGACAGTAGGGATTGAGAAGAGAGGAAGGTATTAGACAACATTACAGAGGTTATATCCACGAGAGCTGTGCCTTTGTGTTTGGACGTGAGGAGTGAGCAACAAGTAGGAAGAATCTAAGAGGACTTCTAGACCTTCTTCTTGGGCATCTGAGTTCATGATGATGTCATTCTTCATGAGAGGGAGAATGTAAGTGAAGAAGCAGTTTTACTGGCATATATGGTGAATTCAGTTTTACCTCCATAGACTTGGACACAGCTATATGATATTTAAGGAGATGGTTGGAGATGGATGGAGTTGGAGAAAAAAAAACCTTGGATAGTTTTGGTAATAAGGAAATTAATAGTGAAAAGAATATTTGGATGAGATAACTCAGGGACAGAATGTAGAGGAAGAAGAGCAGAGGCGCCTAGGGCAGAACCTTGGGAGAGTGTAGACATTCTGTAGCCATGGAAAGAATAGAAAATAACAAAGAAGGCAGAGAATAAGTATGGGGAGTTGTATTTAAGTATTTTATATAGAGAATGTAGAAAGATCTTCTAGTTTATGAGTCAAATAATCTGTGCTCTTGTGCTATTTCTAGGCATGCGGCCTTGGCTGTAGCACTTAATATCACTGAATTTTTATTTTCTCCAACACAAGATGAGGCTATGGCTCCTGCTGCCTGGCTTATAGGTTTATATTAGATAAGGTGATATATGTGAAAGTACCTTGGGAACACATCAAAGCACCATATAAATATAAAATGTCATTACTATTTTCTAGACAATGAGTACTTTTGTCCCTTCTTTCCTCCTTTCCGCTGATGAAATGTTAAGTGGGCTTGTAATTTCAGCCTTATGTTATTGTATGATGTCCTCTTGCGTGGAAAGAAAAATTGCTAACAAATTTACAGGACTGCCAAGTGGTCTAGGCCAAGAACTTTTAAGATATGAAACAGAGGACACACTACATTTTTAAAAACTGACTTTGATGCACACTTTAGTTCAGGCTGACATTGGGTTAGTACTAAGAAAATCAATTTTTGGAAATTTGGTTATGTGCTTGGCATCACTATAAAAGCAATTGGAAGGAAATGGAGTTTCTAATTCAAAATGGATGGCTGAGTATAAATACAGTCTTAAATACAGTCCCAGTGGCAGGGATGCCTGCAAGCAAATTTAAACAGTCAGTGGAATTTGTTTTACTACCTGCTTCCACTTTTTTTTTTTTTTTTTTTTTTTTTTACAGATTTTTCTCCTATTTCAGTCCTGTCTACTACATTTTCTCTACTTAACCTCCATTCTGAAGAGTTTTTCTGAGTCTGGGGAATATATCATGCACTCATTCATTTTTAAGTGTTAATATAGGAATATATTATTTCTTTTTTTCCCCTTTTTTAAAATATAAAATTTATTGTCAAATTGGTTTCCATACAACACCCAGTGCTCATCCCAACAGGTGCCCTCCTCAATGCCCATCACCCACCTTCCACTCCTTCCCACCCCCCATCAACCCTCAGTTTATTCTCAGTTTTTAAGAGTCTCTTATGGTTTGGCTCTCTCCCTAACTTTTTTTTCCCTTCCCCTCCCCCATGGTCTTCTGTTAATACGTTATTTCTTAAAGGCAGTGTTTATCAAAGAGTGCGATAGTGAATTACCCAGATGAGCAGACTCAGGTGATTTTGACCTCTGCTCCCATCAGAGAAGCACTGTGCTAAGAGCATCTAGTTCTTTAAACAGGTACACAAGGGGGCATCTGGGTGGCTCAGTCTGTTAAGCGTTTGACTTCAGCTCAGGCCATGGTCTGGTGGTACATGGGTTCAAGCCCAGCGTTAGGCTCTGTGCTGATAGCTCAGAGCCTGGACCCTGCTTCATGGATCCTGTCTCCCTCTCTCTCCACCCTTGCCCTGCTTGTACTCTGTCTCCATCTCTCTCAAAAATAAATAAAACATTAGAAAAAAAAAAACAGGAATGGAAGAATTTTATATTTTACAAAGGAATGGAAGAATTTTATATTTTACAAAGGAAATGAGTGAAACATCATTATAGTATGAAGGAAATAATTCTTAGAATTAAAAAAAAACAACTTGATTTTTTCCCTCACTAATTAGACATACAGTGTTCTTAGCCAAGTCACTTAATCTCTTTGAAATTTCATTTGTCAATTTTTACAATGGATATAGTAGTAATAATAAAACCAGTAATCAAATAGAACCTACTTAATCTCACAGAGTAGTTGTGAGCATCAAGAGAGAAAAAAAGATTGTTGTTGAAAGTAATTTTACAAGTCTGAAATAATATACTATAGTCATTTTTATTTTAGCTAGCAAGGGCGTATCTTGAGGGGGATGCCTCTTAATATGTTTTATATTAAATTATATATTTTACTAATGCTCAGAAAGCCTGACTTACAGATAGGTGGAATACATAAAAGCAAATACAACATATTAATTACACATAGCTGAAATATAGATTTAGGTTTTTATTTTTATGGATATACTTCAAGAAGAAGCTTAATATTGTATCAGAAATCTTGGGTTGGTGCTCCTTAAGTATTTATTGAATAGATGAATACATTTGGAATAGATTTATTTTATATTGCTAGCACAGAGCTATTCTTTTATATTTTCTCAAAAAAATCTTCATAAGGACAGAAAATATGAAAACTTTGTTAATACCTTATTGACATAGCATCATGCAGGAGTATTAATATCAGCATGACAGCATATCAATAGTAATATGATGAATGCAAAGAAATTCTGCCTTGAGGTCCATGCAAGCATCCACTTGAGCTTCATTCTTATGATTTAAAGGATCATTACCTATCAATTCAATTATAATTTTATCGCAATGAAATGAGCATATGTCTGTCAATAACATTGTTTATTAATTCTTTTAAACAAACCTAGAATGTACTTAAGGGATCAGATCTATAACCATTGCACTCCTAAGGGAGCAGTTACTTTTCACTCCTGTGCTGAACGTTTTATTTAAATGCTTTCTAAAGTTACATGTAAGAGTTACTAAATAGGGCTTTGCATTAAGGGGTGAATTTTCTTATGTTTGGTTTACGGTAAGGATTGTATATTAGCTAGTCTTTCAGTGTAGAGCTGAAGTTATCTGAGGATGAATAGTAGTAAATATTGTAGAATTCTTTTGTTCCTAATTCCCTCTTTCTTTCCCTTTCTTCCATTCTTCCTTGAGTCCCATCATAATTGTCATAACATTGATTGTCTTCTTTATGCAACAGAATGTATTAGGTAGAAAAAAGAGACTTAAAATCAGTGGTTTCTGGGGTGCCTGGGTGGCTCAGTTGGTTAAGCATCTGACTTTGGCTCAGGTCATGATCTCACTGTTTGTGAGTTTGAGCCCCACATTGGGCTCTGTGCTGACAGCTCAGAGCCTGGAGCCTGCTTTGTATTCTGTGTCTCCCTCTCTCTCTGCCCTTCCCTGCTCATGCTCTGTCTCTCTGTCTCTCAAAAATAAATAAACATGGGAAAAAATTTTTTTTTAAATATCAGTGATTTTCAACCGAGGGTGATTTTGCCTCCAAGCATGCATTTTTAATATCTAGAGACATTTTTGTTTGTCATAACTGGGGGAGTATTAGTGGTATCTACTGGGTAGAGCTAGAGATGGTGTTCCACATCCCACAATAAAAAAAGCAATTTCCCACAACAAAGAATTATCTGTTCCAAAATCTCAGTAGTGTTGAGGTCGACAAAAGTCACCTTAAGTAATTTCCAGATTTACCACACACTCAGTATTGGCATCTTCTCTACAACATCCCTTCCAGGTGTTTTGCTGCCTTATTCCTTTACAACTCGTAATAAGAATTGAAGATGATAATTATGGACAATATCCTTCCATGTATAGAAAGCACTGGAGTCTGTATTACTGCCCGTAGGTTTCTGTTTCTCCCATGGTCATCTTCAACATCTTGTGACAAAACACTGTTTATTAACTACACTATTATGGCCATACTTTAGGTTTTAAACGAACACAAACAGGATATTTTATATTTCTTTTCAGTAAGGATGATCTTAATAGAGGAGTGAAGGTCTGTTTTTACTACCTTTACTGTTTGTTTGTTGTTGTTGTTGTTGTTGTTGTTTTATTTGAGAAGTACTGTGGAGAGTGGCTGAGAGCACAAAACTGGAATCCATACTTTCTGGTTTGAAAACTGGCTCTCATGTTTATTTCTTGTGTGAAACCAGGCGAGTGTATTAACTTCTCTGTAAAATGGGAATTTTACATGGGATTGTGTAGATACTTACACTGATGTTAGAATTATGACTATATTTCATCAGTGCAAAGATGTTATTGATTTAAAGCTGCAGCATTATTTTACATACCAACAAGAAAGAGAAAATGCTGCCAATTAAATTATTATATTCCATCATGTGTAAGGCCTATTCCAATTTCAGAGGTTGTTCAAATGTGACCAAAAAATGTATATACAGTATATGTCAAATGTTTAGAACCATGCCTGACACTGAGTGTGCTCTAAATATCCATTAGTACTTAAATTGATATATGTATAATATACTTCTAGAGTGAGAACAGGCAATACTGTTCAGAAAGCACCCCAGAGCTACACCACTGCTGATCTTTTTCAGGAATAGGTGTTTTGGGGTTTTTTTGTTTTGTTTTGTTTTGTTTTTTTTTGGTTTTTTCTTTCTTTCTTTTTTCTTTTTTCTCTTTCTTTCTTTCTTTCCTTATAATCTATGCATTTAGATTTCTTTCTTTTTTTGTCTTTTCTTTCTTTTCTTTCTTTTCTTTCTTTCTTTCTTTCTTTCTTTCTTTCTTTCTTTCTTTCTTTCTTTTTCTTCTGTTAGTATTTCTATTCCTAATGTTCTAAAGGACCATTAATGACATGAACAGAAGGAATATTAGATAACGAACCCATTGAAAAAAATAAGTGCATCAACTAACTGTAAGCATCTAATAGGATGAGGAATTTGGAGTTGTAATGTCTTTTATCTATTTCTCCATTTGTTTTTTTTTTTTACAAGTTTTTAAATTTTATTTTTTCAACGTTTATTTATTTTTGGGACAGAGAGAGACAGAGCATGAAGGGGGGAGGGGCAGAGAGAGGGAGACACAGAATCGGAAATAGGCTCCAGGCTCTAGGCTCTGAGCCATCAGCCCAGAGCCCGACGCGGGGCTGGAACTCACGGACCTCGAGATCGTGACCTGGCTGAAGTCGGACGCTTAACCGACTGCGCCACCCAGGCGCCCCTCTATTTCTCTGTTTGATTTGACTCTGTGTTCTGTGTCATAGCCTGCTATATTTTCTTGACTGCCCCGAGTCATACTCTTGGGCTTTCATTCTCTGTGAACATATGTTTATATTCCTCTTTTTATACTGTGTCTTCATTTTTCTATGTATGCCTTCTCAATTTTAAAGTGATAAGAACAGATACTACACTTTATCTTTGCCAAAAGGCTGAGAAGCAATGCCTTCTCAATTTTAATACTAACATCTAGAGGACAGGGGCCAGGTGTTAATACTTATTTAATATGTGGCACATTTTCAGATGTAGACCATGTGTAAGCTTATAATCTACAAATTGTTAGCCTCTTTTATACTGTGAGATGTAGAAAGCATAGATGTGCCGGGACTAGCAAGTAGACTAAGTCAATTGGTAAATTAGTCTCTACAGGACTTATGTGAGGTCAGAGTTCAGTGTGTCATATGCTCTGAACAGAGCACAGAAAGCATCCCTGTTCAGGAAGAGTTAAGAATTTTTGACAATACTTCCTTTTAGTCCCATATCCTTATAAATTATTGGGTCTGAAGAAACCTTAACATTTGTTCAAATGTGGAGCTGGTTTCTGATCATCCTTTCTCTTTCCTTTTTACATCTCATTTTGACCTGGCTGATGAATCTGGAGGGTGAAGGCAATTTTTAGAGCACTACAAGTTTTGCCAGAGATAATGTTCAGATGTGTAAGCCAACCAGGGGTGCACTTAGAGTCATGTCTGTGGATATAAATTATGTCTGAGGCAGGTAAAGACAATAGCAAGCGTGGAAGGAAACTGCTAGAGCTTTGTTTCCCAATGACCAAGCCCAAAAGGAAGAGCCCTGCATTCCAAGAACAGAATATTCAACCAAGGTGTTTGAAAACAAAACAAATCCAACCTGTTTTGGGATTTCAGGAATATGAGAATATATTCCTAAAATGGAGCATAGGCCATTATATATAGACTCTGGGCTGCAGAGGTGAGACAAATGTCCATACCACAAAAGTTTTATCAGATGTGCTGTTACTTTGCTCAGATCAGGTTACATATCAAGGACAATAGCAAATGGCAGAATGCTTGTTGCTGTGTGGCTTATTGAACCCAATACACCATCAAACATGATCTAGGAACATAGCTCAAGGGTTTAGTGTTTTCCTGTTTATGCCAGTAGCTTTCAGAAATGTGGTCCTCTACCGAGAAATAGTAGTAAGAAAGCCAAAATGTAACCATAGCGCAAGAAAAGATTTTACTTTGCTAGTTATTGAATCTTAAAAAAGGGCTCTGTAATTTTACATCCTAATCTATCTCCCTTTCTGAAAGGACACTTATTTTAATACCTCCTGATCCTGGTTTTTATTTGGGCAGACGGCTGGAACATTAAGATAATATATTAACAACAGATGCACACCTTTCCCTGGACTTCACAGTGGGGTGGCTGCTGTCTCAAGAAATCATTAATGGAATTTAAAGTCTCTCACTTCCAGGTCATAGGTTTGAAAAGTGCTACCTTTGTCGTATTCAAAAATTATTACTATCTGGTATGTGTCATCATCATGAACTTAGCCCATACATATAATTGAGTACTAATAAATAGCAATGGTAAGCAGACAGGAAGTGATTTCACTTAAAAGTTGCCACAGTGAATTACTATTCTGGGTGATGTTTTAAGTTGCCCTTAGACAGAGGCAATGTCATTTTGACTGAGGTTGACCGAATTCCTGTATCATATTCACACACAATTCTTATGAGATAGGGAAACTAGACACCTTGGGTAGTAATTAGTTTTCCAACATATTAGTTTACTTTTAAGTATGTCTTTCAAATGTTATTTGCTGCTTAATAACACCTTGATTGGAAAGAAATAATAATGTGAAATACAGGAGAACTTAATGCATAGATTATAACATTCTAAAAGGTAACTTGCCTAGAAAATATTATTAATATATTTAGGAGCTTGGGGGGAAATATAGCATAAAGCCATTTCTTAGTGTTCTTTTTTAATATTTTTTGATTTTGAGACAGAAAGAGAGCATGCAAGCAGAGGAGGGGCAGAGAGAGAGGGAGACAGAGAGAGTCCCGAGCAGGCTCCACACTGCCAGTGTGGCTCTCCATTCTTAAAGTTCTTTTTAAAGATTATTTGAAGTTGCTTGAGAGAGGACAGGTATTTGATTATTTGGGGACATCTTCCCCTGCAGAGGGGAGTTAATTCCACAATTTTCCACATATGTATTTTTAAAACATTTATTTTTTAAACATTTTTTAAAATGTTTATTCATTTTTGAGAGAGCACGAGTGAAGGAGGGACAGAGAAAGAAGGAGACACAGAATCTGAAGCAGGCTCCAGGCTCTGAGCTGTCAGCACAGAGCCCGATGCGGGGCTCAAACCCACAAACTATGAGATCATGACCTGAGCCGAAGTCGGACACTTAACTGACTGAGCCACCCAGGCGCCCCATTAATATTTTACATTTAAATCTGTGATCCATCTTGAGTTAATTTTTGTGGAAGGTGTGAAAGTTAGGTTGAGATCCATTTTATTGCATATGGATGCATATCCGAATACCATTTGTTGGAAGGCCATCCTTTCTCCATTGAATTGCTTTAGCACTTTTGTCAGAATTAATTGGCATATTTGTGTGGGTCTATTTCTGGGTTTTCTATTCAGTTTCATTGACCTATGTGTCTATCCTACCACTAGCATCACAGCGATTTGATCACTGAAGATTTATTGTAAATCTTAAAACTGGGAAGTATGAATCTTCCAACTCTCTCCCAGAATTGTCTCAGCTATTCTAGTTTCTTTGTCATTAAATATATATTTTAGAATAAGCTTGTCTATAACTGCAAGAAATAATCCAGCTGGGATTTTGATTGAAATTACATTCAACACACAGGTCAATTTGGGAAGCACTGATATTTTAACTATGTTGAGTCTTGAAATCCATGAATATAATATGTCTCCAAATATTTTGGTTTCCTTTGATTTTTTTCAGTCATTACTTTTTAGTTTTAACATAAAGAACTTATACATGTTTTGTTAGATTTATACCTTTGTGTCAATTTTTGGAACTATTTAAAAGTATATATATCATAATAAAATCACAATTTTATATATGTATATAGTTTAATTCAGTTTTCAGTTGTTTATTGCCAGTGAATAGAAGTGCAATTGATCAGTATGTGCTGATCTCACTACCAATTTGTTAGTACTAGAAGTTGGGATATTCTACATAAACAATCATGGTTTTTGTAGATAGAGACAGTACTACTTTTTGTCTGCAATCTGAATAGCTATTTTTCTTGCCTTATTTCACTGGCAGGGACTTCCATTACAGTGTCGAATAGGTGAAGTGAGAGTGTGCTTTCTTGCCTTGTGTTCAACCTTAGAGAAAAAGCATTCAGTCTTTTACTATTAGGTAGCATGATGTCTTTAGGGTTTTGTGTGTGTCCTTTATCTAGCTGAGCAAATTCTCTTCCTAGTTTCCTTTGAATTTTTACATGACTGGATGTTTAATTTTACGAAATGATTCTTCTGCATCAGTTAATATAATCCTGTGTCTTTTCTTCTTTAATATGGTGGATTAATTTGTTTTTTGAATATTAAACTAATGTTGCATTCCTAGGATAAACACCAATGAGTCATGGTGTGATCTTTTTGTATATTGCTGGATTTTGATTTGCTACTATTATTTTAAGGATGTTTGCATATATGTTCATGCAGGATTTTGGTCTGCAGTTCTCTCTCTCTCTCTCTCTCTCTCTCTCTCTTTTTCTCTTTTTCCCTCTGTACTGTTTTTGTCTCATTTTTGAATCAGGATAAATGCTGACCCCATAAAATTAGCTGGGAAGTGTTCCTTCCTCTTCTGCAGGACGTTGCATAAAATTGTTATTATTTCTTTTTTACATGTTTCATAGAATTCTCCACTGAAATCATCGGGGCCTGAAGATTTTTTGGGCGTGGGGGGAGACTTACTAAAATGTACTTTCTTTAATAGTTATAGAATTATTCATATTATCTATTTCATCTTGAGGAAGTTTTAGTAGTTGTGGTACCAAAGTTGTTTATAGTAGAACTCTTTTATTCTTTTGGTATCTGAATCCTCATATTGGTAATTTTGTCTTAATTTTTTTTTTTTTTTGTCAGTCTTGTTAGAGGATTGATCATTTTCTTGATGTTTTAAGAAAATCAGCTTTTGTTTTCATTTATTTTCTTCTGGTTTCCATTTCACTGATATCTGTTCTTACTTTCATTATTTGGTTCCTTCTGCTTGTTTTAGGTTTATTTTACATTTATTTTTCTAGTTTCTTAAAGATGAAGTTTAGATTATAGATTTGAAATTTGTTTTATTTTCTTTTTTATTTAAATTTTTTTTCAACGTTTTTTATTTATTTTTGGGACAGAGAGAGACAGAGCATGAACGGGGGAGGGGCAGAGAGAGAGGGAGACACAGAATCAGAAACAGGCTCCAAGCCATCAGCCCAGAGCCCGACGCAGGGCTCGAACTGACGGACCGCTAGATCGTGACCTGGCTGAAGTCGGACGCTTAACCTACTGCGCCACCCAGGCACCCCTGTTTTATTTTCTAATATAAGCATTTACTGATATAAATTTCCCTATAAGAACACCTTTGGCAGTATCTCAGTAATTATTTTATTTTATTTTATTTTATTTACTTATTTATTTACTTACTTTTAATGTTTTTTTAATTTTGTATTTTTTTTTAATTTTTTTTTAACGTTTTTATTTATTTTTGGGACAGAGAGAGACAGAGCATGAACAAGGGAGGGGCAGAGAGAGAGGGAGACACAGAATCGGAAACAGGCTCCAGGCTCTGAGCCATCAGCCCAGACGCGGGGCTCGAACTCACGGACCGCGAGATCGTGACCTGGCTGAAGTCGGACGCTTAACCGACTGCGCCACCCAGGCGCCCCTGTTTTTTTAATTTTGAAAGAGAGAGAGAGAGAGACAGAGTGCGAACAGGGGAGGGACAGAGAGAGAGAGAGACACAGAATCCAAAGTAGGCTCCAGGCTCTGAGCCTTCAGCACAGAGCCGGATGTGGGGCTCAAACCCGTGAACCGCAAGATCATGACCTAAGCTGAAGTTGGATGCTTAATCAACTGAGCCACTCAGGTGCTCTGGAAGTATCTCAGTATTTTAATATGCTGTATTTTCATTTTTAATTCAAATGTTTTCTAATCTCCCTCAGAATCTTTGTTTCATCCACATATTATTTAGAGTGGTGGTGTTTAAATTCCAAGTGTGTGAGAGATTTTTATATTATTCTATTTTTCTAATATTCTATTATTAAAAATCTATTATGGGTACTTCAGCTCAGGTCATGATCTCACAGTTTGTGGGTTTGAGCCTCGTGTCAGGCCCTGAGCTGACAGCTCAGAGCCTGGAGCCTCCTTCAGATTCTGTATCTCCCTCTCTGCCCCTCCTCTGCTTGCATTCTGTCTCTCTCAAAAATGAATAAACGTTAAAAGAATTTTTTTAAATCTGTTATGGTCAGGGAACATACTTTGCATGATTTTAATTATTTCAAATTTGTTAAAGTTTGTTTTATTTTTAAAATTTTTATTGATTGATTGGAGTATAGTTAGTACACAAGGTTACATTAATTTCAGGTGTACAACATAGTGATTTGACAAGTCTGTATGTTATGCTGTGCTCACCACAAGTGCATCTACCATCTGTCACCATACACTATTAGAATACCGTTGACTTTATTGCCTGTGCTGTACCTTTCGTTCCCATGACCTATTCATTCCTTAACTGGAAGCCTGTATCTTCACTCCCTTTACCATTTTGCTCATCCTCCCATCCCCATTCTTTCTGGAAATCATCAGTTTGTTCTTTGTATTTTTAGGTCTGATTCTGTTTTTTTCTTGGTTTGTTTATTCATGTTTTGTTTTTTAGATTCCACATACGTGTGAAATCATATAGTATTTGTCTTTCTTAGTCTGACTTATTTCAATTAGCATATGCTCTTGAAGTCCATCTACATTGTTACAAATGGCAAGATTTCATTTTATTTATGGCCGAGTAATATTCCATTGTGTATATATGCCACATCTTCTTTACCCATTCATCTATCGATGGACACAAAGGTTGCTCCCATATCTTGGCTACTGCAGATAACGTTGCAATAAACATATGGTTTATCTTGTTTAGGGTTGTATACAGACTTGAAAAAATATGTATTTTGATGGTTTGGGATGAAATGTACTATACATATTAGAGTTGGTTGATGACGTTGTTCATTTCTATCTCCTAACTGATTTTCTGTCTACTTATTCCATCCGTTACTGAGAGATGAGAGTTGAAGTCTGAAAGTAGAATTGTGTATTTGTCTATTTCTCCATTCAGATCAGTCAATCTTTGAATCTATGTTGTTAGGTATGTGACAGTTAGAATTGTTCTGTCCTCTTGGTGAATTGACCCTTTTATCATTATGTAATATACCCTAGAAATATTCTTCACTCTGAAGGTTAGCTCGTCTGATAATAATAGTCATGTCAGATTTCTTTTGATTAGTGCTTACATTGAATGTCTTTTCCATCCTTTTACTTGAAACTCACCCATGTCATTTCAATTGAGGTAAGATTCTTGCAAACAGGATGTAGTTGGTTCATGTTTTGTATCCATTCTGAGAATCTCTGTTGTTTAATTGGCACATTTGTACCATTTGCTTTTAATGGAGTTAGTGACAGATTTAGATTTAGGCCTACTATTTAAAAACCTGTTTTCTGTTTGTTCTTCCTTTTTCTGTGCTTCAGTATTCCCTTTCCTGCCTTCTTTTGGGATATTTGAATCCTTTTTTAGTATTTCATATTAATTTAGCAATTGTGCTTTTCTCTATGCACCTTTGTATAGTTTTTCTCCATGTAGCCTTAGAAATTACAAAATACATATTTAACCTCTCATAACATACTTAAAACTAGTATTTTCCATTTTATTTGGAAGATAGCAAACTTACTGTCTATTGCCGAGGTTGGATAATTCCTATTGCTTGTCTTCCTCTTCATCAACCCTGTCCTCTACCACCTCCATTCTGCTCTTTAGCTCATCTGGTGAGGTTTTGTTTTGTTTTCGAGTTTGTTGCCGTTTTAGTGGTAATATTTCTATTTGGTTTTGTTTATATCTTCCATTTGTTTGCCTAGAAGTTCTATCTTTTTATTTAACTCAAGAGTACTTGCCTTTACTTTCTAGTGTGCATATATTTTTTAAAAACACTATTTGCTACATATTTTTAAAGCATGTGCGTTCATAATAATTTCTGGGTTTTTTTTTTCAGTGCATCAGAAGTTACTCTTAACTGGTTATCCTAAATTATCCAGAAAAATATTTTGATTCCTGATTATTGACAAATATTGTCATCATAAGTGAGATAAAAGAGTTATCTAACAAAGATAGCCTCGTCTCTCCACATCACTCAATGATAAGGTTGACTAGGGAGGAGAAACCAGGGAAAAGTGCACCAGGCCCAAATGGACAAAACTTTGGAAAGGGGGGAACACATGTTTCTAAGGTGGCCAACTCACAGCTGAAGCTTGGACGCTCAGATATACAACTTGCTCGTTACTCAGATCACGATTTTAGATGTCTCTCTCTTGAAATTCCTTGAAACAATGAGCAAAGCAATTTAATAGGCACTCAGCAATGTGCAAGTCTTAGTTTAAGAGTGCTAAGTAATCAGTATCATGGACGTGAGGAAAACACCAAGAGCATGAGATTTTTCTAACTTGTCACTAGAGATTGGGAATTATTTGCGGAATAATGGTAGGATAGCTGTCACAGTGTTTTCCCTTTTATCTGCCATGTCCCATAAATAGGACTGTTTCTGTTAAAGGTACCTGTTTCTAACGTGTGCTTAATTTGATTGAGGTGGGGCATGGGCAGGCTTGAAATAGGCTGAAATTGTCAGCTTTGTCGTCATCTCGTGTCCTACTGACGAGCTGAGAACCTCAGCAGGACAAAGTTAGCAAGTTGTTTGTGAGAATAAAACTGGAATGTAGTAACTGCTCTGTCTGTGGGGCACCGGCCATCTCTCCTGCCCGTTTCTGATCCTCTCAGCCCCACGTGCCTGTGGATCGGCTGTTTCTGTGGGCTTTGACAAATGTCATACCCATGGGATCCAACAGTGTCTCACCTCTGCTTCAGGGATTCCCTGTTTACTGAAGGTGGGGACACTGTAGGGTTCTGAATGCCAGCAAGAGTTCATGCCTGGTGTAGCAAAAATGTTGATGGGTGGAAGCTACTTGCAAATCATTTCCCTCTCCCCCTTCTCTGTGCACTCAAAGAATAGGCCTGAGATGTAGTTTATATGGTTTCTTAGAGGGAGGGCTCAGGAAATCAAACTATCAATTGCATTTATTTATTTTTTTAATTTTATTTTTAATTTTTAAAAATTTACATCCAAACTAGTTAGCATATAGTGCAACAATGATTTCAGGAGTAGATTCCTTAGGGCCCCTTACCCATTTAGCCCATCCCCCCTCCCACAACCCCTCCAGTTTGTTCTCCATATTTATGAGTCTCTTCTGTTTTGTCCCCCTCCCTGTTTTTATATTATTTTTGTTTCCCTTCCCTTATGTTCATGTTTTGTCTCTTAAAGTCCTCATATGAGTGAAGTTGTATGATTTTTGTCTTTCTCTGACTAATTTCTAATACCCTCCAGTTCCATCCACGTAGTTGCAGATGGCAAGATTTCATTCTTTTTGATTGCCTAGTGATACTCCATTGTATATATATACCACATCTTCTTTATCCATTCATCCAATGATGGACATTTGGGCTCTTTCCATACTTTGGCTATTGTTGAGAGTGCTGCTATACACATGGGGGTGCATGTGTCCCTTTGAAACAGCACACCTGCATCCCTTGGATAAATGCCTAGTAGTGCAATTGCTGGGTGGTAGGGTAGTTCTATTTTTAGTTTTTTGAGGAACCTCCATACTGTTTTCCAGAGTGGCTGCACCAGCTTGCATTCCCATCAATTGCATTTATTGGTAGCAGCCACCTCAAACAATTTCTTACCAGCTCCACCTCCGTTCCTGCTTCAATCTCCTTGTGTCTCTTCTGCTCCCTGGCATTGCAGTCCCTAATCACACATTAGCACTTAAAGCTATGTCTAATGTTCTATTTTCTGAGGAACATTGGCCAAGACACATAATAACATTATTACTTAATTAAGAGGCCCATGTGAAATATAATAAAATATGAGATAAGCATTTCCAGTTAATATGGATATTAAATGATTATGTGTTGTTTACTGCAAGGAAATTTGTTTGCTTCACTTTTCAAATTTAATTTTCACTTCCTCTTTCTACTGCTGCACACTCCAGGGGACCCTGGGCTTCAGCTTTTTAACAGGTATGTGCTGGGGAATCTGTACTCAGTAAATAGTTGTTAATTACCCTTGAGTTGTTTTAATAGACACTTAAGCAATACATAATATGGAAGTAAAACTGATTTTTATATCCTCTCCGAATTGCATAACACACTACAAACAAGTTTATAATATCTTTGGGTCTTTAAAATAGTCATGTGAGGTAAGCAGGCAAGCATGTTTATTTATCTCATATAGGAATGTAATTGGGGTTCAGGGAGGTAAAGAGACTTATCTTACGTCACAGAGGAGATAACTGTCAGAACCAGAGTCATAGGTTCACCAAAATTTGTTCTTTCCCCTTTGATCTCTTTTACCACAGTCATGGGGTCTTGTAAATGGATATTTTGAATTCATCTATTGGAACCTCTGTAACACAGTCTGATCTTTCAGTTGATGTTAATTGTTAAAAAGTCTTTCTAGTTTAGGGGCACCTGGGTGGCTCAGTTGGTTGAGCGTCCGACTTCAGCTCAGGTCATGATTTCGCGGTTCGTGAGTTGGAGCCCTGAGTCGGGCTCTGAGCTGAGTTGGAGCCCTGAGTCGGGCTCTGTGCTGACAGCTCAGAGCCTGGACCCTGCTTAGGATTCTGTGTCTCCATCTCTCTCTCCCCCTCCCCCACTCACACTCTGTCTCTCCCTCTCTGGCTCTCTCTCTCTCTAAAATAAACATTAAATTTTTAAAAATCTTTCTAGTTTATGTAACAAAATAGGAAATATATAATACCGTGGCAATGTCAACTTGAAATAAATTAATCAATTCTATAAAAGAAGGAAGCTGCAATTCACCTAGACTTTCACCTTGATACATCCTATGCCCTTTTATGAATGGCTATTATCCTAAATTTATTTCATTTGTTTATTTTTAAAAGTATAGTTTCAAAGCTCTTTGCTTCTTTCCTCCAATCTTTGCACATCCTTATTAAAGCTCTTATTGGAACAATTGGTGAGTTTGGCTAGTTTTATAAATAATAGGAGAGCTTTCTGTTCTGTTTATTGAGCATAGTCTTATACTGCTGTAGGGGGAATTTATATCCATAGTTCTAATATGTATTATTGAGATATATAAGCATAAATAATCAGTATATGAAAAGCAAACACATTATGTCGAAAGTATATAATATGCATAATGTGTTATAAATAACTATATAGTTTATTTTTTATATATCTGGACTAATCTTAGTACCATGAGGGTTAAATAGTATTTTTAAATATAAAATATTTTAAAAGATTTTTGACAAGCTAAATTAAATGAAATACAGTATCTCTTTACATTTTTTTTCTCTTTTTGGTAGTTAGTGTCTGTTTTTCACCATGAGATCTCTCAAATGATGGTGGAGACATAAAATGTGTAATAATTAGTTACTGCTTAGGTATCAACAAATCCTACCTCGGTACTTTCTGTATGTACAATAAAGGGGAAACCGAAGTATTTTTTTCTGTGTGTCAACATTCTCACTCCTCGTACTTCATTAAATCAAGATGATATAAATCCCTGAAGACTGAAGTACAAATTTTAGAGCTGTATTGATTTAACCTTCCCTTTGTAAATATTTCGTACTTCTATAATGTGCAAATGTAGTCTCACACAGAACAAAGGATTGTGCTTTCCTGTTAGTATGCAGAGGGGTAACTGACAGCTTTTATTATACCTTTTGGAAAATAATACATATGAAAACGTATAAGAATATTTTGTCATTATTATGGATGTCAAGAAAAATTGATGAAACGTTGTTTTTAAAGCAAGATTCTGTAGAGACTACTTTAAATGTACCATTTTCAAATATAAATCCATTTGCCTTTTACAATTTAAAATGTTTTCTCTTATTATTTTAAAAATTACTTATTGGTTCTTTTCAAATGAAGGGCTTTTTTGTTGTTGGTGGTCTTTTATTTCTCTCTCATGACACTGAGAGGAAACTCAGGATTTAAATATGTGAAATTCTGGAAATTTCCATAGCAGCACACGGTAAAGTCATGGGGGTATAAAATAAATATTTCATTGAAGGATCCATCAAGAAGAAGTAACCTTTCTCATCTAAGAGTTGGGAGTAAGGCTGTAAAAATGACAACTATGTTATACTACTGTTTAATGGTTTTTTTTTAAGCTTTATATGAAAATAAAGCCATAGTCAACCTAGAAGGTCTTTGTGAATGGTGATATATCAAGACATAACAAAAATAGTTTTCTGCTGCCAGAGAAATGACATCAAAGCGGATGATTATTTGTTATTTCAGGACTTAGTTTGCTAAAAGGGAGGCGGAGAAAATGGATCTTTGGGTGAACAAGTAGGGGCTAGTATCATGAGATATTCGCATGACCTACTTTTATTAAAGAAAGTTTGGTAATTACACACACACACACACTTTAAAATAAGAATATTATAGACTTACAAACTGGCCACTTAGTGCACTGAACCCAAAATTCAGTGTATACCAAGGCCAACTACATTCAGAACTCTAAGAATAGAGGAATGAGGTTCATCTACAAAGACAGTTTCTGCAAACAGGGGCCTGGCCTTTCACCAGAAGGCATCAGTACAGATAGAGTTTTCAGTATTTAATCTGTGCTGAATTTTCTTACAAAATTTTCCCATGAAAATATAATAATACAGGTATGTAAAAGGAAGGGTAATTATCTTCAGTTTCTTGTACTAGGACTGGATGACTAGCTTTTATTAGTGTATCAGTGGGGTGTGTGTTTATGTGTTGTGTTGTGTGTATGCGAGTGTTCACACATATGCGCGTGTGATATTGCAGTATGTAATCTCATTTAAAGTGAGTTTTATTTTCCTCGAGACAAGTTTAGGCTTTATTGATTTTAACATTTCTGATTATTCATTCATAGTGTTTTCTATAGAGAACATCTAGATTTCCCATGACACATTAAAATTAAAGCATGGGAAAGTATGACCACTCACAAATGTCCCTTCAAGCCTGTCCTTTTATCATTGAATATATGTATAGGAGATCATTCTATTTAGGAATCATAGCCATTTTGTGAGCTCAAAGTCTACTTTTTCTTATTTTCAACTCCTTTCCACATACATATTTCCAAGTCAAACTGTGGATACCTATGTTCCCAATCTATCATAATAACTGAAACACAATTACTCATTTCATTTAAAAAGAATTTACTGATCACTTACAATGTGCCAAATATGTCCTTCAATGTAAGTTGGGGTGTAGAAAGATTTGTCTTGAGGACAATCTGCTTCACTTATCTGCCCCCTTCCTAGGTTTTAAAAAGAGCCAGGTATGATGCACTTACTTCTACTTAGAAGATGTAAATTATTTTTACTGGGGGTATGAAAATAAATATTTCATTAAAAAATGAAGGGGCAATTTTCTCATCTAAGGTTGGGGGTTCTTTCTTTCCTTTTTCTTTTTTTAGGTGAGTCCCCCCACCTCCCATGTAGTGGGACCCTTTTTTGCTGGTATGACCTATGGCTGCAGCCTCAGGGCCAGTCTCCAGGATATGTCTAGGATCCTTTCAGGCTCACACCTGCCCATGGCTTTTGGGAAGGCCCTGGGTTGATTTCCTAGCCCCAGTGTCCTATGGTGGCCCCAGCAAAGCAGGAGCCAGGTGTGTAGTCAACAGAAAGTACTGTATCTGTTTATTTGTTTCATTTATTCAACATGCAAATGAACGGAAACAAATGTTTCTTGAACATCTGAACTATGATGTGGGTTCTAAGAGGTAGAGCCTTCTTGCCTCCTCAAAGGCACGGTGGTCCTCAGTGCTGGTTGAGGGATGATGATGTTGTTTCTCTGGGCTTGGGCTTCTTACCTGACTCCTCTCTGCTTTTGTGACTAAGCTCTAAAGCTTTAGCATAGTTTGGCAAGGAACCCTTGAAAATTCAGCCACCTAAATTCTTTAGGTAGTCAAAAAAGTGCTGGGAGGGGCACCTGGGTAGCTCAGTTGGTTAAGTGTCTGACTTTGGCTCAGGTCATGATCTCACGGCTTGTGAGTTCAAGCCCCACATCGGGCTCTGTGCTGACAGCTCAAAGCCTGGAACCTGATTTCAGCTTCTGCCTCTCTCTCTTTCTCTCTCTCTCTCTCTCTCTCTGCTCCTCCCCAACTCATGCTCTGTCTCTGCCTCTCAAAAATAAATGAACATTAAAAAATGTAAAAGAAAAAAAAAAGTGCTGTGAGACACTGAGTGAAAGGGCGATCTTTAGGATTCAATGAGAAAGTATTACGTAAAATGCCAAAAGGTGCCCAGCACAGAGAAACACTTAAAGTTATTATTTGCTATTATTATTTATCAAAGCACATTTTTGTATGAAATGGTGTTTCTAAATGTGGGTATTTCAGATACAGATTTAAGTAAAAGTTGTGCTAGTTACTGTGATGGCTGCTTTCTTAGATGTTGCCTCATATAATTCCTAAAACTATCTTTCAACTCTGGAAACATTTTTCCTTTTTTAATAAATTAGCAATCTGAGTTTCAGTGGTTAAACAAGGCTAAACCGCTTGTTTAATGTCACACATTAAATGTCTTCAAATTCCAAGTTTAGTGTTCATTGATGTGCATTAATAATAATTATAATATCAATATTTATTAGGCACTGAATCTGTATAGGCATTATATTCAGTTAATCACATACTATATCACTTAATCCTCCCAATATATCCATGAGGAAGCTGCCAAAGACTCAGTTAAGATTCAAGGAAGCCAAACTGTTAGCCTACACGGGTCAGGGGCGTAGAGTTAGGATTTAAATCTGAATCCATGCGATTCTGAAATCAGTGGTTGTCCTACTCCTTTACGATAGCCATTGTTTCTGAAGCTGTTCCTATGAAAGGAGAGTCAGTCTGAGCAGAAGAAACACACATATTTTGCCTCACTGTGACACACTGTTGACAGCTTCTTACATGTCACGGGCTGGGTACCACCGGCCTGCAATCTCTCATTTGGTTGTTGATTGAACTGCCCTCGGGACTCCAGAAATGCCTTTGGCATCTTTGACTCCATGTCCTTCCTCTCTTTCTTTATTGGTGTAACTCCCACACATTCTCCAAGCCTTGCAATAGCTGAGACAGCTTCCGGGACGTCTTTCCTTCTATGTCCAGTCTCAACAGCACTGCGTTCTGATGATGCTCTGGGCCAATGTCCATCACCCACCAACCCCAGAGCTCTCCTTCCCTCCCTCCTCCATTGAATTAGGTCTTTAAATTTCATATCCACCACAGAGCCCAGAATATGGAAGGTGCTTAAACATTTTTTGAATGAGCAAATAAAAATGACCTTTTACCAGTATCTTTTGTTATTCCTCTCTCAGCAGTGATTCATTCTTCGGCAAAAACAATTTCTTATTTCTTTCTTATTTAAGGAGGTTTTAGCAGGTCATTCTGGATTTAACGTATCAATTCTTGGTTCTTAAGCCCCCATTACTCCTGCTCTTTCCAGCTTTGGAAAGTGACATTTTTTTCAGGGACTACATTTTGGGATCCTTTTTATTCTGGTCTGAGTTCCCGGTTGCCTCTGTCTTTGGGTGGTCTCTCTCTCTCTGTCTAAACAAAACATAAACAAAAACAAAAAAACCATGTCCCAAGCTGTTCGTGAGTGGACTATCACATAAATGGAAAATCACAAATGCTAATGCTCTGAATCACTTCTGACCCAGAGGATGAGGGAAGGGAGTGTGACCAGAGTGACTTGTGTGCTATATACATCACTATATGATGGTGTTTTAAGTTGACTCTAGGCTAGGCTGTTTTAATTGGCCACAAACTAAGCTCTGCTCTGGGTGACTAGGGAATTACTTACTGGTATAGTTTCAGTTATCTTACCACATTCTTTCCCTTAATTAGATGCTTCAGAAACCAGTGTTGGAATTAGCTACTAGAGATAGCCATCACAATGAAAGGCTTTGCAGGGACTTGAGACATGACACATATCCCTGGAGAAAACTGCTACATTATTATCACTAGAAACACATAAAAGACCCGATAGCATATTGGCAATGGACCAGGCTATGCACTCTGTCAGATCTCAGTTCAAATCCTATTTCTGCAATTTTGTAGAAGCTATCATCTTGGACAAGTTATTTAACTTCCCTGAAGTCCAATCTAGTCATCTTTAAGTACATAATCAGAGTTTATTAAAATTTGATTGCATACTGTCTACATGCAGTAGCCACTCAATAAATAGTGGGTCATACAAATACATGGTTTTAAATAATTTTTTTAATGTTTATTTATTTTTGAGAGAGAGAGAGAGAGAGAGAGAGAGAGATTTATTTTTGAGAGAGAGGGGGAGACACAGAATACAAAGCAAGCTCCAGGGTCTGAGCTGTCAGCACAGAGCCCAATGCAGGGCTCAAATTCACGAACCATGACTTCATGACCTGAGCCGAAGTCAGACACTTAACCAGCCGAGCCACCCAGGTGCCCCATTTCGTACAAATATGTGTTTTATAGTAATTTGCAAAACATACTTATATAAAACAAACTCCTTGGAAAGATACTCCCTGTCTCTACTACATGCACTAGAAAACTTCATTGTTTTTTATCTCTGTCTCCTCTTTAGACCTGTGCAAGAGATCATTTTTTATTCATATTTTTTATCCCAGTGCCTAGTAGTATCCATGAAACGTAGCAAACCTTCTTTAGTGTTTTTTAAATGAAGCTTAGAGATGTTCAGTGGTTTCTTCAGGGTCCCTCAGCAAGAAAGTTACCAGTCAATATGGGACACATGTAAATCTTCAAGTCTAATGGGCATTCCACTCTAATTTTCCAGTGATGCAGGTCTAGCAGCGAAATTACATCCACTAATGGTCCAAAATTTTAAACATATTAAACAACAAATGTGTTGGATATGATTTAATATTAACTAAAAGTTGTTCTGCGTCTAATTAAACACGAGGTCTTAATATGTAAGAGGTTAAGGGCAAAGGCATTAAAGGATGTAGAATCTGCAGTGTGTTCATTGAGGCAATTCCTTCTTTAGGGGGAAGACTCCAGCTGCAGTGGTGTTCAGCTTAAGGTTTTGGTAGTTCATTTCTGGCTCGTGGTTGGACATTTCTTAGGTGTAATTACTGAGTTGGACACTCTGTGCATTGGCTACGACAGGGATGATGTTTGAGAGCCTTTCATTTATGTGGTTTGAGGTCAAAATGAAAGTGTATAATTTTCATGTTGATGTTTCTTATCTCTAGAAAGATCCTTTCCATTAGTTGGTATACACTTTGCCTCACTGAATATCCTTTGAGAAATATAGATGTTAAATGACTCACTTTTCATGCCAGGGAACATCTCCCACGTTTTCAAATGAAATGCCATAAGTAATGATGAACAGCCTTTTTGGTTTTTTCCTCATGGGTAATCAAAGCCAGACTTTTAGTAACTTGACATTCTTTTTTTTTTTTAATTTTTTTAATGTTTATTTATTTTTGACATAGAGAGAGAGAGAGAGAGAGAGAGAGACAGAGCATGAGCAGGGGAGGGGAAGAGAGAGAGGGAGACACTGGATCCGAAGCAGGCTCCAGGCTCTGAGCTGTCAGCACAGACTCGACACGGGGCTCGAACTCACTGATCATGAGATCATGACCTGAGCCGAGGTGGGACGCTCAACCGACTGAGCCACCCAGGCACCCCAGTAACTTGACATTCTTGAAAACCACCACATTCCTTGATGAATCTATTTCACCAACTCCCCAATTAACACGAAGGCATTAAAAGATGGAGAGAATGTATTGTGGTTCAAAATGAGAGAACGTGAGGCATAAAATGGGGTAAAATCCAAACTATATGCAGAGATTCTTAACTACTTGAAAGATATAATATACATGCTCTTGTCAGCTGTCAGAAAATGATTGTATTTAACATGGGGCTTGTGTGCAGCTCAGGGAAGACCAATGAAGAATTCTGAAATTATAATTTTCTCAATTGAGAAAATTTCCAGTTAGTTCTGGAAAGAATGTGAATCCATTTTGTTACTTCTAGAACTTATCTAAATGTATTCTGAATGTCTCTAGCAACTTCCAGATAATTATCTCAACTCTCTTCCTTTTTCGCATGAGATCTGGGGTACATATCTACAATATGTCAACCGAGTGAGGAGCATATTATGGGTACAAGTTATTGAGTTGCTATCTCTTCTAGGACTTGCTGACAACAGGAGCAGACTTGGGTTTCTGTATCCCTCTCCAGAGACCCCTCGAGCATGAGGTGAAACATACAGCTCTTTGTGCAGTTGGGCATCTGAATGAAACACCAAACGCAAACATTATAAGGCCATTTATCACAGTCTCTGTTTTGCGGATCACTGGCTTTGAGCTGCCATAAAGAAATAAGTTTTTTCTTTAGCGTATTTCTCTCAGGTCATGCTTAACTATAGTTTAAATCAGAAAGGTCCCACATATCTCCTACCTTTCACTGTTCTACTGTGGCCACTGTCTGAGGCTTTCTATTTAATAATTGTGTACAGTTACTTCAGGCAAATCTTTCTGGAATTTGCTCCCAAACTTAACAAATGAGACTCTGGCACAAGGCACAGCTCTGAAACTCACTTACTTGGGGAGGTTGGCTCCCCAAAGGTTGGTGTGTTGTGGACCGAAGCATTGCTTTATCAGATTCCTGTGATAAAACATGCATATACATAATCAGAGATCCATCAATGTTTGCATTCTTCATTTACTTTTGTGACCTATGGTAAATCCCCAAACATGTCCCACGTCTGTCCTTCTTTCCTTTGTTCCTTCCTTTTTTTTCTTGTCCCTTCCTTCTCTCCCTCCTTTCCTCTTCTTTTCCTCCCTCCCTTCATGAGTCAATTAGCCCAGTTAATCAAGAAATATACAATAAATATGTACTGTTAATTTAAAATAGTGAATAAAAAATAGACAGCACCTGCGCTCTAAGAACTTATTCCCCAGTTGAAGAAGTAATGACTGAAAAATATAATGAACTTATAAAATACTTGCAATGAATGTTTATTATTTAAAAATGATGTGCAAGAAACCTTATTAAGTGGTCTTGATTGAGTATGTCTTCAGGAGGGCTTCTGGAGCCCGTTCTTGCTTCGCGTTTGACTTTTGCCATTTACAGGTAATCACATGAAAAAATGTGAATGCCAGGAAATAAACACTCTTTCCCTCCACATTTTTTTGTAACAGCTTTATCCCTATGTGGTTCTTTTGATTCATCAAGTTAATCTCAAAGTTGTTAAAGTGGTCAGTTACAAAGAAAGGTCTGTTGACGTGCAACAGACACAGTGGGCACAGTAGTTGTGCTGAAACCTGACTCAGAGAGAAAGAAATTATTTTAAACACATATTCCCTCCCTGCCACATGTATATCAGCCTCCTGGTAATTTTGAAGATGAGCTCAGCTGAACATACTAGATGTGGAGATTTCCCGCCCACCCCCCCCCCCACTCTTTTCCAGGATTAAAGCATTTGGTTTTAACAAGAACTTCAGAATTAATCTTTGTGTGCTTCCTTATCTTTTCTTGCTCTACTGAGCTTTTTCAACATAAATGCCCTGAAGCAGCACATCACTCATCTTAAAACACTGGAGGCTCCGAACATGACAATCACAGTGTTTTCTTTATGCCCAACTATTAGTAACAAATTACAGGTCTCTGTCTGTCTCTTTCTTGTGCTCAGTAGGGAAGAAGCACCCCTTCAGCATGCCCCACCTGTCATGCTTGCCCTAACTCAGTCTCCACATCTTGCTTCTCTGTCAACACAGCCATGGGCGTTGTGTTCAGGTAGTAACAGCTTGGGGTTAACCAGGAAAAGCATGACTTGTTCTAACTGCTTGGGAGCAAAACAAACAAATAATCACCTTCCATAAGAGCAGACCTCAAATTGGGTCTTTTGGCTTTTTGTACCAAGGATACAAAAATTCACTAGAGGTGCTCAGAACAAAGAAATCGTTCCCATTTTTCAGCCCGTAGCAGGGTGTGATAGCGCTCTTTAGTAGACATTTTACAGAGTTCTAGGAAATGAAAAGCAACTTTACCACCACCTTCTCCCAACATGCACACAAATTAAGCAGAATGTCCAGTTAGGTACATATATTTTACAAATCGGACATTATAGTATAATAGGGGCACTTTTGAAGAATAACTGTCAGATGCTAAAAGTGTAATGACTCATCTACATGAAAAGAGGCTCTCAGCAGTGCTCCAAGGTCATAGAAATTGGCAAAAAATTCTTAAGGTCTGACACTGTTTCCCTAATGCGAATATGGAAGTAGAATTAGATTGTGCCCTTGAATGCCCTTCCCCCAATAAGAGATATTTGGTCTCCTTCTAGGATCATGGAATCTAACATCTGGAGCTTGCTTATGCTCCTAATCTTAACTTTTCCAATTCCATGACTAAAAATGCTCTCCTGGATTCTTTATTCTATTTCCAGAATCTGTGAATATGATGAGAGATCATTCCCATGATTATGTTCTGTTATATGGCACAGGTGACCCTGAGATAGGGTGCTTTTCCAGGTAGACCTCATCTAATCCTTTAAAACTGCTTTAGAAGGCAGAGAGTTTTTTCCAGCTGGTAGGTAGAGGAAAAGTCAGAGATTCTGTGCTTTCTTGTTGGTTTGAGGATGGAAGGGCCACATGCTGTGACCGCAAGTAGCATTTGGGAGCTAAGAGTGCCCTCATCCCACTCCTCCCACCAGCTGATGGCCAGCTAGGAGAGGGGCCCCCAATCTGACACCTGCAAGGAACTGAATTCTGCCAATAACTTTAATGAGCTGGGAAACAAATATTTTTCCAGAGTCTCCAGATAAGAACCCATCTTGGCGACACCTTGATTTTGACCTTGTGAAACCCGGAGGATAGAACCCAGTTGCACCCACCTGGATTTCTGAACTACCAAACTGTGAGCTAATAAATGGGTGTTATTTTTAGCTGTTAAGTGGGTGCTAATTTGTTACAGCAACACAAGAACATACTCTATCTTCCTTACTGCCACCCAAGCCTTGGTGGAAATAAATTAGAGCTTAGAAACAAGAATTTGAAGTCTGAGCAAAATGTTTTAATGTACTTGGGAACTTTCTTTTCCTTTAGATTCTTGAGTTTTATTGAAGAGTTTAGGAATTAAAGTAAGCAAGCTATGATAGTGCCTTATTAATGAATGTCCATCGTTGTCTTATCAAACCTTCAAAGGTAAATTCAATAACGTTTAATATAGAATAATAGATGCTTTTATATGCTGAATAGGAAAGGAACTCCATCGCATAATCACAGTGGGCATCTCTGTATCTAATAGAGACTGACAGTGATGAGAGAGAATCAGGCTGTTGGCCTTAGTGGGACTGAAGTATTAACAAAAAAAAAAAAAAATCACAGACATTTACTTATCAACATTAGAGATTATTAACATGTTTAGAGGAATTGAGTTTTATAATAATATGCTTTGCTACATCATTTAATATTTGATTCACTTGGATTTATCTTTAGGGAAATGGTGAAGTATTTAGCATAAATTCTAACTTTACTATATGTTTTATAGAAGCACACCCAGTAAAATAGGCTTTATTGGATGGGTTCATTTAAGTCCAGCAACAGAGGGAAGGGACGTGTAATGATCGCATAAAGTCTTAGTAAGAGTATAAATTTAGATTATGTTTTAATCAGGGAATGGACTTTAGTATTTATGAATGTGAATGATTAGCCTTGTTTATGGGTTTTTATATATATTTTAAAAAGCTTCTGTACCAGGCCCTGGAAAATGAAACTTGCCTGACTAATGGATATTTAGAGAATATGTTCTGACTAATTGAGTTTTCATTTAACTGTGATTTTTAAAATTTTGCCTGTGATAATTGAAAATCTTTCTCAAGTATGCTATTCTACTTTCTTGCTTTAATAAGTATACTGTGCTGAAAATGAACATTTTTCCAGCTCTCACTGGTGCAAAGTTATTATTGACTCAAGGGTTAATGTTAACAACTTGAAGTCATTAGTATGTTGAGATATTTGTTTTTAATGTAAATTCATATGTATTTATTTGAACTTTTACATGTATCACCAGAAATTTTCTCTTAAAGTAAAATGCAGAGTAATAGAGTTGTGTGCAAGTTTCTTTGATTTTGGTTCCAGGTAACTGAGGGTGTGTGAATACATAATTGTGTTCCCAATCCATAAAACTAGAAAAATAGAAACATAAAGAGAAAAATATAAAAATCCTACATAATCTCACCTTACTATTCATCTCTTTGGGATATATTCTTTGAGTCTGTTTTTTTTCATTCATGCAGTAATATTAATTAAATATAATTTTATTGAATATGTTATGTTAACTATATTAAATACCAAACAATAGCTAATTATATCAAATTACAATTATATTAAATGTTTAATAATATCTGATATTATAATAAATGATAAGTATAGAATGCTTATGCCAATACCTAAATTTAAAGAAATATCTGAAGTGTGGGCAACATATAAGAGAGATGAAGAAACCAGGCTTTCAGAAAGAGAGGGGCTGATGAAAGGGTAGAGTGTTAGAACTTCAAACATAAATATAGGCTGCTTCTTTCTAATGGAAGAGAGAAGTGACACAGAGTAATGGGTAATTTAGAAGGTGTTTATATTAGTCTTGGAATATCGTCAGAGAAGCAAATATACACACATACTCAGACACATGTATATCCCCCCTGGACCTGGGTGGGTGGTAGTAAGGAAACACTAGGTTATTGAGAGTAAACCACAAAGAATTCCGTCACTGATGAGTAATTGAGGGTGACTCTCTTCCCAACAATGCACAATCTGTTCAAGACCTTGACATTCAAAGAAACCAGTGTTACTGCACATGAAGGGAAATTTTCTAGTGTACCCAGGGATTCCTTTTCCTTCCCTGTTGGTTAAATCACACAGTTTTAGAACTGGAAGGAATCTTAGACATATTTTAAAACTACCTCTTCTAATGAAGGAGGAGGATATTAAAATCCAGCGAGGTAAAGTGGCATTCTAAGAATCATTAAACCTTTCTGACAGTGGTCAAGAAGTCTTGTCTCTTAATTTCTAGTGTACTTTCTTCCCCAACTATGTGATGAAATCAACTAACAAACATTTAGGGGGAAGATATTGAAAGGTAATGAAAATAAAGAAATTTATTGTAATGTCTCTGTGCTCGAGGAATTTACATGTTGGAATCAATTAGGAAACAAAAGCATGTATTATTTAAGCTAGTAATCATGTGAATTACACTGAGAGCACCAACACATCCTGGGAGAAAGAGGCTGGAGCCATTAAAAATGATCTTTTTTGAAGAACTAATGTAGATTTTGGAAGTAAATGGAAACATTTTTTTCAGGGTTTAGAACAGCGTTGCCTTTGGAAATAATTATCACAGTAATTTTTAATCTTTAAAATTCTATGTTAGTTTTTACAATTTTGTTGATAATTTTGTTTTATTTCACTGTTATTAGAGAAGATAGCTTGTATAATTTATACTATAAAGCTTTTATTAGTTTGTTTGTTTGTTTTTGCTGTACTGGACAGATACTTCAAAATTCACTCTGTAGTCCATTATTCAATTTTTTATTATTTTTACTTTTCTATAATGTACCATACTTTTCTTAGTTTGTTTTTCTGTGAGAACTATGGTTCTGTTAATGTTTTCTTGTATTTCTGTTAATTTTTGCTTCATTTATTTTAATACTATGTTATATGCACGTAAATGTTACTGACTTTTATATCTTCATAGTGGTTTTCCCTACTTCATTAATATCAAATGGCCTTATTTCACTTAATGACATTTTTCCTTACATTTATCTTTACCCGAAATTAATTTGCTCACTTTCCCTTTCTTTTCCTGCTGAACTTTGCTCAGTTTTTTTCTGTCTTTTCAGCTTAGTTGTACTTTTTCAAAGTAGTTCATAGCTTTTTGATATTTTTTGGTAACAGCTGTATTGGAATATAACTCATCTACTTTGGGGCACTTGGGTGGCTCAGCCAGTTAAGCATTCCACCCATGATCTCAGCTCAGGTCTTTATCTCAGGGTTATCCGTTCAAGCTCCACACTGGGCTCCTCACTGGGCATGAAGCCTACTTCCTATACTTTAAAATTCACTCATCTAAAGTATAAGATTTAGTGGTTTTTAATATATTTGCAGAGTTGTGCAACCACTACCATCGTTCCCGAACAATTTCATCAGTGCAAAACAAAATCCTGTACCTGTTTGTCATCATCTTCCAATAATCTCATCCTTCGTCCCTACCCTTCAGCAATTACTAATCTGCTTTCTGTCTCTGTAGGTTTGCCTAGTCTGGACATTTCTTATAAATGGAATTCTTAAAATATGTGACCATTTGTGCTGCCTTGCTTTCATTTAGCATAACGTTTTCGGGTTCATACACGTGTAGCATCTTTTAGTAGTACTGCAATCCTTTCTGTGTTTTCTTTTTTTCTTTTTTTTTTGTGTTTTAATAATATTTCACTGTATATATATGTCACATTTCTTTCATTTATCCATCACTTGATGGACATTTGGGTTATTTCCACTTTTTAACTATTATGAATAATGCTGCTGTGAACATTCATGAACAAGTTTTTGTACAAACATGTGTTTTCATTTCTCTTGCATATATGCCCTGGAGTGGGATTATTGAGTCAAATGGTAAATCCGTGTCCAATTTCTGGAGGAACTACCAGACTGTCTTCTAAGGTGGATGAACCATCTTACGTGCCTACCAGCAGTGTGCGAGGGTTCCATTTATTAGTGGATATGAAGTTCCCATATTGTAGTTTTGATGCGTTTTTCCAAAGACTAATGATTTTGAACATCTTTTCATGTGCTTATTGGCTTATGTGTGTATATCATCTTTGGGAGAAATTTCTATTGGGTTTTATTTTTAATTCAGTATGAGAATTGTTACTTTTTAAGAGAAGATAGAGCTATTTACATTCATTGACTAAACCAGCATTTGTTTTTTTATCATTTTACGTTTTCTATTTTTTGAAATTTTACTATATGAAATTGATTTATTTTAACTTCCCCAAATGATTTGATGGTTATGAATACTATTTTCAACAATTCTGATGGTTTTATTTAAAATTGTAAAGTTTTTTCCTTAAACATCTCTGGTTATTTAAATAAGATGGAAATTTAGAAATATCTCCTGAGTTCCACTCAGGAAAAATGAGGCCTTTACTTAACTTTTACTTCCGTTTTTTGCTCTGTTCCCAGATTGCATATTGTTGTATAAAATATAAATTTTTTTCAAGAAATGCATGAATAGGTATATGGATACTGGGCTATCTGGAAACAATTTGTTGCTTTTACACATAAATAGATAAAAGTTTGGATTTATAAGCTTTTTCTTGAAGGATGCATATTTATTGATATATATTGTGTATTGATATTTGAGACTGTAAAATAAGCTTGATGATAAAACATTGTGATTTTTCCTAATTTTTAGCTTTCTTTTTGCCTTCCATATGTTTAGGGATATTTTTTATTATTCCTGTATATAGTATTTTCCAGAGTATGTTTATATATAGATTTTTTGTTTTTTGTTTTGGTCATTTGACCCTTCTTTACATGGCATATTTTGTTCCCTGTTATTTTTACAGTTCCTAAAAGTATTTTTAATTATATCATTGATTTGATTTGATGTCAAAATGGTTCTTTTTTTCCTAAGTACTAACTTTTAAACTGGCTTTTTGTTCTCTTTCAATTCATTCCATTCAGTTTTGCTAAATTATGTTTAACCAGTATCTACTGAGCATGATTATCTACTGAGCATCATTGTATACTGACCTATGCTGAGGATAGATAGATAGATAAAAGTCTTACTCTCGTGGAGCCTAACAGTATAGTTGACAAAAACACTAGATTTGGGTGCATGCAGTGGGAGGGGAAGTATATGCTGCTAAACTGGCACGAAATGAGGAATCTTATTTTGACAATGAGGTAAAGGAAAGCCTTCCAGAGAAAGTAAAAAGTAGTGTGAAACTGAAGCATGGGCACTGTTAAACAAGGCAGGATCACGATGATATTGGCCATGGTTGGGGAATGCTAAGGGACAGAGAGATTACTCAAGCTCCTTGAACAAAGCAAAATAAAACAAAGTCCAGGGATGCCATAAAGTAAGAGCCACCAAACCATAAGCTACCATCTGATTTTGTAAATAAAGGCCATATATTATCCATGTATTGTCTATTGTTGCTTCCATGTGATGATGGCAGAGGCAATTAGTTGCAGAAAGGCCTTTGACCTCTGAAACATCAAGTCTTATTATCTGGGTCTATACAGAAAAGGTTTGTCAACTTCTGCTACTGAGGGACAAAAATCCAGTTTTTAATCTGTATGTCTATATGTCTGCCTATCTGTCTGAGCACACCACTGAGCCATTAGGCGTATTTTGTGGGAAGTGAGTTCAAATTCTTACTCTTTTTTAGCCCTGAGAGCAACATGTGGGTAAAATGCCTATTTCTCACCAATATTATCCATAGGTGTGTAGTTTATGGAAATCCTCAGATATTGTCAATAACTAGTTGTCCAGCTTCTGTTTCTGTTTTTTCCTCCCTGTATGTTGGTATTTTTGAGAGACGTTATGAGAGACCACACAGGAAAATCTACACAGATATAATTGTAAAACTGGATTATGTGTGTCACTTGAGATCTCAATAATAGAATAATCTATCTTTGTTAGGTTAGGAATTGATGACATGGCCTAACTTTTACCTTCTGGGCTGCTCTAATCTAGTTATTGTTACCATTATTTCTTCAATTTACTGGTCTTAAAATGCTCCAGTTAACCTTGACACTCTCCTTTTATTCTATCGACATTTCTCTTCCTTTCTGCTTGGAACAAAATAATCTGAGCCCTTATCCACTGGTATGGCTATGTTCCTTGTTCTCCTTTTCTCAAGTTGCCGTCCTGAAAATATCTGTGTGCACACTCCCAGGTTAAGGTACAGAACACTGATTGCCACTGGTGCTCCAGTCGCTACCCTCTTCAGAAAACAGCCATGGTGCTATGGCCTGCATGCCAACTCTGACCCTCTGTCTGTTATTATATGGCCTGTGAGCCAATAATCATTTTTACATGTATAGTGGCTGCAAAAAAAACTTTTTAAAAATGCTGTGTCCTTATGTGTGAAAATTATATGAAATTCAAATTACAGTATCCATAAATATACTTCTTTGGGGATACAGTCACGCTCATTCATTAGTATATTGTCTAAGGCTGCATTCACCTACAATGGCCGAGTTGGGTAGTTGCAACAGAGATGATGTGACCCACAAAATCTAAAACATTTCCTTTCTGGCTCTTTATAGTAAAATTTGTGAGTCTCTGGCCTATGGAATTAGTTCCAACTTCTTGGACTCCCATCACATGTCTTATATAATCTGACCTCTAGTAATTTTCTTACCCCAGCTCTCCCCACGGAAATCTTCAACTAAAGTGATTTTAAAAATTTTTTTTGAAATTGTGAGCATTTCTGCTCTTGCTTAGTTCATCTCGTGGTTCCTGTGTGTAATTCCTGGTTCCTCTTTTCTACTTAAATACTGCTTTTCTTTGGTTATGAATTAAAATTTAACCTCATTTTATAAAGTCTTCCCTGATTTGTCCCACCTTTGGTGTTTGACTCATAATAGTTGCTTCTTTAGTCAGGAAAATTAATTCTCAACTCTCAGTGGTTACACTCAATATTTCACAGTTATGCCATAGTTTGATTGGGTGTTTGGTAGGCAGCCTCCATGTTGTAATGTTTCCTTCCATCTTGTGGTACTGATAACTTCTAAACCTTCAGTAGACTACTCTGCCAGAAACCTTATGTTTAGCAACAGATAGAGTAAGAAAGTTTGGAAAGGCTGTTTTATGGCTAGCCTAGGAGTAGCATACACTATTTCCACTTAAATTGCTTTGATCAGTATCCAGTTACATGACATCAGCTAACTGCAAGGGAACCTGGAAAATGTGGTCTTTCTTTGAACCCTGGAGGAAATGGAAATGGTGGAATCTGACTGAGTTCTACCACATTGCCAAAAAGATGTTAACTGTTCTGCAACTCTTTAAGGCAAGGAATTATACTACCATTTATATTTCCAGCTATGTAACACAGTATCTTGTGCCTTGTAGGGGTTAAGTAAAGATATCATAATGATACTTAAGCTGATTCTGTCCATTCTAAGTGTGTAATTTTGTCTATTTTTAAAGTTTTGGCTCATCTGAGATGCCTGGTTAATTTCAGCCACTGTTGCATATACTGCAATGAAGCAATATCTACGAACAGAAATACCTTAGGAAGGTTCTTGCTCCAGGGTTTCAATCTTCATTGTAGAGTTACATCATTGTCAGAGTGGCTAGATTTGTACTTATTTGGCCAAGGGTCTCAGATCCTAATATGTGATTCAGATTGTATTAAAGAAGAATCTGGGGAGATGGCAGAAGAAGAAGCATCAGGAATCTGCCTCCCTACCTAGACAATAATTTCACTGGCAGAATCTGTCTGATGTAACCATTTTGGGAATCTGGAGTCTATTGCAGTCTTGCACCTGTTAAGGGATGCCTTAGACAGTACATTGTAGGTTAGTTTCTGTTAATTTCAGCTCTTAGCTCAGCAGAAGCTACTCATAACACTCTTGTCTGACCCATGGCAGGCAGCAATACTTGTGTCCCTGCATTAGCATGTATGCAGACTGTGAGAGCCAGGATGGGTAGTAAGGACCCTGTCCTCCAAATGTCAGGGATCTATATTCTCATTGCTAAGTGCTGCTTCTGATCATGGAATTTAAAGAGGTGGTTCCTCTATATCCCTCTTTTTACCCATTTGGGAACCAGACACTAAAGACTGAAACATTCTAAAGCAACTGCATGTATGGCAGAAATTAGAATGTTACCACACATGCCCATGGGAAGGGGAAGGTATAGAAAGGACCCAAGAAGACCTAAGTTTAACCCTGAGGCTTACCCATGTCACAGAGACAGCACAAAAAAGTTTTAAAAAAAAGGTAAAAAAAATAACAACAGGAAAAACTCAGCAAATGCTAGGGAAGGGGGAGATTATAATTTTCAGAGTTACTACATTCTTAAATTCAAATGTCTAGTGTTTAACAACAAAGAAAATTACAAGGCATACAAAGAAATAGGAAATATGGCCCATTCAAGGTAAGAAATTAAGTCATCAGAAACTGTATCTGAAAAGGACCTGATGATAGATTTACTAGACAAAGACTTTAAAAACAATTGTCTTAAAGATAACCAAAGAACTAAAGAAGATGGGGAGATCAAGAAAATGATGTATGAACAAATGGAAATGTTAACAGATAGCTATAAAACATTAGAAAGAAATTAAAAAGGAATCAAAAAGAAATTCTGGAGCCTATATTTTATAACTGAAATGAAACACTCACTACAGGGATGAAATTTGGGCAGTCTGAAGAAAGGGTCAGCAAACTTGAAGATAGGACAATTGAAATTATCTAGTCGAAGGAACAAAAATAAAGAAGATTGAAGAAAAGTGAACAGAACCTAAGGGAACTGTAGTACAACACCAAACATCAAGGGGAGTGTGAGAAGAAGAGAGAGAAAGGGGCAGAGAGAATATCTGAAGAAATAATGGCTGAAAACTTCCCAAAGTTGATGAAATATATGAGAGTAAACTTCCAAGAAGCTCAACAAAGTCCATGTAAGATGAATTCAAAGAGACCAATAGTGAGACATTGTAGTCACTCATTCAAAAACCGAAGACAACAGATCATATTGAAATTAGCAAAAGAAAAGTGACTTGTCACATACAAGGGATCCTCAATAAGATTATCCTCAACAGATTTTTCATCAAGTAGTAGGAGGTTAGAAGGCAGTAAGCCTATATATTCAAGTGCTAAAAGAAGAAACTCACCCAAGAATCCTGTGTGCAGCACAACTATTTTTCAAAAGTGAGGAAGAAATAAGGCATTACCAAGTAGACAAAATATGAGGGAGTTCATCATCGCTAGACTTGCCCTTCAAGAAATGCTCAAAAGAGTACTTCAGGGTGAAACAAAAGAACACTAGATAGTAATTTGAAATCATACAAAGAAATAAAGATCTCAACAAAGGCAAATACATGGGCAATTATAAAAGTTAGTATTATTGTAATAATTGACATAAATCCAATTTTGTTTTCTATCTGATTTAAGAGGAAAAATTATTAGTCTAAAGACTAGTATTATTGTAACTTTGGTTTGTAGCTCCATATTTTGTCCATAAATCAAGACTAGTGAAATTAAGAGAATTATTCCTTAACATCTTGGGGAATACAATTTATGTGATTTTATGACATCCACAACTGAAAGGGATAGAGATGGAGCTGTTAAAGGAACAGAGTTTTTGTATGTTATTGAAATTAAGCTGATAAAAATTCAAATTAGAGTGTTATAACTTTACAATGTTAAGTAAAGTCTCCATGGTAACTGCAAAGAAAATAGCTATAGAATGTACACAAAGGGAAATAAGAAAGGAATTTAAACATTTTACTACAAAAAATCAACTAAACCCAAAGAAGATAGTAATGTGGGAAGTGAGGAACAAAAAGAGCTATAAGGCAGATAGAAAACAAATAGCAAAATGACACAAGTAAGTCCTTTCTTACCAGTGAGTACTTAAAATGGAACTAAAGTTTTCAGTCAGAAATAGAGTTTGGTAGAATGGATCAAAAAATATATGATCCAACTACATGTTGCATATAAGAGACTCACTTTAGATCCAGAGGCACAAATAAATTGAAAGTGGAAGGAAGGAAAAAGATATCCCATGCAAACAGTAAGCAAAACAGAGCAGAAGTGGTGGTATTACTATCTGACAAAATAGACTTTAATAAAAAAATGTTACAAAGGATAGAGGACAGCATATACTAATAAAAGTTCCAGTACAGCAAGAATATATAGCATTATAAATGTTTATACACCTAATGATAGACCATCAAAATATATGAAGCAAAACTGACAGAATTGAAGGGAGGAATAGACAGTCTTATAATAATATTGGACTTCAATACTCTACTCTCAATAATGGATAGAACAAGCAGAAAGAAGATAAATAAGGATGTAGAGAACTTAAACAATATAATAAACTGACTAGATCTAACATATATACATAGAACACCCTACCCAGCAACAATAGCATACACATTCTTCTCAAGTGCACATGGACATTTTCGAGGATAAACCGTATGTTAGACTACAAGCTAACTCTCAATAGATTAAAAAAATTTTTTTAATGTTTATTTTTGAGAGAGGGGTGGGGAGGGGCAGAGAGAGAGGGAGACACAGAATCTGAAGCAGGCTCCAGACTCTGAGCTGTCAGCGCAGAACCCGACGTGGGGCTTGAACTCATGAACTGCAAGATCATGACCTGAGTCTAAGTCAGACGCTTAATTGACTGAGCCGCCCAGTTGCCCCATTAACTCTCAAATAGATTTTAAAAGGTAGATATCATACAAAATAGCTTCTCCAAACACAATGGGCTGAAGATAATAATAATAATAATGATGATAATAATAATAATAAGAAGAAGAATAAAACTGAAAATTCACAAATTTGTGGAAATCAAATAACATACTTAACAACCGGTAGATTAAACAAGAAATCACAAGAGAAACTGGAAATATTTAGAGAATAATGAAAATGAAAATGCATCATACCCCAAACTTATGGAACAAGGAAAAGCAGTGCTACATGGGAAATTTATAGCTATAAGTGCTTACTTTAACAAATAAGAAAGCTCTCAAATCAACACTCTAACTTTGCCAGTTAAGGAGCCAGAAAAAGAAAAGCAAACTAAGTCTAAGGATAACAGGAGGAAGGATAGAATAAATATTAGAACAGAGATAAGTGAAATTGATAATGGAAAACATGATATAAATTCAGTGAAACCAAAAGTTGATTCCTTAAAAAGATGAACAAAATGGACAGATCTTTAGCTAGATGAACTAAGAAAATAACTGACAATGTTCAAATTACTAAAATTCTACAGTAATAAGAATGATTATAAGTACTGTGAACAAATGTATGCCAACAAATTGGATAATCTAGATTAAATAGACAAATTCTCAAAAACCTGCCAAAATAATTTATGAAGAAATAGAAAATCTCAATAGATCTATAACAGTAAGTTGATTGAATCAGTAATCAAAAACCATCCAACAAAGAAAAGCTTTGGACCTGATGCCTTCACTGGGGAATTCTACCAAATATTTAAAGAATTAACATCAGCACTTCTCAAACTTTTCCAAAAAATTGAAGAGGAGCCAACACTTTCTAACTCATTCTATGAGGCCACCATTACCTTGATACCAAAGCCAGACAAAGACACTACAAGAAAATGATAGACCAGTATTCCCTTCTGCACACTGATGCAGAAATCCACAACACAACCAGCAAAATGAATTCAGGAGCATAGGATTATATACCATGACCAAGTGGGATTTATTCTTGAATGCAAGGATGATTCAACATCTGAAACAAAATATAGTCAATGTAATACATACACCACATTAACAAAATGAAGGAATAAAAATTCACACGGTCATCTCAATTGATGCAGAAAAAATTCAACATCATTTTTATGATAAAACACTCAACAAATTAGGAATAGAAGGATGCTACCTCAATAGAATAAAGCCATATATGAAAAACCCACAGCAAACATAATATTCAATGGCGAAACACTAAAAGCTTTTCCTCTAAGATCAGGAACAACACAAGGATGGCCTTTTTTGCTATTTCTATTAACATAGTACGGGAAGATCTAGCTGGAGAAATTGGACAAGACAATGAAATAAAAGGCATCCGAATTGGAAATGAAGTAAAATGATCTCTGTTTGCAGATGATACGATCTTGTATGTAGAAAACTCTAAAGATTTCAGCAAAAAAACTGTACAACTAGTAAATTAATTCAGCAAAGTAGCAGGATACAGTCACCACACAAAAATCATTTCACCAGTAATTAACAATCTGCAAAAGAAATTATGAAAATAATTTCACTTATAATAGTATCAAAAAAATAAAATACTTAGGAATAAACCTAACCAAGGAGGTAAAAGACTTATACAATGAAAACTATAAAATGTTGCTGAAAGAAATAAAAGAAGCAATAAATAAATGGAAACACATCTCATGTTCATGGATTGGAAGACACTGTTGTTAAAATGTCAATAATACTGTAAGTGATGCAGGGATTCAGTGTAGTCACTATTAAAGTCCCAATGATTTTTTTTTAAAAAATAGAGAAACCCATCCTAAAACTCACATGGAATCTCAAGAGAGCCAGAATAGCCAAAACAATACTGAAAAAGAACAAAGGTAGAAGACTCACACTACCTGATATCAAAACTTACTACAAATCAAGAGTAGTCAAAACAGTGTGGGACTGGCATAAAGACAGACACATAGACCAGCAGGATAGAAAAGAGCTCAGAATAAATCCTTGCATATATGGTCAAATGATTTTTGACAAGGATGCTGAAACAGAGGGTGCTGGAAAACTGAATATCCACCAACAAAAGAATAAAGTTGGATCCTTATCTACATTATATATAAAAATTAACTCACAATAGATCAAACACCTACAACTATAAAACTCTTAAAAGAAAATATAGAGCAGTGCTTCACAACATTGGATTTGGCAATGATTTCCTTCCTGCATATTACACCAAAAAGCATAGGTTAAAGAAAGAAAAAAATGGACAAATTGGACTTAAGGAAAAATTTAAAAATTTATACATTGAAAGACACTATCAATACAGTAAAAAGGCAACCCACAAAATGGAAGAAGATATTTGGAAATCACATATCTGATAAGGGATTAATATCTAAAATTAATATATATCTAATATCTAATATATAAACAACAAAAACAACCTGATTCCAACAATGGACAAAGTACTTAATTACACATTTCTGGGAGCACATAGGTGGCTCAGTCGGCTAAGTGTCTGACTCTTGGTTTCAGCTCAGGTCATGATCTCATGGTTCGTGGGATCGAGTCCCTCATCAGGCTCTGTGCTGGCAGTGTGGAGCCTGCTTGGGATTCTCTCTCCCCCTCTCTCTCTCCTCCTGCCATGCTCTCTCTCTCAAAATAAACTTAAAAAAAAAAAATACATTTCTACAAATAAGCCAATCATAAAAAAGACACGTACTGTATAATTCCACTTGTATGAAGTACTTTGAGTAGTCAAAAAATCATAAAGATAGTTGAGGCCACTGGGCTCAGTTGGTTGAGCATCAATTTTGGCTCAGGTCATGATCTCATGGTTCATGAGTTCGAGCCCTGCATCAGGCTCTGTGCTGACAGCTCAGAACCTGGAGTCTGCTTCAGATTCTGTGTGTGTCTCCCTCTCTCTCTGTCCCTCTCCCATTCACACTCTGTCTCTCTTTCAAAAAATAAATAAACATTAAAAAAATCATAAAGATAGAAAGTAGAAAGGGGTTGGGGGAGGGAGGAATGAGGAGTTATTGCTTTGATGGGTCACAGTTTCAGCTTTACAAGATGAAAAGAGTTATGGAAACGGATGGTGGACATTATGAGTATATTTAATACCACTGAATTGCACACTTAAAAATGGATGGGGTGGTAAATTTCATGTTACGTGTATTTCACCACAATAAAAAATTTGGAGTAGAAGAGTCTTTAGAAGGCTCTTTAGAATTCATCCAGTATTGTTAGAGAACATGGCAAAGACAATGGAAAAAGGAGGTTACACCTGCCAACTGTTTCCTTTTTCATTCCACTAATGTTTAAATAACACTGGACCTTAGAATTTCTTTAAAAATACAATTGCCTAATAGTTATAAAGATACAGAAGTGAACTAACTGCAATCAAATGGTATAATGATTAGATGATGTATCAATAGGATGGAATGTTATTTTTTTAAATTGTGAACACTGATATGAAACACGGAAAATATTTATTATATGATGCCAAGAGGAAATAGAATTGTTAAGGGCATTGTAATTGGAAAGATGTAAAAAAACCCACAACATACAGAAAATGAAATTGTAGTTAGGCAGACTAATTTATGTGTCACTGGTAACAGTTTTCCATTTATTCTTGCAGTATCTTCTCTTACATTTAAAATAAGGAAAAAGTAGTGGCACCTGGGTGCCTCATTTGGTTGAGCGTCTGACTTTGGCTCAGGTCATGATCTCACAGTTCGTGGGTTTGAGCCCCAGATCGGGCTCTGTGCTGATAGCTCAGAGCCTGGAGCCTGCTTTGGATTCTGTGTCTCCCTCCCTCCCTGCCCCTCACCTGCTCATTCTCTCTCTCTCTCTCTCTCTCTCTCTCTCTCTCTCTCTCTCTTTCAAAAAAAACCCATAAAAAATAAAATAAAATAAGGAAAAACCAACCCTCTAAGAAGCTAAACTGTGTACAGTTTCAGAAGTCTCCACTTACCCAAATTTGTGACTCAACTGGTTGAGGGTTTATACTTAGAATTTACCACTCCCTTACATGCTCCTTTACATACACAATCTCCTTTAATCTGCCTAATTGCTCCTTCTAACAGATCTTTGCTTTTGAATAAAGTCCACTGCTGTGTTCTTCATCACCATTCCTACCTTAGAGACACCTGATACTCTGCTTGGTAGTTTCTTGTGTCAAATTGTGCACCTTAATCTGTTCATTACCTGCACACTGTGTATTGCAATAAAGATGTCAGAAGCCATTTAAAAAGATTTATTAGAAACTCTTTACACAAAAAATCCAATGATAAGAACAAATTCTAAATTTGCTTTGGACGTAAGCTTTTCATAGCAATGACAAAATTGGGCAAGTCTCAACAATCATAACAAATGTGTCTCTTACTCAGATGAACCCTGTGTGGCATTTTCTTTGCACACAGGGGCAATTGCTTTCTCCTTACACTCAAGATTGACTCATCATTATTGTTTAGTTTCTAATGAACACTGATAAAATATTCAGGGTGCCTGAAATTTTTATCTTTTTCTTAAAAGAGTTTGGAAATGATGCTCTTGAGTGCATGACTAAAGGTATCCCATAATAAAAGTACATAAAAATGGTCAACAAAATGAAAGTGTCAATAAAAATAGTCTCTATGATGACTTCTAAAGGATGCTTGCTGCTGACCTGGCTTTTATTTCTTCTTTAAATATTAATTGTTGATTTGCTGGTTTGAAAGCTTAGCTTTGAGCACAGAGAGGTCTATAGCTATGAATTTCTGATTCGTTTTTTTATTTGAAAGAGAAAACTAGATTCCACTACTCTCCCGAGAGTGTTGGGGTTCGTGTGCTGGTTCCACCTGTATGTAATATGTTGTTACTGCACTTGCTGAGTCTTCATGTCTCGTTTTAGTACATCGTTGTGCTAGGGATATTGGTGAGGAAATTTCCGCATGAAAGATAGTAGAGCAATAAAAAGGAAAAAATAAAGAGCAAAGGCAGCACTTTCCATTCTGAATGTGTTTTTTCTTAATCCTATCTCAACTCCTCACACATCCCAAGGAGGTAGTTCGATATAATGGAAATGATAAACTTTGGTGTGCAACCATTTTTGGCCCTGCAATTTAAAAGTGATATGATCTCCAGGAAGATTCTCCATCTGTAAAATTGAGGATAATATCAATCTGGCAAGGATTTTGTGAGAATTAAGTTCAGTAATGTGTACAAAACCAGTATCAGCCATTAAAGCATATATCCTGTGTATTCATAAAACCTCTGGTTGCACCTTAGTTCTCCTATCCTTAAATATCTGTAACTACTCACCTATGTATTTGTTTTTTATGTTGCTCAAGGATATGCTCCTTTGAGAGATGCTTTAAGTATTTTTGGGAAGAGTGAGAGTGTGATAGTTACTAATTTATTGCTTCTCAGCACCAAACCCACACTTCTTTGTCCTACATTGTGCTGTTGGAGCTGGACTCAACAACATTTATTCTTTGCCTGTGGCTCAATGTTAAGTTCTGCCAATGGCAAAGCACAGAGGGAGGTTCCCTGCATTGCTACTTATGTTCACCTTAACAATTCTCTTCTACTCCATCAGTTGTTAACCACATTTTATCATCATGAACGAGCATAGTTAACAGTTCTATATTCTCTGTGCAAATTACTGGTGTGGCTTCCCTGTCCTGACCAGGCCCTGATGGATACATAGAGAGTAAGTATTATAGACAGTATTGATTAATTTCAAATGACTTTTATTTAATAAATTTGAGGGACACCTGGGTGGCTCAGTCAGTTAAGCGTCTGACTTCAGCTCAGGTCATGATCTCACAGTTTGTGAGTTTGAGCCCCGTGTTGGGCTCTATCCTGGCAGCCTGGAGCCTGCTTCAGATTCTGTGCCTTCCTCTCTTTCTGCTCCTCCCCCACTCACAGTCTGTCTTTCAAAACTAAATAAACATTAAAAATAAACATTTAAAAATAGTGTTTAGAAAATTGAGCCAGTTATTTCACTGGGAGTATAAAAATGAGTAAGACAAAGTCCCTCCTCTCAAGAAACTTACAGCATAGTTGATTTATAGAATCATGTTGTGGAAAGAATGTTTAAGATCAGTTTTCTAGTTTTCCAGCTTGCTTGTCAAACATCAATGGTAGGTCCCCTTTTATTCTGGTCTCCAACACTGCCATGAGAGACAAGTGTGGTTTTTTGGCTTCACAGATTATTATCCTGTTATTCCTCATCTGAAATAAGACCTACAGCCTTGTAATTTCTTTTATTGAAAAAAAAATCTAGGGGCACCTGGGTGGCTCAGTCAGTTGAGCGTCCGACTTCAGCTCAGGTCATGATCTTGCAGTTGATGAGTTCGAGCCCCGCGTGGGGTTCTGTGCTGATAGCTCAGAGCCTGGAGCCTGCTTCCAATTCTGTGTCTCTCTTTTGCCTCTCCCCTGCTCATGCTCTGTCTCTCTCTGTCTCAATAATAAAGATAAATGTTAAAAGAAATTAAAAGAAAGAAAAAAATCTACCTTCTGGTGTAATTGGTTAATCCAGCCAATATTTATTAGGTACCTTCCATGCACCAAACATGGTTGTCTATCCTAGGGTTGCACTTACGAATAAAAATAAAGATTCTCTGCCCTCACTGAACATGTGTCCTAGTGCAGAGGCAAAGAAGAAATAAGTCAACAAAGAAATAAAGAAGATAATATTGAGAGGGAAGGGAATAAACCTGGTGGTGCATAACAAGTGGCTAAGGGAGGTAGAATACTTCTTTAGAGGAAGTGGTCATCAAAATCCTCTCTGAGAAAAAATTATCAGGAATGGTTTGGCATGTCAGAGACCCAGTGGAAGCCCATGTATCTGGTCAAAGGTAGGCATGAAGGCAAGTGGTACAATATGAGCGTGCAGTGGTTGTAGGGATAGTATATGAGTATATATGGTAGTATACTGAGGGTTTTAAGAAAGGAGTCCCATCATTTGGTTTGGGAGCCTGTCCACTGATTTGGGTACTACATGGGGGCTAGATAATTTTTAAATTTTTTTTAAGAGGCAAACTCTGTTATGCTCTTGACTTTTGCTGAGCCAGTGCTTAGTTAATCTGGGATATGGTGACACCAGATTGTTTTTATTTTACCTTTCATTCTTACAGAATGGAGTTCTTGAATCAGAATAGAGAAGTTTGCTTTTTTTCAGTTTTAAAAGTTGTCTTGTTGGTATTATCATGTATTTTTATCCAAATTATTTCTTTGACAGTGCTAGGTACGTATGAATTGCCTTTCAGAAATTGCCACAATTAAAAATCAGATGCAATGATTATGAAATCTCCAAGTGAACTTTAGAAGTTAGCATTAGAGTTCTGGCACTAAGTGACACATGGAATTGCAGTTTCTTAGAATCATCAAAATTCTTTCATGCTTTTCCATATCAGATACCCTAGAAGGAAGGAAGGAAGGAAGGAAGGAAGGAAGGAAGGAAGGGGGGAGGGAGGGGTGACAGGGAGGGAGAGAAGAAAGGGAGGGAGAGAAGAAAGGAAGGAAGGAAGAAAAGGAAGGAAGGAAAGAATGAATGAAGGAAGAGAGGAGGGAGGGAGACAAGGAGGGGAGGAAGAAAGGAAGAAAGGGAGGAGGAGGGGAGGGAAAGAATCCCCTTGATTCTGCAGTAAAATACATAACCAGTCCTTTTGTCAACTAGGATTTATGGCAACATGTGTAGAGCCTGGAGCTGAGGAATAGGTTTGAAATCAATAGAGAAGCCTATGAGAGGTATTTCCTACCTATGCTGAGAAAAAGTTATATTTGTGTTAGAATACATCTAAAAATTAGGATAAATGAGTGTAGTTGAAAAATATCTCTCAAAAATTATAATACACATGAGGGATGGCTTCCTAAAAATTAGTATTAAAGCTTACCCACTATAGCAAAAATGTGGCAAAGTCCAAGAGGTTACAGTGATCGTGACTACAGGGGACCCAGATTTTCTGCAAGTCTGAGATACAGTGATAGTTCCAGAGACTAGGGATACATTTGTGCTCAATTATAACATGTAGAATACTGCACTGGGCTCTATTAGAATTTGTTTCTATTATATTTGGTTATAATAGGATCGTAGAACATTTTGGTTACTTTAGAGAACGTCTGGTTCCCATCTGAAAGAATGGTTCTTTGTTTTTGCCAAAGTACTGAGACAAGAAAACAACTATTCCCAAAGGGTCATTGACTTCAGAAAGGTGAAATTGAGATGAATGCTTTCAAAATGTGAAAAGGAGAATAAGGAGGCCAGCTGGATGCAAATGGAAAGAGTGCTGTAGATCTGGCTGAGTGTCTACCCATAGATGTTCTCCCCTTGATACTTAATTGCCCTGACCACAAGTTCCCCTGGGACAGCAGCGTGCCTATATGAGAAAAAGCTAAGCTCCACAGAGGCCTTGTAGCTATAGATGGTCATGTGACCCAACCTTAGTCAGTGAGATGTAAATAGAAGTCAATTGGATTGGGATTCTGGAAGTGCTATTGCTGTCCTATTTTCAAATTTTTATTATTTATTTATTTATTTATTTATTTATTTATTTATTTATTATATATGAAATTTATTGTCAAATTGGTTTCCATACAACACCCAGTGCTCATCCCAAAAGGTGCCCTCCTCAATACCCATCACCCACCCTCTCCTCCCTCCCACCCCCCATCAACCCTCAGTTTGTTCTCAGTTTTTAACAGTCTCTTATGCTTTGGCTGTCTCACACTCTAACCTCTTTTTTTTTTTTTTTCCTTCCCCTCCCCCATGGGTTCCTGTTAAGTTTCTCAGGATCCACATTAGAGTGAAACCATATGGTATCTGTCTTTCTCTGTATGGCTTATTTCACTTAGCATCACACTCTCCAGTTCCATCCACGTTGCTACAAAAGGCCATATTTCATTTTTTCTCATTGCCACGTAGTATTCCATTGTGTATATAAACCACAATTTCTTTATCCATTCATCAGTTGATGGACATTTAGGCTCTTTCCATAATTTGGCTATTGTTGAGAGTGCTGCTGTAAACATTGGGGTACAAGTGCCCCTATGCATCAGTACTCCTGTGTCCCTTGGATAAATTCCTAGCAGTGCTATTGCTGGGTCATAGGGTAGGTCTATTTTTAATTTTCTGAGGAACCTCCACACTGCTTTCCAGAGCGGCTGCACCAATTTGCATTCCCACCAACAGTGCAAGAGGGTTCCCGTTTCTCCACATCCTCTCCAGCATCTATAGTCTCCTGATTTGTTCATTTTGGCCACTCTGACTGGCGTGAGGTGATACCTGAGTGTGGTTTTGATTTGTATTTCCCTGATAAGGAGCGACGCTGAACATCTTTTCATGTGCCTGTTGGCCATCCGGATGTCTTCTTTAGAGAAGTGTCTATTCATGTTTTCTGCCCATTTCTTCACTGGGTTATTTGCTTTTCGGGTGTGGAGTTTGGTGAGCTCTTTATAGATATTGGATACTAGCCCTTTGTCCGATATGTCATTTGCAAATATCTTTTCCCATTCCGTTGGTTGCCTTTTAGTTTTGTTGGTTGTTTCCTTTGCTGTGCAGAAGCTTTTTATCTTCATAAGGTCCCAGTAATTCACTTTTGCTTTTAATTCCCTTGCCTTTGGGGATGTGTCAAGTAAGAGATTGCTACGGCTGAGGTCAGAGAGGTCTTTTCCTGCTTTCTCCTCTAAGGTTTTGATGGTTTCCTGTCTCACATTCAGGTCCTTTATCCATTTTGAGTTTATTTTTGTGAATGGTGTGAGAAAGTGGTCTAGTTTCAATCTTCTGCATGTTGCTGTCCAGTTCTCCCAGCACCATTTGTTAAAGAGACTGTTTTTTTTCCACTGGATGTTCTTTCCTGCTTTGTCAAAGATGAGTTGGCCATACGTTTGTGGGTCTAGTTCTGGGGTTTCTATTCTATTCCATTGGTCTATGGGTCTGTTTTTGTGCCAATACCATGCTGTCTTGATGATGACAGCTTTGTAGTAGAGGCTAAAGTCTGGGATTGTGATGCCTCCTGCTTTGGTCTTCTTCTTCAAAATTACTTTGGCTATTCGGGGCCTTTTGTGGTTCCATATGAATTTCAGGATTGCTTGTTCTAGTTTCGAGAAGAATGCTGGTGCAATTTTGATCAGGATTGCATTGAATGTGTAGATAGCTTTGGGTAATATTGACATTTTGACAATATTTATTCTTCCAATCCATGAGCAGGGAATGTCTTTCCATTTCTTTAAATCTTCTTCAATTACCTTCCTAAGCTTTCTATAGTTTTCAGCATACAGATCCTTTACATCTTTGGTTAGATTTATTCCTAGGTATTTTATGCTTCTTGGTGCAATTGTGAATGGGATCAGTTTCTTTATTTGTCTTTCTGTTGCTTCATTGTTACTGTATAAGAATGCAACTGATTTCTGTACATTGATTTTGTATCCTGCAACTTTGCTGAATTCATGTATCAGTTCTAGCAGACTTTTGGTGGAGTCAATCGGATTTTCCATGTATAATATCATGTCATCTGCAAAAAGCGAAAGCTTGACTTCATCTTTGCCAATTTTGATGCCTTTGATTTCCTGTTGTTGTCTGATTGCTGATGCTAGAACTTCCAGCACTATGTTAAACAACAGCGGTGAGAGTGGGCATCCCTGTCGTGTTCCTGATCTCAGGGAAAAAGCTCTCAGTTTTTCCCCGTTGAGGATGATGTTAGCTGTGGGCTTTTCATAAATGGCTTTTATGATCTTTAAGTATGTTCCTTCTATCCCGACTTTCTCAAGGGTTTTTATTAAGAAAGGGTGCTGGATTTTGTCAAAGGCCTTTTCTGCATCGATTGACAGGATCATATGGTTCTTCTCTTTTTTTTTTTTTGTTAATGTGATGTATCACGTTGATTGATTTGCGAATGTTGAACCAGCCCTGCATCCCAGGAATGAATCCCACTTGATCATGGTGAATAATTCTTTTTATATGCCGTTGAATTCGATTTGCTAGTATCTTATTGAGAATTTTTGCATCCATATTCATCAGGGATATTGGCCTGTAGTTCTCTTTTTTTACTGGGTCTCTGTCTGGTTTAGGAATCAAAGTAATACTGGCTTCATAGAATGAGTCTGGAAGTTTTCCTTCCCTTTCTATTTCTTGGAATAGCTTGATAAGGATAGGTATTATCTCTGCTTTAAATGTCTGGTAGAACTCCCCCGGGAAGCCATCTGGTCCTGGACTCTTATTTGTTGGGAGATTTTTGATAACCGATTCAATTTCTTCGCTGGTGATGGGTCTGTTCAAGCTTTCTATTTCCTCCTGATTGAGTTTTGGAAGAGTGTGGGTGTTCAGGAATTTGTCCATTTCTTCCAGGTTGTCCAATTTGTTGGCATATAATTTTTCATAGTATTCCCTGATAATTGTTTGTATCTCTGAGGGATTGGTTGTAATCATTCCATTTTCATTCATGATTTTATCTATTTGGGTCATCTCCCTTTTCTTTTTGAGAAGCCTGGCTAGAGGTTTGTCAATTTTGTTTATTTTTTCAAAAAACCAACTCTTGGTTTCGTTGATCTGCTCTACAGTTTTTTTAGATTCTATATTGTTTATTTCTGCTCTGATCTTTATTATTTCTCTTCTTCTGCTGGGTTTAGGCTGCCTTTGCTGTTCTGTTTCTATTTCCTTTAGGTGTGCTGTTAGATTTTGTATTTGGGATTTTTCTTGTTTCTTGAGATAGGCCTGGATTGCAATGTATTTTCCTCTCAGGACTGCCTTCGCTGCGTCCCAAAGCGTTTGGATTGTTGTATTTTCATTTTCGTTTGTTTCCATATATTTTTTAATTTCTTCTCTAATTGCCTGGTTGACCCACTCATTCGTTAGTAGGGTGTTCTTTAACCTCCATGCTTTTGGAGGTTTTCCAGACTTTTTTCTGTGGTTGATTTCAAGCTTCATAGCATTGTGGTCTGAAAGTATGCATGGTATGATTTCAATTCTTGTAAACTTATGAAGGGCTGTTTTGTGACCCAGTATATGATCTATCTTGGAGAATGTTCCATGTGCACTCGAGAAGAAAGTATATTCTATTGCTTTGGGATGCAGAGTTCTAAATATATCTGTCAAGTCCATCTGATCCAATGTCTCATTCAGGGCCCTTGTTTCTTTATTGACCGTGTGTCTAAATGATCTATCCATTTCTGTAAGTGGGGTGTTAAAGTCCCCTGCAATTACCACATTCTTATCAATAAGGTTGCTTATGTTTATGAGGAATTGTTTTATATATTTGGGTGCTCCGGTATTCGGCGCATAGACATTTATAATTGTTAGCTCTTCCTGATGGATAGACCCTGTCACTATTATATAATGTCCTTCTTCATCTCTTGTTACAGCCTTTAATTTAAAGTCTAGTTTGTCTGATATAAGTATGGCTACTCCAGCTTTCTTTTGGCTTCCAGTAGCATGATAAATAGTTCTCCATCCCCTCACTCTCAATCTAAAGGTGTCCTCAGGTCTAAAATGAGTCTCTTGTAGACAGCAAATAGATGGGTCTTGTTTTTTTATCCATTCTGATACCCTATGTCTTTTGGCTGGCGCATTTAATCCATTTACATTCAGTGTTATTATAGAAAGATACGGGTTTAGAGTCATTGTGATGTCTGTATGTTTTATGCTTGTAGTGATGTCTCTGGTACTTTGTCTCACAGGGTCCCCCTTAGGATCTCTTGTAGGGCTGGTTTAGTGGTGACAAATTCCTTCAGTTTTTGTTTGTTTGGGAAGACCTTTATCTCTCCTTCTATTCTAAATGACAGACTTGCTGGATAAAGGATTCTCGGCTGCATATTTTTTCTGTCTAGCACACTGAAAATCTCCTGCCAATTCTTTCTGGCCTGCCAAGTTTCAAAAGAGAGATCAGTCACGAGTCCTATAGGTCTCCCTTTATATGTGAGGGCACGTTTACCCCTTGCTGCTTTCAGAATTTTCTCTTTATCCTTGTATTTTGCCAGTTTCACTATGATGTGTCGTGCAGAAGATCGATTCAAGTTACGTCTGAAGGGAGTTCTCTGTGCCTCTTGGATTTCAATGCCTTTTTCCTTCCCCAGTTCAGGGAAGTTCTCAGCTATTATTTCTTCAAGCACCCCTTCAGCACCTTTCCCTCTCTCTTCCTCCTCTGGGATACCAATTATGCGTATATTATTTCTTTTTAGTGTATCACTTAGTTCTCTAATTTTCCCCTCATACTGCTGGATTTTTTTCTCTCTCTTTTTCTCAGCTTCCTCTTTTTCCATAACTTTATCTTCTAGTTCACCTATTCTCTCCTCTGCCTCTTCAGTCGAAGCCGTGGTGGTTTCCATTTTGTTATGCATTTCGTTTAAAGCGTTTTTCAGCTCCTCGTGACTGTTCCTTAGTCCCTTGATCTCTGTAGCAAGAGATTCTCTGCTGTCCTCTATACTGTTTTCAAGCCCAGCGATTAATTTTATGACTATTATTCTAAATTCACTTTCTGTTATATTATTTAAATCCTTTTTGATCAGCTCATTAGCTGTTGTTATTTCCTGGAGATTCTTCTGAGGGGAATTCTTCCGCTTGGTCATTTTGGATAGTCCCTGGCGTGGTGAGGACCTGCAGGGCACTTCCCCTGTGCTGTGGTGTATAACTGGAGTTGGTGGGCGGAGCCGCAGTCAGACCTGATGTCTGCCCCCAGCCCACCGCTGGGGCCACAGTCAGACTGGTGCGTGCCTTCTCTTCCCCTCTCCTAGGGGCGGGATTCACTGTGGGGTGGGGTGGCCTGTCTGGGCTACTTGCACACTGCCAGGCTTGTGATGCTGGGGATCTGGCGTCTTAGCTGGGGTGGGTAGGCAAGGTGCACAGGGGCAGGAGGGGCAGGCTTAGCTTGCTTCTCCTTAGGTGATCCACTTCAGGAGGGGCCCTGTGGCAGCGGGAGGGAGTCAGATCCGTTGCCGGAGGTTTGGCTCCGCAGAAGCGCAGAGTTGGGTGTTTGTGCGGAGCGAGCAAGTTCCCTGGCAGGAACTGGTTCTCTTTGGGATTTTGGCTGGGGGATGGGCAAGGGAGATGGCGCTGGCGAGCGCCTTTGTTCCCCACCAAACTGAGCTCTGTCATCCGGGGGCTCAGCAGCTCTCCCTCCCTTTGTCCTCCAGCCTTCCCACTTTCCGAGCAGAGCTGTTAACTTATGACCTCCCAGACGCTAAGTCGCGCTTGCTGTCGGAACACAGTCCGTCAGGCCCCTCCGCTTTTGCCAGCCAGACTCCGGGGCTCTGCTTGGCCGCGAAGCCGCCCCTCCGCCCCAGCTCCCTCCTGCCAGTCCGTGGAGCGCGCACCACCTCGCCGCCCTTCCTACCCTCTTCCGTGGGCCTCTTGTCTGTGCTTGGCTCCGGCAACTCCATTCTGCTAATCCTCTGGCGGTTTTCTGGGTTATTTAGGCAGGTGTAGGTGGAATCTAAGTGATCAGCAGGACGCACGGTGAGCCCAGCGTCCTCCTACGCCGCCATCTTCCCTCTCATCTATTTTCAAATTTTTAAAGAGACAGTTTGAGCTGGTATGCATTCTTTTTGTGCCTTTGCCTTTTAGTTCCTAGAATGTGAATTTGAGACTGAAGCACCTTCTTGTAACCATGAGTCAACAATGAGGAAGAGGAAAGCCATGTAATAAGCTTGGGGGGACAGATGAAGTGGTCATGTGGGCATTACAGGCCCTAATGAAACTGCTGGACAGCCTGGGGCTGCTATCTCTGGACTCTGTTCGGTGAACAAAATTAAACCAAGTTTTACTAGGGTTTTCTTTTCATGTAGAAGAATGCAGTCCTAACTGGTTGAGAAATCTGACCACAAAGATGAATTAATTTGACTTGATCCTTTACAGGAAATGTCTTTTATGAAGTCAGCGCTGTTGGATTAAACTGAGCCAAGTAAATGTCTAAGATGGCTTATTTGATCATTTGAACAAAACTTTCAAATAAATGTCATCAGGGAAAATGTACCCTATTTGTTTCAATGGATTACTCACAGTAGGCCAAAAATAGTGGTTAAATTTAACTCTCTTCTTACCAAATATCATAGTTCTTATTGACTGAAAAACAGGGGCTCAAATAAACCTCTACTGGTCTTTTAACTTTGCGTACAGGCATAAGTGTACATACACACACCCACACACACACACACACACAGAGAGAGAGAGAGAGAGAGAGAGAGAGAGAGAGAGAGAGGGAAATACATTAGGCATTTCCTGTAGATGAATACCTGAAACAAAATGTTATCTCTTTTCTTTTCCAGATCCCTCAATTGCAAGTCGGGTTATGAGCTTTTGGCTGTTTGCCTACCTTTTAGTGCAAATTACCTTTTAAGATGAGGGCCCTTAATCATAATGGATTTAGCCTGCACTGCTATACAATGCTGACAACCCATGTCTTATTAATGAGTACTTCAAGCATCCATTTCTGTATATCTTGTCTTATATGACAGGAAAACATACCAATAAATCTCCTCTCCTCTGTTCATCACAGGTTTGACAACAGGAGTGTGAAGAAAGACAAAAGAGACATGAAGCTTAAAGAGATGTTGCTGCTGCCCCACAATGTACGTCCCATGTTGAAATCACAGGTAACTATTATATTACCATTGCTAAACATCAATACTAATTTTTTTAAAAAATTGCTAGTGGGATCAATATCAGTTAATTCTACTGTGCCAAGAATGAGTAGAACTGATCCAAACCCATATTTCATAAGGTCTGACTACCAAGGCAAATGGTTTAGACACTGTTCTGCATTAAGGATCTTCCATCATCAATGATAAAATATTAAGTCTCTGTAAGTCTTTTAAATTCCATAGAAAACTTTAAAATAGTTCAAATCTATTAATTTTAGTGAGATTACCAGCATTATTTGTTGGTTCTTAGCAAGATGAATATCTATAATACCCATGGATATTTCTTTCTAGTAAAATAGTGGTGTGTTGATAATTGCTGAAGATTTGTTTTGCTAAACCAGAATCTTGAGGGATCTACGTGTCTCCTCTTACCTGTCATCTCTTCCCACCTACCCTTTTAAAAATTCTCTCTCTGCCCCCTCCTCACAGTATTTAAAAATTTTCAATTTTGCTCCATTCTTATCATTCTTACCTTATTTGAAACCACCACCATCATTCTCTAACTTAACCTTAATTAATAGCCTTCTAATTGAACTCCTTGTCTTTATTCACAATGGTTCTCCAATTTTTTTCACACTCAACACATGCAAACCTTATTGTCAATTAATAGACTGTGTTTTAGAACAGTGTTAAGTTTACAGAACAAATGAGCATGTGTAGAATTCCCACACATTCCCACCTCCATCTACAAACCCCCAATCATTTCCACAGTTGTGAACATCTGACATTAATTAGTGTGGTACAATTGTTATAATTAATGAAACAATATTAGAACATTATTATTAACTGAAGTTACATTAAGGTTCACTCTTCCTGTTACACAGTTCTGGGGGTTTTCACAAATGCATAATGTGATGTGTTCACCATTATATTATCATACAGAATGGTTTTACTGCCCTTCAAGTTTCCAGTATGTCACCTATTCAACCCCCATCCCCACCCTGAGCTCCTGGTAACTACTAATCTCTTTATTACTTCCCTATTTTGCCTTTTCTAGAATATCATATATTTGGATTCAGTCTGTTGTCTTTTTAGACTGTCTTCCTTCATTTAGCAATATGCATTAAAGTGTCTCCATATCTTTTAGTGGCTTGATAGCTCATTTCTTTTATCACTGAATAATATATCTTCATCTGGATGTTAGACAATTTGTTTATCCATTCACCTGCTGAGGGACATCTTGCTTGCTTCCAGCTTTTGTTTCACATATATTCACATATGTGAATTCACATATATTAAAATTTCTCTTAAGACTTCCTCTGTGACCCATATGTTGGTTAGCACATTGTTATGTAATATTCAACTCTGGGGATTTTGCTGCTATCTTTGTTATTGTTTCTAGTTTAATTCCATTATGGGCTGAGACCATGCTTTGTATGATTCTTATTCTTTTAAATTTGGTAAGGTTTAATTCTTAGCCCAGCATGAGGTCTATCTCGGTAAATGTTCCATGTGAACTTGGGAGGAATGTGTATTCTACTGTTGTTGGATGAAGTATTTTGTAAATATTGAATAGATCAATTTGATTGATGGTGCTGTTCAGATCAACTCTATCCTTATTCCTTTTCTAACTGCTACATCTATCAATTATTGATAGAGGGCTGTTGAAGTCTCCAATTATCATGGTTGATTCATCTATTTCTCCTTGTGGTACTATTAGTTTTTGCCACGTGTTTTTTTGATGCTGTATTGTTAAAAGCATGCACATTATGAACTGTTATGTGTTAAAGAATTGACCCCTTTGTTACTATATAATGCCCCTTTATTCCCCTTGATTTTCCGCCCTCTGAAGTCCGCTTTGTCTGACATTAATATAGCTACTCTTGCTTTCTTTTAATTAGTGTTTGTATGGTATATTTTTCTCTATCCCTTTTACATTTACTCTCTCTATGTCTTTATGTTTAAAATGGGTTTCTTCTAAACAACATGTACTTGAGGTTTTTTTTAATCCACTCTGACAGTCTCTTATCTTTTAATTGGTATATTCAGGCCACTATGAGACAAAGGGATTATTGATATAGCTGCATTAATATCTACCATGTTTGATACCATTTTCTGTTCATTGCGTGTGTTCTTTTCTTTTTTTTTTATGTTTCCTCTTTTTCTGCCTTCTCTGATTTCAACTGAACATTTTATATGATCCTACTTTATCTTCTCTCTTTGCATGTTAATTCTACTTTTAAATTGTTTTGCTAGCTGTCCTTGGATTTTCAATATGCATTCACAACTAAACCCACTTGCAAATAACTCACTGTTCCATGTCATGGGTAGTGCAGCTACCTTGTAATGGAGTATTCCCATTTCACCTTTCTTGAGGCTTATCACGTTAATTTCGCTTATCCGTGTAATGTAATCACCTAATGTATTTATTGTTGATGATTTTGCTTTATACTTATCTATTATATTAATATTAAGAAAAAGCTTACAGATTTTGTTTTACCCTCATTTATTCCTTCCCTTACACTTTTCCGTTTTTGATGTAGATCCAAGCTTCAGACCTGTATCATTTTCCTTCTTTCTGAGGGTCTTTTTTTTTTAATGTTTATTTTTGAGAGAGAGAAAGAGAGAGAGAGAAAGAGAGAGAGAGAGAGCGGGGGAGGGGCAGAGAGAAAGAGAGACACAGAATCTGAAGCAGGCCCAGGCTCTGAGCAAGCTGTCACTGCAGAGTTGGATGCGGGGCTCGAACCCACAAACTGTGAGATCATGACCTGAGCCCAAGTTGGACATTTAGCACACACAGGCTCTTTCTGAGGGTTTTAACATTTTCTTATAGGGAAGGTCTACTGGTGACAAATTCTCCCAGCCTTTGTCTGGGAAAGTATTTCTCCTTCATGTTTGAAGAATAGTTTTACTGGATACAGATTTCCGATGTTGGGTTTTTTTTTTTTTTCTTTCAACGTTGTAAATATCTTGCTCTGTTCTCTTTTTGCTCTTGTGGTTTCTAACAAGAAGTTCAATGTAATTCTTTTCCTTGTTCCTTCATAAGTGAATGTTTTTCCAAGTTTTTTCCCACTCTTCTTGCTTCTCTCAACATATTCCCTGTGCCTTTGGTTTACTACAGTTTGGATATGACATCTTTGGTGTGGATCTTTGTAATTTATTCTGCTTGATGTCTTCTAAGCCTCTTGGATCTGTGGTTTGGTGTCTGTCATTCATTGTAGAAAATTCTCAGACATCACTGCTTCACATATTTCTTTTGTTCCTTTCTCTCATCTTCTCCTATTCTCCTTTTTAAAAAAGTTTATTAAATATTTTGAGAGAGAGAGAGAGAGAAAGAGAGAGAGAGCAGGGAAGGGGCAGAGAGAGAGGGAGAGAGAAAGAATCAGAAGCAGGCTCCACATGGAGCCTGATGCAGGGGTCAAACTCACAAACCATGAGATCATGACCTGAGCTAAAATAGAGTCTGATGCTTAACCAACTGAGCCACCCAGGTGCCCCTCCTTCTCCTATTCTCCTTATACATATGTTATACCTTTTGAATTGCCCCAGAGTTCTTGGATACTGCATTTGTTTTTTAAAAATTCTTTTTTTTTTTCATTTTGAATTTCAGTTTGGAAAGTTAGTGTTATATCTCAGCATCACTGATTCTTTCCTTAGCCATGTCCAGTGTATTAAAACACACATTCTTCCTTTCTGTTATAATGCTTTTAATTTCTTGGATTTTACTTTGATTCTTTCTTAAGAGTTTCACACTTTTTTACTTACATTACTCATCTGTTCTTCCATGTTGTCTAGTCTTTCTGTTAGAGTCCTTTACATGTTTGTCATAGTTTTTAAAAATCTTTGTCTGATAATTCCAAAATCTGTGTTGTACCTGAGACTGGTTCTGATGCTTTGTCTCCCCAGACTGTGTTTTTCTTGCCTTTTAACACACTTTGCAATTTTTTGTTGAAAGCTGGGTGTGATGCATCACTTAACAGGAACCAAGGCAAAAAGGCCTTTAGTGTGAAGCTTTATGTTAATCGGACCAAGAGCTAGCTGCGTTTAATATTTCCACAGACAAATGTGACAGAGGATTCGTTTTCCTCTAGTTTCCTTGTTTGCTTCCTTCCCTGTTGTGTTTGTATTTCTCTACGAAATTAAACGGGGCCTGTGTTTTGCAGGTCTCTTGGTTGTAACCCACTGTCATTATTGATTGTATCTCAGTTTTTAGTGGGACTCAGTTCCTGAGCTGTGACCTTCAGAAGCATTTCTTAGTCTTTTTTTATTTCATTTTTCCTCTGTGTCTCTAGATAGGAAGCCTAGTGAGCTGCAGTTGGATAATTGTGCTTCCTTCAGGTCAGATAAAGCTGTGGTGTAGTAGTTTTCCCGGAGGACAGACTTTTGTTACGGAAAAGCTCTGATTGTATTTCAAAAAGGTAACTTTTGCCCATCCCCCCCACTGTATCTGCCTGGAATAGGAGGGGTTTTGTTCAGACCTTCACTTTGAATACCTGCTGGGGTTCTTAGAGATAAAACCCACAAAAGCATGGAGGTCCCAACAAAAACTGAGCCCACAGAATTTTTAAAAATTTTTCAAAAGCATTTGATCAAATAGGAAACATATTTGCAATATGTATAACACAGGAATTAATACATAAAGAAAATAATAAAATGATGGTTTTAATGAACATTAAGACAAAATATGTGAATAAGAGATTCACCAAAAAGATGTATCTCTAAATATATTTCAAAAGTTAACTCTTGGCAACTCTTTTTTTTTGTTGTTGTGGTAAGAACACTTAACATGAACTCTATTCTCTTGATGGATTTTTAATTGTTCAAACTGTACTGTTAACTACAGGCACATATTGTACAGCAAATATCTAGAATCTATTCATCTTGCATAACTGTAACTTTATACCCACTGATTAGCAACACCTCATTTTCCCCTCTCCCAGAGGCAGTAAGTGATAGGAACTTAAATGGTAACTTTGATGAATTGATGTAGGCTGAGTATGGATTGGCTTAGGAATTAAAAATATGAGAAGATATTCCTTGAAGTTCTAATTCTCAAGCAAAGCTGTACTCAACCTTCAGCAATTTGTCACCATTTAAGTGATCCCATCAGTTACTATCTGCAGGGGCTTCTGTTCCTGGTTTGTTGATTTTGCTGTGGTTCTCTGTATTCTCCTGTCTCCCCAAATTTTGGAGTAGTGGTTTGCCCTGTGACATCACTTCTCTGCTGGATCTGAGAAAAGTCATTGGTTTTCAATTTGTTCAGCTTCTGTTGTTGTTGTGGGATGGGAGTGATGACTTCCAAACTCTTTAGATGGAGCTGAAAGTTCTAGGTTTTTTTAGTCGAATAATTTTTTAATAGTAGCTTTATTGAGATATAATTCACATACCATGCAATTTACCCATTTGTAGTGTACAATTTGATGATTTTTCGTACATATTTACACATATGTATAATCATCACTGCAATACATTTGAGAACATTTTCATCACCTCATAAAGAAAACCCATACCCTTTAGCTGTCACTCACTATCACTCTCACCCAAACCTAAACAGCTACCAATGAACTTTCCATCTTTCTGTATTTGCCTACCCTGGACAGTTCATATAAATGGAATTATATATGTGGTCTTTGTGATTGTCTCCTTTCACTTAATATTTTCAAGATTCACCCATATGTTAACATGTATAATGCTTCATTCTTTTTATGGATAGTAAAATAACAATATGCAAAAATATCAAATTATATTCCACTGTATGCTATGCCACATTTTGTTTATCCATTCATCAGCAGATAGGCATTTGAACATTTGGATTATCACCATCTTTTGGTTATTATAAATAACACTTCTATAAATATTTGTGTACAAGTTTTTATGTGGTCGTATGTTTTCATTTCTCTTAAGAATATACCTAGGAATGAAATTTCTCGTTCATAATATAACTCTGTATGTAACCTTTTGAGAAACTACCAGAGTGTTATCCTAAATGGATATACCATTTTCCATTCCAACTAGTAGTCTATGAAGGTTCTGATTTCTCCACATACCCACTAACACTTGTTATTATCTGACTTTTGATTAAGTCATCCTCCTAGGTGTGTAATGGCATCTCATTGTGGTTTTCACATGTATTTTCCCCATTGCTAATGCTGTTGAGAATTTTCATGCACCTGCTAGCTATTTGTATATTTTCTTTGAAGAAATGTGTAGTTACATGCTTTGCCATTTTTAATTATATTATTTGTCTTTTTATTAAATTGTAATATAGTCTGTATAGTTTAGATAAAAGTTCTGTATAAAATATGTAATTTATACATATTTTCACCCTTTCTTTTAATTATTTTGATAATTTCCTTTATAGTTCCATTTACAGCAGCATCAAGAAAAATAAAATACTTAGTATTAAATTTAGCAAAGGGAGTATAAAATGTATACTCTGATAATTGTGTTTGAAAATTAAACAGAAAAACATCACATATTCATGGGTTGGATTTCTTGATATTGTTAAGATGGTAACCTTCCCCAAAATAATTTACAGATTCTACACAATCTCTATCAGAATCCCAACTGGCTAGTTGTTGAAATTGACAAGCTGATTCTAAAATTCATCTGGAATTCCAAAGGATCTAGAATAGCCCAAACAATTTTGAAAAACAACAACAGAAACAACAACAACAACAAAATTCGAGGACTTGTACTTCATGATTTCAAACCTTTACGTAATAAAACAGTAGTCAATGCATTGTGGTACTGGTATTGTGATACACATATAGATCAGTGAAACAAAATTAAGAGTCTAAAGAAAATCTCATATATTTGTGGTCAACTGATTATTGGCAGAGGTGTCAAGACCATTAAATGAGAGAAAATAACCTTTTCTTTTTTTCTTTAAATGTTTTATTTTGAAAGAGAGAGAGAGAGAATACAAGCAGAGATGGAGAGAGAGAATTTCAAGCAGGCTCCATGCTCAGTGCAGGGCCCCACATAGGGCTCGATCCCACAACTATGAGATCATGACCTGAGCCAAAATCAAGAGTCAGACACTTAACCTACTGAGCCACCCAGGTGCCCCAAAATAACCTTTGCAACAGTGGTACTGGAATAACTGGATAGTCACATGTAAAAGAATGAAATAAGACACTTACTTCATACCATATAAAAATTAACTCAAAATGACTCAAAGATCTAAAGGTAAGAGATAAAATTATAGAACTCTTTGAAGAAAACAGGGATAAATTATCACGATCTTGGATTTGTCAACAAATTCTTAGATATGACACCAAAATCATAAGTAGCAATAAGAAGAACAAGGAGATAAATTGGACTTCATCAAAAATCCTAATCTTTTTTTATTTTATATTTTTATTTTATATTTTATTTATTTTATTTTATTTTTTTTAGAGAGAAAGAGAGCACGAGCAGGGAAGAGTGGCAGAGGGAGCGAGAGTGAGAATCTCAAGCAGGCTCCATGTTCAAGTGGAGGAGCCCAATGCAGGGCTCCATCCCATGACCCTGGGATCATGACCTGAGCCAAAATGAAGAGTCAGACGTTCAACCAATTGAGTCACCAGGTGGCCTCAAAAGTTCTAATCTTTTTAAAAAGAAAATCTGATGAAGCCATTCTCTAGCTTAGTATTTTTCAGTAGATGCCTATTGCCTTGAGATTAGAGCCCAAACTCCTAAACATATCATATTTGCTTCTTCATTTAAAAATGCCATCTACAGGTGCTTGGGTGGCTCAGTCTGTTAAGCATCCAACTTTGGCTCAAGTTATGGTCTCACGGTTCATGACTTGGAGCCCCATGTCAGGCTCTGAGCTGTCAGTTCAGAGCCTGTGCTGACAGCTCAGAGCCTGGAGCCTGCTTCAGATTCTGTGTTTCCCTTTCTCTCCGCCCTCCCCTGCTCACACTCTCTCTCTCTCTCTCAAAAATAAATAAACATTAAAAAATTACTTTTAATTATTTAATTAATTCTAAAGAATTAAATATATTTTACACTTGATCTTAGCCAAAAGGCCGAGAAGCGATGAGAATTAAATATATTTTAATGTAAAATAATATCTAACTACATATCTGTTTACATATTGATATCTATTTAGCATGCCTGGGTAGTTGTGTGTGCATGTTTTAAATTGTCATTTACTTATTTGTATACATATTTATGAAAATATTTATTACTTATAAAGTTTACTTATATATTAAATCACAGAAGTTCATGTCATCTCTAAAATATGTAAATAAACATAATAATAGGTACATAACCATTTTTATTCCTCAAAGGCTTACCTTATCCTGCTTGCTGCATTGATTAGATGTTAGTTTTCAGACTGAGTCTTTTTGAGAGCTGTATTTCATACTTGACATTCCACTTCCATAAAGTACCTGACTCAGGAAATAGTTGGTATTTTCCATAGGGAGCTCAAACACAGAGAAAAGGTGTGAGCATACTCTTGGGATTGTCACTGAAGTAAGAACTCTGAATCTGTAAAACTACCTCCCTCTCACCTAACCCCTAGTAGATCAAACCAATAACAACATGAGAGGGAGAGGCAAGGGGAGGACCATCTGTGGTTTGACAGTGGTTTCACTATATTATTATGTAGTTATAAAATGCTTGACTATTTTACTTATTCATATTTTTAGGATTACTATATACCAGCAGTGTAATTATCACCCTGTATTATATATATATATATATATATATATATATATATATATATATATATGCACACACACACACATTGTCTTCTCTGTTAGGGTTCACAGTCTAGTGAAAGAAGAGACAGACAAGAAAATAAGCAACTATAATAGAGTTTGATAAGAACCATAGTAAAACAAGAAGTATATGCTTTCAGAAGATGTGGGGGGATATCTACTTGGGTTATAAAGGGAGTGAAGAAATTGTGTCCTGATGGAACATACATCTGAGGAAACATCTGCATTGGTTAAGAGTTGGCAGGCAAAAAAGAGGGATGGTTGGTGTTGGAGGATGTTATAAGCAATGCCCAGATCTTCCTTTTGGGACTTTTCCTACTGCTGACTGGATAGCTTTCAGCTGTCAGGTCTTTCTGGACTTTTCCTTTGGAAGTCTGTACTTGCCAAAGGTCACATCATATTCCTAAGGGCAACCTGCCTCCATTGACTGGCTTCTGCAAGAACATAAAGGTCTGGTCCACTCTCACAAATAAGTGACAACTCTGAGGAGCCTTCCTAGCTTCAGAGCTCCCTATGGAGTCAGTTGAGGCCTTTGATGAGACTATATCACAACCCAACTTTCTAATCAACTCATTTCTGTTTCCTTTCCTTCCCTTCCTTCCCATGCCACAGCTCTTGATCCTAAGAGAAATCCCTAAGAAAGTCTCTGTACTTTATGTCTCACAAATCTGCTTCCTGGGGAGCCCAAATTTTATCAATTGGTACCAGGAGTGTTGTGGGAACACAGACACTAAGATGAGATGCGGAAGCTGTACCACATATCAGTTAGTTGGCGTGATAACTCCATCATTGAGTGGAACATGAATATATTCCATTCACACATGAATATGGATATCCCTGGCACAAGGTAGATTTTTAATAGTTAAAATTTTTTATCAGTAGTGAATTGGAAAGAGTATACCAGTTGTTTCAGTTACGTACTGCTATATAATAAATGACTCCAAAATTAAGTGTACTAAAACAGAATTTTGTGGATTTCCTATGCTTACCTGGATACAGTGGGGCTTCCATGCTTTTGTCCTGTGGTGTTGACCAGCGCTACAGGCATCTAGAAGTTCAGTTTGGCTAGATGTCTAAGATGGTTTGCTCACCTGGCTTGCAGTTGATACTGTTAGCTGAGAGCTCAGATTGGGCTATGGAGAAGTGTACCGATATGTGGTCTCTGTGTGGTTTGGGTTTCTCATGATATGTAGTCTAGGGTCAGAGAGGATGTAGCCTAAGAGCAAGTGTTCCAAAGACCCTGGCAGAAGGTAGAAAGCTTCTTATAGCCTGAGTTTAGAAGCTATACAGCATGACTTCTACTGTACTCTGTTGGTCAAAAACAAGTCATGGGGCTAATCCAGATTCAAGCAAAGAGGACAATGCGAAGATGTGAATACTTGGAGATGTGTTTCACTGGGAGGAGGGAGCATCTTTGGTGTCTACCATACTGGGGGCAATATATCAATTATTTGAGAAATCTTTGTGTGTATAGGTGGATGTGCGTGTCTTTGTGTGTGTGCATGTGTGTGTATGTAGAGGGAGGGATAATTATAAGGACAGTTTAATTGAGTGACTTGCTAAGCATGATTTATATTTTGGAAAAATATATAAAAAGCAGACAGTATTTAATTAGTAATATGAATATGAAAGTCATAGGGCCTGCTTTGTAGTATGTAAAAAGGCTTTCATTCCAGGCAGAGGAAAGAAAAATCATACGATATTTTATCCTAAGGACATAAAGATATACGGACTAAAGGATACGTGGGCCCATTTCAAACCCAGATGAATTCTGGAAAATAATACCGGAATGTAAACTCAACTTTGACTACTATAAACTCAGCTTTATACCGTTACTTGACACCATTACTACAGCGGATTTGCATGGCCTCAGGAACATGGTATGGCCTTTGATCAGATATTAACTCTCTCACTCACTGTCATAATGTAGTCTGAAGAGACCTGGACTGTCAGAAGACATGACACTGGTGCCTATGTTGATAACATGCTAATTGGACCAGATTATCAACAAGCAACCAGTATGTTGGGGGCATCATTAAAATGCATATGCTCTAGAAGGTGGGAAGTAAATTCAATGAGGTTTAAGTGGTTCAACATATTAGTTAAATATATAGGTACCCATCAGTCTGAGATATTTCATGACATCCTATCCAATGTAAGGACAAATCATTGCATGTCACAACTCCTTCCATGCAGAAGGAAGCCCAACGTGCAGTGGGCCTCTTTGGGTCACAGAGGCAGATGATCTACCTCTGAGGCTTATAATACCTCCCATATACTGAGTGATTTGAAGAGCTGCCATTTTTGACTAGGGACAAGAGGAGGACAGTATTCTGTAGCATTTCAGGTTGCAGTTCAAGAGGCTTGATATTTGGACCATATGATCAAGAAAATGTAACATTGGTAGTATTTGTGGTGAGAAAAGATGCTGTATGGAGTTATGGCAAACCCTAACGGGAGAACCACCATGCACACTTTTAGGATTTTGGTGCAAGACTCTACCATTGGCAGTGGAGAATCAACATACTTTGAAAAATAGTTCTCACATTGATAATGGGTTCTGGTAAATATGGATGACCTGACTATGGGTCATTAGGTGCATGAATCACAAGTGCCCATCATAAAATGGGTTCTGTCATACTCATCAGGCGATAAGGTCTGGCAAGCCTAGCAACAATTCATTGTGAAATGGAAGCTGTGTGTTCACAAATGGGCATGAAAAAGGGTAGGGACCACAAGTAAGCTGAACAGTTCATGATTCAGACTCTGATATTATCCTCCTCTTGTACCTACACCTCTCCTTAGATCACACCTATGTGTAACCCCATAGGAGGTCCCTTGTGCCCAGATGACTGAGAAAGACAAAATCTAAATTTGGTTCATGGATGAGTTGGCTTGGCTGGGGCAGAGCCCTGTATTTCACCCTACTAACATTTTAAGTTACCTCTAGTAAAAGAGGCCTATGAGGATTTTATGTGAAGAAATATCTAAGGAAGAAAAGGGGTGGACTTCAGTAGAAATTTGGATGAATCAGTAGATCCTATCTTCCAGATTTATGGATTGACTGGGAGTTCTTTTAGCTGACAGCCATTAGTCATTATTCCTCTCAAGAAATTTCCCTCATTTAGAGAGAGATTCCATGTCCAACATCATGTTCCTTTCCCTGGTATAGCATTCACTCAGTGACTGAGCTATGTGGGAGTATAAAGGCCTATTCCCCTCTTTACAATGGGGACAACTTGAAAGGGCCACCCTAGGGGCGCCTGGGTGGCGCAGTCGGTTAAGCGTCCGACTTCAGCCAGGTCACGATCTCGCGCTCCGTGAGTTCGAGCCCCGCGTCGGGCTCTGGGCTGATGGCTCAGAGCCTGGAGCCTGTTTCCGATTCTGTGTCTCCCTCTCTCTCTGCCCCTCTCCCGTTCATGCTCTGTCTCTCTCTGTCCCAAAAAAAAATAAACTTTAAAAAAAAAAAATATTAAAAAAAAAAAAAAAAAAAAGAAAGGGCCACCCTAGTTTTAGAATTCCCCATGGGTTAGTGGAGACCTTTGTAGAAATTGAATAGGAACCTGGCTTCTGCTACCTAATTTTGTCCCTTCCCTTCCCTTCCCTTCCCTTCCCTTCCCTTCCCCATCTTCCTTTACCCTTCCCTTTCCCAGGTATTCATCCTGAGAGAACTCTTTAGTAAGTTTTATGCACACTAACCTTCATCTTAGAGTCAGGGAAACCCATCTACAATAGCTTGAGTTCAAGCAAGAGGGAACACTTTGAAGTCATGCTTGAGCAAGATGCATTCATTTTTTTCTAGAGTCAAAAAGGTGACTTAGTAGGAAAAGATGAAATTAAAGAAGTAGCCAAAGGCCTTGAAGGCCATTTTCATACTTTGGCTCTATGCTAAGTATAATGTGTAGCAATTGAAATGTTTTAAATGAGAGAAAGGGAAATCGGATTCATATTTTAGAAAAATGACTGAAAGCATAGTGGGAAAAAAGTAAGACTGGACACAGGTGTTGTAGTTAGGAGACTTTCATAGTATTATGTAACAGAAAGGAGAAATCCACTTCCTGAGCTAGAGAATTGACATGGAGGAGGGGGGCAGTTGATAGATTTGAGTTACTTAAGAGATAGAATTGGGTGATGTTCTGTTTCCTTGCTTGAATGGCTGGGTAGATAATATTCTATTCACAGTTATGGAGAATACAGAAGAAGAAGCAGATATGTGGGAGAAAAACAATGAGTTTAGTTTAGCTATGGTGAGTTTGGGACATTCAATTGAATATGTACAAAAAGTAGTTGGATATGCAATCTATAATACAGGGCAGAACTCTAGGTTAAATATGTGTTTCAGTGTATACCAACAGTGAGGCTAGAAGAACAGATGGGAGAATAAGTAGAGATAGAAATAGAGGGTATAAGACAACCCTTGAGGAGTAGAAGATTGAAATAGTTTGCAAAATAAAAGGGCTTTCAGAGAGGTATGGTGAATAAGTGGTAAAATGTAGTAGGTACAATGTAGGAAGCCCTGGAAAGAAAACAGGTCAGAAAACAGAAGGAAAAGCAGGAGAAGGAGGAGGAGTGGGAAGGACAAAATGGCTGTACTGAGTATTTAAGCAAGTCAAATACTGGAAAGTACATGTTTAGTTTAGCAACAAAGAGAGGGATTTGTTCTTATGTATTAATATTCTGAAGCAATGTGATATTATTTTGATAGCAGTTGTTCTCAATGATCTTCAAGTTCCCTTCAAGCCCTCAAACTCTATGAAATTGTTTGAGTTGTGTGCAGTCATCTCAGCAAAGAGCTCAGCCTAAGAAATCAATAAATTGGATTCGAACAAATATTCTCAGGATATATCTGGATGGTCAATAGCCAGAACAACATGTAGCTCTAGGAAATCAGCAATTTGAGGCTAAACAGTTATCTATAGTCTTTTTTTTTTTTTCGCTCATGCCATTCAATGCAAGTTCCAAAAATAAAGTTTAGGCCTAAAATCCATAACAAAACTAATATATTTACTTTGGGAACACTTGGAATGCTGCTAAATTTTTTATTTACTAAGTAATTAATGTTTGCTGACCTTTGAGAAGAGTTGGAAAAAACATTGTATCAGACAAATTATAACTAATATTGTGTAAATAAGACTGGACTCAAACTGAGATGCCATGGGCAATGGGAAAAAGAAGTTGAAAGTGTCCACAAATAAAAATTTAGCACAGAGGATTAATTTAGAAGAAGCGTATGTTTGTCATTACATGAGCTAATTTGTTGCTTAATTTATTAGAATTTCTACTTGATTACATTGTACACGTTTGCTAAGTTCTTAGTTAAAATGTTCTGTCTGTGAAATATTCTCATAATAAATATCCAAGCCCTCAGCTGTGCTATTGTATTGAGAATAGATCAATAAGTTTGTTATATTTTAAAAACTTATTTGCTTTTAAAAGTCAGATTTCTCAGTTCCATATTATGTTTGAGTTGTATTGGTTCTGTTTTCTTTCCTAGATATTATCATTTCCATTCTTTCTCCTATTTTCCTTGTATGATACAGTTAGAAAAAAATAATCTTAAAATGTAGAAAAAAATTGATATTGACATGAAATACATGTTTAACATAAAAAGTATAGGAATCACATATCTGTGATATCAATAAGAGATCTAAAAAGTTGAACTCAGATGTATTTCAGTACATAGTGCTATACCAACTCACCAATTTTCAAATATCCTATTTTTCCTACCATCACTAGAGAAACTTTGTACAGTAGCATGAATAGAAAGACATTATTTTGTATTTCTTTAGTGCTTTGAAGATCTTCAGTACTCTATAAACCTTCTGTAATGAATTAGAAATTTCAGAACAGTTTTTTGAAGTGTTAAAATCTATTAAGAGCAAAATTAAAACAATGCAGTAAAATTTCAGTTATCCAGAACATGTAGGGATTGAATTATTCAATGTAGCTCTTTTTCTGAAAGTTTTCTCTCTCTAGGCACCAAACATTTTAATTTCAATCGTGTTGGTTGAAATTTTTTTCTATAATGAAATATTAACTTTCTCAGGGGGTTAAATAATTCAGTTTTATTTTGATAAAAATAAATGCTAGTACATAGGTTAGAAAATTCAAATAGCATCTCAAATTTTATGATAAAAAGTAGACTCTTATCTCCAAACCCAGACATAACTACCTATAAATATTTGGGCTATCTTTTCTGGCATTTATCTCCATCTATGTAAATATCATGGCTGTACTGTTATTTCTTGATTTATGAAGTTTGTATTTATTGTGCAAGAGTATAATTTATCCCATTTATATCACCATCCTCATAAACTCCTATTTCCCCATTCTCTCAATATAGTTATCTGATAATTTGATAAATCAATATTTATTGTTAAAACCTTATTAAGATTACATAAATATGACTCATAACAGAGTCATGCAGCATATACCAGAATTTCATTTCCTTTCTTGATCAAATGTTTTATCTTCAGTTAGTCATTGCTTCATATTTTCCTTACTTAGTGGTCTATCAATTCAGCCCAAGCTTTCAAAACTTCTTAATATGACCAAATCTATTGTCATAATTTATTATTTCTGGTTGTTTTTTTTTTTACTTTTTAGCAAAGTTATTGAGGTACAATTTAAATACAATAAACTTTACAATTGAAAGCATCAAAATTGCTAGATTTTGACATATGTGTATACTTATGAAATAATGAAGAAAATGAGCATGAAGAATGAAGGATAAAAATAGATGCAGAAAAAGCATTTGGCAACATTTCAATATCCTTTTATAACAAAAATTCTAACAAATTAGGTACAGAAGGAATGTAACTCAACATAATAAAGGCTATATATGACAAGCCCACAGCCAACTGAGTGATAAAAAGCTGAAAGCCTTTCTACTAAAGTAGGAATATAAGACAGTGATGCCCATTCTTAACATTTCTAATCAACATAGTATTAGAAATCTTGGCTAGCACAATTAGGCAAGAAAAAGAAATATAGGTAGCCAAATTAGAAAAGAAGTTCAACTACTTGCATGATGACATGATCTTTTAGAAATAAATTCCTAAATTCCACATGGGTAAATCAGTATGGCTTGCATAAAGATATTAACCAAATTATAGGGAATGGGTGATGGTGTGAAGGAGGGATGAACTATTAAATATTTGGACAAGTAACTAAAAGATTCATACTAAATTGCCTATTAAGGCTATGGAGTGCTTGAAGACTTTTTGATAAGACTTTGTATATCCACATTGGATTTTAGGAATTGAACTAGTGCTGAACATTGCTCTGAAAACAGAGTGCAGAGGAATTTGAAGTCGACTATGATAGATAACTTTAACAAGGAGAATTGATGATGGACACAGAGTGAGGGAACAAAACCTTATAATGTCACTAGGCTTCTTCTTTTAGGAATTGACGAACTGATTCTAAAGTTGATACAGATCTTAGAATATCAAAAGGAATCTTGAAAAGGAAAAATGAAGTTGAAGAACCCACACTATTTGATTTCAGGTCTTCTGAAATCTACAGTAATCAAGACAGGGTGTAATTTGAATTAGTATTAACAAGTAGATCAGTGGAACAGAATAAAGAACCCAGAAATAGACTGACATTTGAGTTTCAATCAAAGATTCAAAGACATTAAATGCATAAATGGATATCTTTTGCATAAATGATGTTGCCACAACAGGCTGTCCATTTGGGAAAAAATGAATCTAAAACAGTGCCTAAGATCATACCAAAATTAATTTGAGATGGCACATAGATCTAAATGGAAAAGCTCAAATATAAAACTTCTGATAGAAAATATAGGTGAATATCTTTGGGAATAGAGATAAAGTTTTCTTGGACAGGATAGAGAAAGCAGTAACATAAGGGAAAAAATGATAAATTAGGCTTCATCAAAATTTCAAGTACTTGTCAAAAGATATCATTAAGATAACAAATTAGAAATCTACAGACTGGGAAAAAATATGTCCAACACAGATATGTGACAAAGGACTTGTACTCAGGATATAAAAAGAACTTCTACAACTCAAATAAAAAGGTAAACAATCCAATTAAATGCAAGGTAAACAATCCAATTAAATGCCTGCAAAATATTTTAGCAGATGCTTTACAAAAGAAGATACACAAATTAGCACGTGGAAAAGTGTTCAACGTCACAGTGAGATACCATTGGACACCCAGCAGACCTCATTGAATGACACTCTCAAGATTTACACATTCCTTTGTAGGTAGGAGGAACCTCAAAATAAAATAACTGTGACTAAATATTGAACTCTAGGTAATAGTGTGCACCCTGAGGTTTTAGCAAGCAGCATAGTAAGAGCTCCAACTTACTTATACATATATCAAATAATAAAATGTGATGAAACAAGCTTGGTAAGATGTTAACTGTGAAATTTAGGTGGTAGGTGTAAAATTCTTTCACTTTGCTCTATATTAGCCTATTTTTATAGTAAAATGAAATATTATCTCAGATTGAATTGATTTAATGCAGGAATGACTGAAAAGCACCAATGAGGATACGTTTGTGGATATATCTGCTACCTAAGTAGGAACTTCTTAAAACAATAATAATGTGTTGTGGGTTTTCTAGTGTATGGAGAATTATAATTTTTGAGAAGAGTATAGAAGGAAGAAGGGAGATAAATGGAGTTAAGGTGAATTGAAGATGACACGAATCTGGAATATAGGTTTTAATTGCCAAGGTAAAGAATGTGTAAAAAATGGAAGGGAAAACAAAATAATAAAAAGATTGATTGCTTAAGAAAAAGTTAAGAAGGGAAAAGAAGGGAAAAAAGATGCAGATGAGAGAAAAAAATAAATACAATTGTAGATATAAGTTCATATATATTAGTAATTATGGTAAATGTAAACCGATCAATACTATAATTAAAAGACAAATATTGTTAGATTGGACTGAACAGCAAAATCCAACTATATGCTGCTTATAAGAGATTCACCTTACATAACCAAGATACATAAAATTTGAAAGCAAGAGAATATTAAAAAGATATACCTTATATACACTAACCAAAAAGAGTTGGTGAAGCTACAATATTAGTCAAAGTAAACCTTAATGAAGAGATAACAGTAAAAACACAAACAGGCATGTATGTCATAATATTGAATGAATTTGTCAGGAAGAAATAATAAGAATAAATTATATGCATCTAATATCAGTATCAATATACAAAGCAAAGTCTGACAAAAATACGAGGAGAAATAGATAAATCCACAATAGATTTCTAACACAACCCTCATAACAGATAGGACAAGCAAACAAAAACAAAATCATTAAAGACAAAAGATTTGAATTTAGGATTACTGGCAAACTTTAAGTCCTATATAAGTACATCAGCTAAGAATGTTTAATAGTAGCTCTATCAACAAAGCTAAGATGTGCTACTGAGAATCAGAATTTTCTCCAATTGTGAGGTTCCCTTGTTTATGCAATTTCTTTATCAAAGACCCTAGATTTACAAATAACTATGCTAATATGTTCTCAAAGAGATCTATTGAATATTTTACAGTAGTCTCCTGCAAAGGAGAATATTAGGCTCCATTTTAAGCCATATTTTAGTCTGTAGCCATCCACAGTCAAGTACCTTGATGGTAATTTTCCATCAATAGAATTTCAGTGTAACGCAAACTGCAGGTATTATAGCAACTAACTTCTATAATGAGGCTTCTTCTCCATGCTGTGAGGCAAGGCTCCTTTTCCATGCTGGTTTGGGCACAAAGCTTATTATAATCTCCCCAGTCTTACCTACTAGTCTCTCCCAAAGTAACGTCATCACTTCTAAATGTAATAAGATTAAAAATATAGTAGCAACCTCTATGTGGCAGGTACTATGCCAGTGAGCACCAGAGAGATAAATAATCTCTAATAGCCATTCAGAATTTTAAAGGAGTGTACAGCTTTTAGCAGAGTATTCCTAATTGACTCACAGTAAAAGTATATTGATTGAATACACTCCTACTCATTAAAGGATACTTTATAAATGTAGTTGAATAAAACGGTATTGGACAAAATCAAGAATGCAGGCACTGTATTTATTGTTTACAAAGATGCGTGTGTATGCCTTAGCAGAAGATCTCACTTTGGCCCAGACATGAAAGTTCCTGAAGCCCTAGGAGGCAAATTGCAAAGTGAAAGTCCCCTGTGCCATTTTTCTTGATTTATCCCTTTCTTTATTCAACAAATACTTATTTATTTTGCATTATGTATCAAGGACCAATGTATCAGTGACGAAGACTGACAACACTCTAGCCCTCTAGCTTTCACATGTTAGCTTAGGAGACAAATATTTTTTTAAAAAAGCTCTCTCAACTTAAAACAAGATTAATTACTTAATTGTGATTGTGATAAGGGCTATAAAGGAGTATAGGGTTGTATAGGCTCTTAAAGGTACAGATCCCAACCTAGCATTGGTGGTAGTGGTAGGGAGTGTGGAGTATGTGTCACAGAGTGTTTCTTGAAGACCATATGTCTGAACCACGCCCTGATCACAACTTAGATGAAGTAGAAGGGGATGGCCATGTACCCTAGATTGAGAGAACAACCCTTGTGCCCAAAGACTTATCCCTTCCTTAACAAATACAGTTGTACTTCTTAAATGAAACCGAGTGTTGTTAGTAGAGTGAAATGGTGGAATAGAAAAAACTGCATCCGGATCAGGCAAAGCTTTTAGGAAAGGTTAACCATTTTTCTTCTTTATCCCCAAAGAACAGAAAACCTCCAAAGGAAGGTAAGCGAGGGAGTGAAAGAATTTTTAAAAGATCATTCTAGATGGACTCAGGGCAGGAATATATGCAGGCAGGCCACTGGGACACACTGACTACAGAGCAGGAAAAACTCCCTAATGCTCTGGACTAGTATGGTCAATGGGGACATAGAGAAACCTGGTTTCATTCGAGGAGTATTTAGGATGTAGAACAGAAAAAAAACAAAAACAAAAACTGGTGCTTGATTGGCTATGAGCAGTGGGAAGATGGAGAAGTCATGGCTGGTCTATGGTTTCTCTAACTGCGTGGTGGTGGTACTCTTCTTTGAGATTCTGAATAGTGGAAGGACAGCAGGCTGCAGGAGGAAGATGATGATGTTCAGTGTGAGCTGCCTTTGAGACTTCTAAGGAGTGATGTAGGCAGTTCCATACTTCATCTAAAATTCAGAAGAAAGATGTGGACAAGAAATAAGAAATTGTTGGATAGTCAGATGGCATTGCCTAGGGTGTAAATATGGAACTAAAGCAAGCTTGGTTTTGAACCTCGAGGAACTCTTACTTAAAGACCACACAGAGAGGCTGAGCAGGAAGACACAGAGTGAAAGTGACATTTGTAGGAGAGAACCTATGGGTATGATGTCTTCTAAGGCAAGGGGAGAGTGTTTTGAGAACACAGAGTGATAAATGCTATTCCTCAGAATGAAGACTTCTCATTATATATTTGAAGAAGGTTTGCTTAGTGTTCTCTTTGAAATGCTAATGTTACCTGACTCTGCTTAGAGTGATGGTCTACTTACTGCAGGTGATAGGAAATAAAATCCTTGAGAACTGATGACTTTATATTGCTAAGAGTGCATGGTGCCAGATCTATTCTAGAATAACATTTATCTCTTGAATGGTATAATTTAGGATGTCTTCATTTAATTCACTGCTAATGTTGTATTAGAAGTTAATATGACTTGTCAGTGCATTATTGTATTCACATTGAAAAGAATTCTTTCTGACATTAAGTATGAGCATCTGAAAGTCTGAATGTGTTTGAAATCATGTATAAATACAAGTATTACATGATCAGTTACTTACACAGGAAATTTTCATTCACTCCCCCATTCAGCAAACATTTCTTAATTGCCTAATATATGCCACCAGTTATTCAATGCTGGCGAGGTAAAAAAATGATCTTGAAACACATTTCTTGTAAACCATCAGACTGTTGGGGAAACTACGTGTGTGGTGGGGAGGAGAGGTTGAAGCTGACAAGATAGGTCAGAGCTGGATTGTGAAGGACTTTCAGTACAGAGCGTAAAATCACGGTTTAGGGTAACCAAGTAATTAATGAGGAAAATTTCTCCTTTATAGACAATTTCTAGCTAATAAGTCAAGAAGAAATGGTAAAATATCACCATTTTGCTTGTAATACCTCATTGATCTTGCTAACGGCTGGTAACATAAAAAAGAGATGAGTCATTCTTAGGTACCTCTTGACACAAGTATCTGAGGCAACCTATGGGATTTTCTTGCCTAAAATATAGAATCCAAACACATCACACCACTAGATCTGACCACCAATTTATAGGAAATGCATAGCAAACAAACAAACAAACATGTGAAATAATATCCTGGAAATGTAATAAAAAAACCTAGACAGAACAGACACCCCATTTTCTTCAACAACTACTATAATAACAATGAAAGAAAGGAAAGGAAGAGTGGACACCCATAGAGTAAAAGAGGCTTAAAAGACATGGAAACAATAGTAATTTCTGGTCCCTATTTAGACCCTATTCAAATTGTCAAATAAAAATGCACATGACAATCAGGGAATTATGAACACTGTTTGACTTGTTGCTATTAAGAAATTATAGTTAGTTTTTAAGTGTGACAATGTTTCATAATTAGGTTTTTAAAAATATTTTTAATGTTTACTTATTTTTAAGAGAGAGAGAGAGAGACAGAGTGTGAGCCGGGGAGAGGGTTCGAGAGAGAGACACACACACACACACAGAATCCGAAGCAGGCTCCAGGCTCTGAGCTGTCAGCACAGAGCCCAACTCAGGGCTTGAACCCACAAACCATGAGATCATGACCTGAGCTGAAGTAGGACACTCAACTGAATGAGCCAGCCAGGCACCCTAGTTTTTGTTTTTTTTTTTTAAAGCGTTCTTTTCTTGTGTCTTTTAGAATGGAAATGCTATAATGCTTGGGATTTGTTTCAATATAATCAGGGATGGGAAGTAGATGAAAATAAATTGGTCATGAGTTGTGAACAGTTGAAACTGGCTAATGGACACATGAGATTATTTTATTGTTTTCATTACCTTTCTATAGGTTTGAAAATTTACATAATAAAAAGTAAAAAGAAAAAAGAACGTTCCTAATCATAGAGAAAGGAAGAAGGAAGTGGTTTTTGATGGCGAGAAGCTGAAATTAGTTAAACAGCTGTTGTAGAAAAACAGGATGATGAAGTATTAAGGCAATATTTTTTTAAATAAATTAAAAAAAATTTTTAATGTTTATTTTTGAGAGAGACAGAGTGCGAGTGGGGGAGGGGCAGAGAGAGAGAGAGAGAGAGAGAGAGAGAGAGAGAGGGAGACACAGAATCCAAAGTAGGTTCCAGGCTCTGAGCTGTCAACACAGAGCCCGTGGGGTGGGGAGGGGGGCCTAGAACTCACTAACTGTGAGATCATGACCTGAAGTTGGACGCTTAACCCACTGAGCCACCCAGGTGCCCCAAAGCAATATTTTTTTTAAGTTTATTTATATTGAGAGAGGGAGCCAGCACAGGAAGGGCAGAGAGACAGGGAGAGAGAGAATCCCAAGCAGGCTCCACACTGTTAGCCTGGAGCCCTGGGGCTTGAACTCCCAAATCATGAGATCATGACTTGAGCCAAAATCAAGAATCAGATGCTTAACCAACTGAGCCACTCAGGTGTCCCTCTTTTCCTTTTCTTCCTGAAACTACTAGGTTTGTTTGTTTTATTTTATGAAGTGGTTCAACAGGATGAGAGGATTTAGGGGACAGTGTGGAAAGATTAGCCAGAAAGAAGAGAAAGGATCGATTTTATTAGAAACAACTATGAGGAAAAAGGGGAAAAAGTTCTTAGAGGAAGGGAAACTTGAGGATAAGCTAGAGATAATTAAAGGGAATTTTAGATTTTTTAAAGACAGAAGCCATTATTTTTTTCTGCCATCTCTTCATGAAAACAACAAAGAAACCAGAATGTGTGTCACCCATTTAATGCTCTGGGGTTAGATTTGCATCGGATAGTTTCTGTGCTGGGGCGTGCTGAGACAGGCTCGGAGGGCAGAGCAGAACAGTGTGAGGACTGGCTTTTCCATTGGGGTTCTGTATGGGTGCTTTCAGAGGGAACTGGAGGAAGAGACAGACATGCATTTGTATTGAGGGTGTTTTATGCTGGATTTTAGCCATTTTTTACTATCTTTATATGCTATAAAGAAGAAGACAGTTCTATAAAAATTTATATATTAGAAAAAATCCAAAAATTGTGGAACAATTGTAAGAAAATAAATGTGGGAGTTGTATAACATTTCCAGCAGGAACACAGTGATATCTTTTGAAGATTCCACAGAGGCATTAGACTGAGGACTGGTGTGGGTAGACAGTTATGTTCCAGAGACTGGGATCATGTAAAAAAAAATGATATGATATGTAGCTGGCCATGTTTGCAACACTAAGAAATATATTATGCCCCTTTTGTAGATCAAAATAAAAATAAAGTGGTATTTATACAAATATTTGACACAGTCAGTGCTTGATAGATAGGGTTATCATCATTGTCACTGTCTTTGTCACCTTTGTCATAAATCATGAAAACCAGTTGAGAGAAGGAAGTAGACACAGAGAAATACCATATGGACAGGGGCAGCTTCAGTGGCCGAAGCTCGCTGTGCTACATCAGAATGTTCCAGCACAGTGGGTAGGATACTCTGCTCTCTCGGTCACTTTCCCTAGGATTGGCAGCTGCGGTGTTTGCCTCCCACGATTAGATGCTTGCAGTTTTCTCCAGTGGGGCTGAGGGAACAGGAGGACCCATGCAATGTTGACAGAAATGATCTCTAAAAAGAGCAATTTATGGCAGTACAACAAATGATTTGGCAATGCAAGGAGAGATGAAATATCAGCATGAAAATATATTAAGTAGGGACAGAGGAAGGTTCAAAGAACGGGGAGAGTGTACTTGAGCCCGAATTGGGTATGATTAATTCTGAAGAAGCACATATCTCTCGCTCGTGGGGCATGGTTATTTGAGATAGACTCAGGTGATAACCAGAGAGGAGACCATTACTGAAACTGGCTTTCTAATTAAAATATGGGAAGATCGGCACATTTCTACAGGGAAAAAGAGGTTGGGGTTTCACAGTAGACTGTCATGAAAACAGCTAATACAAATGTGGTGAAGGCTTATTCTTAAAATAACATTTTCAGTAACAATGGAGCACATTTTAGTATAGATGATCTCAATATTGTAAGCTACATGGAGGTGGGATCTGTGGGTTTTTCTTATATACCCCCAGTGTTTCCATTACAGGTAGGAATGTAATGGAAAGTCAAAGATTTTAAAATTAAGCATAATGGTGACCTGAAAGAAAATTGGATTTAAACTTTTCTCTTGATATGGCTTTATCACTACCTACCCTTTTGACACGGAAGCAGTTCCTTTATTAGCAAAATGAGCATATTGGGCCAGTTTTTTCCTATGTTCTCCTTTATGGTTGTAAGAGGAGTTCATTTTAAATTAGATATAAATAGGGCCTGATACACACACACACACACACACACACACACACACACACAACATGACACACATAAACAATAAAACAAAGCATCAAACCTAGAATACATTTTCTCTGTGAAAATGAGCCACCATAAATAAAATACTGAATTTTTACGCCAAAGGCAAAAATGTCTGTGTCATAAACAATGTATTTTCCCCAGTGGAAACTCCCTGGCTTTGCCCTTCTGGCTGATGTACTTACCCCCTAGTTGCTCCGAATGTCTGCTGCTAACAGCTCACAGCTCCCTCCTTCATTGGGCCACTGCCCTTGGCTGATTCAACCAAGGTTATGCCCCCTTATAGGAAGCTGCACAAGGCCCCTAATTAGCTGCTAGGGGGATAAAGGCCAAAACCCTTGCCTCATTTGGCACAATTCTCATGGGCCATTCTATACATTGCAAGCCAGCTTCTCCCAGTGTCCGTTCTACTAGTTTTCCTTCCTTACAGTTGCAGCTCTCAGGAGTCCTCCCTGGTTAACCTCCTGCATTCAGTTCTCCATCTCAGTGCCTGTTGCCAGAGAACAATGTCATCACATGTGCCTGTTTATTCACCTAAACGGTGTATATCTGCAAATGGACTTCGGGCTCTTTCTTGAATTCTCAAGCGTCCATGTATATGTGCTGTCCACAGAGAAAAGAAGCAGAGCTAAAGTAAAGCACAAGCATTTATTTGGGGTCTTAGGATTGCAATTCTGGGAGCACAGATTCAGGTAGCAACACAGATCATTTCTCACTGGGAAACAAAAGTCAAGGGGTTTTAAAGAGGCAAAGAGGAATGCTCGTATATGCTTATGCAGAATTTTGATTGGTGTTGGCAGCAGAAAACTAATTTTGCCCAAACATAATTTGTTGCCAAGGCTATCACTCAGCAAAAGTCTGTTACTATAGCAAGTTGCAGATGTTCTTGTAGAGACTCTGACTATGTGCAGTTTGGCCCAGTTGAAAAGTTCATGGTTCCACCCAGTGAGGACATGCATAATAAGGTCCATCTCCTTAATGGCCTCCCACTCCATTGAAAACCCCCTGACATAAGTGACCCCAATTCATTTCACCTTTCACGGTGTCATTCCCTGTGTCACCAAAGACAGTAGTTTCAATATGAGCCTTGAACCATCTCAGATGAGATCATCTGTGATAGCCTTCAACCTGGGATTGGTGAAAACAAAGTTCAAGTCCTTTCCTGTTCCATTGAGCGTGTAGTCACATAGACAGGGGATAAAGCTGGGGCTTGAGGACTTCATGATGACGTGCTTCCCTCTGCAGCAATATGCTAGGATAATTGAGAGAGGAGTGTGTTTACATAAGGCTCTCTAATTCCCACAGATGATGGAAAATTACATAAACCCCAAGCATCTGGAAGCCTTCTTTCACAGGTGAGACATGAGACAGGTAAAAATATAAATATAGGAAAAATAAATTAAAAACATAGGACAGAAAGAAAGAAAAATGTCCAGAGCATATTAACAAAACAAAACAAAACAACTGATATCAACTTTCTGGTAATAGAATAAATCCCCTCTCCTCATAAATGGTCTGGGGGCAAATATAATCAAATCATTTGTTTGCTCAAATTTAACTTTACTTCTTCTGGAATGGAAAGTTTTCTTAACCATAAGGTAAGAGAGAAGAGGGAAAAACAAAAGCAAATTCTGTCCCTAAAAAGGGGAGCATGTATAACACATACAAATAAGTTTTAAAATGCTTTGATATAACATTTTTCTATGTGAATATTTCATGACATGCAACAGTATCTGTTATTCAAGCTTTTAGTTTTTAAAGTCATAGGAAATTAGAGTAGAATTTCAACTCATATGTTTGAATATGAGTAAATATTCTGGGATGCATGACAAATTGCATTGTTAGAGCCTCTTAGGTTGTCCAAGACATCAAATGCAAAAACGGGGTCTTTCAGTTTTGGTCATTATCCTCACTCCAATTAATTTTTTTTAAATTTTGGTCATTTAGAGCAAAAGCAGACCTACTTACTATTCTTAACTCTATTTCTCAATTTTACTGTGAGCTTCAGAACTTTTGAAAATTGCAGTTACCCCTCTACATCGATCATAAAGCTATTCTATGTAGGAGTGGCTAACTCCTTAGTGATATAAACACACACACACACACACACACACACACACACACACACACACACCAAATAAACAGCAACAACAACGAAAAAACCCTGGAGCCTGGGGCCAGAGGACACAGAGCAGGAAGTCTTCTGGTATCCTCTCCCAACACCTATTTCCTTACGACTAAATTAGCTCTTTTTACCCCTTCCTCTTTTCTCCTTTGGCCCTATTACTTCTCCATATTAGCTCTATTTCTTCTTTTCCAGGTGAAAAAAGGAGAAGCTGTTACCATAGCTACGTTTTTTTGTTCAGTGTTTTGTTTAGCATGGGGCTTGAGGGCATCTGGGAGGAACAAGTTTAGAGAATCATCAGTCTACAACCAGAATTCATGTTCAGTGCTGGATTGCTTGGGAAACTGGCCTATTAACTGCTCCATTTCTTTGTGTCCGTTGAAATAGTTAGTGATACTTTCCTTGATCTGAGCTAGTGGTTATTTTTCTACATTATACAGAAGATATGAGTTTTCTTTCCTCATTTCCAGTGGCCTGCTGATCAAGCTAGCAGAAAGTTAAGGGCAAGTCATGGCTCTATTCATCTCCGGACATCAAGGAGCTCCTTCCAGTGCTCAAATCCTATTGCCATCTTGGCCTGTTGAAGATGTAACAAGTTTTCAGTGAAATTCTTGTGTCTTTTGAGTGTATCCCCTAAGGCTCAGGGAGCAACTGACAGCTAAATAAACCATGTCGTCCAAACTTGGCACAGTGGAAATCTTGGTTTAGGGCTACTCGTTTGGTTATGAAATAAAATCACATAAGAAAGCATGGGAAAATACACTTTTCATTCAGAAGTCCCAGAATACTCTAATTACTAGGCAGTAATTTACTCATTCCATATAGGCTTGTCCTATAGTCAGGCAGGGTCAGGGCTCAATTCCAAACCACACAGCTGGAGGTAGAAAGCAGGAAGGTTAGTCTACTGTTTTAGCACTACCTCTGTAAAAGTTCTATTTTGACCCAATGTTGCATTAGGGATCTCTGTATTTGCTGTCTCCCAATCACATCTTGTGTTTCTGGTGCACGGCATGATGCTAGGAGCTAGGAGCCAGCTTTTGACAGCCTCACCCTATTATAAATAACCAAGGGTATTGTGTGCACAAAAAGCTATTAAGGGTGACTATCTTATCAAGACAGCGGATCAGTGGCTGGGACCGTTGCTAAATTCACTGGATGGACAGGGTGCATTTGTAAACTTACTGATCAAATCCAGAGCATTGTGCCATTTAAAGTGACATTTTTCTGCAAAACACGACTTACTCTTTATCGTGATTCTAAATTATAGGAACAGCAGCCACGCCCTGGAGGATTCCAGAAAATTGCACTACTTGTGCGCAAAAAGCTGCTTGGAATGAAGGGTTAGCCTTTTCCGTCATAAAAAACATTTTATGTGATTGGCAAATCAGAAAGTGGTCAATCAGCAGACAGTTATAGAGATGTTTTTCATCTCTAGTAACAGCAGGATGCTAATGGGAGAGTTAAGACGAAAAGGAAAAAAAAAAAAAAAACAACATTGATTTGTTGACAGAGGCCTAGCAGCTGTCACAGTAAAACATGGTTCTCTTGCACTTAATCAATGTCAGTCTCCAACCCAATCGTTTTGTAGCCCAGATGAGAAGCAATCAAGAGGAACACCTTCATAAGCATGAAGCTTGCTAGATGGGGTTCAATGAAGTGTGTCTTTAAGCTTAGGCGCTCAAAATGTGATGCGTGACCCAAACCTAATCAGAAACGTTTAACCCTTTGAAAAGAGGCAGCAATTACTTGCCTATTTCTTTTTTTTAAAAAAAATAATAGACAATACAGTTCGCACTCCACCTACAATTTTTAAGGCATCTGTGTCTGTTTTGAATTACAATTCTGTTCTTGCTGGATAAGGTGAAGCGTGGTCATTAATCATGGTTCCCATCCTAAAGTGTAGGGTGCTATTTTAAATGCATCTCATTTCTCAGAAAGACAATACAAGAATACTGACTAATTTCACTACTGATTTTCTATCGTTTCTTTTTGTGTGGATGTTTACTTTATGAAATGGCGCCTTTATCATTAGTGCCTCTGGCCCAAGGCTAATGGCTTACGGGACTTATGTCCCTGAAAATCAAGACCTAAATCATATTTCCTGTAGAATGAGATTTAATTTCATGTGAGTTTCTTTTTCTGCTGACCAGTGGGGAAGATGCTCTGACAAACAGGGTGCCCGAGACAGGTTCACTCAAATGGAGAAAAATACCCAGCAACACTTGGTCTCCCAGCCTGGAGGAGATACCAACGTTGCTTCAGCAGTGCCCAAGGAAGCCGAGCCATCAGGGTTTATATTTCTTTCCAGTTCTTATGCTTTGCTTATGAATCAGAAGTGGTGGTGGAGAGACTTGCTTGGGAGTGAGCTGTGAACCATCTTGGGAAAAACAGAAGGAAAAAACCCTACTTCCCCACTTAATGTGAAATACCAAAGACAGAAAACTGTATTCTCTGTCTTTTGTGCCATTTTTCACTGTAGGTACCTTGGTAAACTTACTGATCAAATCTAGGAACTAAAGTGGCATTCTTCAGAAATAATCTGTGAGTTATATATATTTAGAGAGAGAGACAGAGACAGAGACAGAGAGAGAGACAGAGACAGATACTCAAAGGCCTTGATAGCTAGTGTGGGACGAGGAAAAAGTATTCAGTAGAGATTAAGAAACAAGACTCCTACATAGTAAATTATTAATTATGGCTTGAGATTGCCAGGAAATAAATTTAAACAAAAAATAGACAAGAAATTAAAATGAGCTTTTATCTTTAAGCAATTGTATATTCCTAGGCTTTTTGCTAACAAAGTTATTTTAATTTTACAATTCAGGTACAATCTGTTTAATGGGTTGATTATAATCATGAGAATTAGGAGGTTTTATACCCGATTTCCCACTGGTCAGGTTTGCCACCAGAAATCAATACTTTTATTAATGAGAATTCAGTTACTTCTCCTGTTAGAAGATAAACTGAGGCATATAAAACAGTTCAAGATTCATTTGATCAAAAATTGATTAGACTCATGAATGGTCAGGTGCACTCCACTGATAGGAGCTCGGGGAAAGACTTTATAGAGAAGATGTGGAAGCCAAGCAGGGAAATGATTTGATTGGCTACAATTTAGGTGGTCGCCTTATTTGGGAAGACCTAGTTAGTTGGCTGTTTGTGGTTCACTGTCCTTAGGTTTTGATTTCTTGACCCTGAGGCATTAGTGGCGTAGGTTTTGGTTTACTCCTGCAGGCTACTAAGCCATTACAACCATCTCAGTCTAAGGACCTCTTTGTTTAATTAATTTAACACTCCCAAACTCAAACTGATACCATTTCTTACATTCGTGACAGTTTGGGGTCTAACATAAAGAAGTTGCAGTTTACTCTGACCAGTAAAACAAAAACAAAACAAAACAAAATTAACAGATTGGAGGATGAAACAGGTTTCATGCCTTTGTCTATGATAGTACTGCATCAAAGCAAAACAAATTCATGACCCTCACTGCAGGGACAGCCTATTCTCAAGTTTTTTTAGTGAGCTAAGGATAGACCAAGGAAAGATATTGTTTCATAACCACTTACTACAAATTCCAAATATGTAAAAAGTCATCAATATTTTTATTTACTTATGTGCTGTCATTGGCTTTTCTTCCTGGTTTTGTTGTTATTATTGTTTATATAAACAATGTTTTAAATATTTTCATAGGTGCGCTTGTGACTCCGTGCCTCTCTAACCCATGTTTACCTCATAAATTCTTAAATGACTCCCAACAACAAATTTATCTGTAACAAACATGTTTAGAAGCATAGCTACGAAGATTGTGGAGACAGAATATACCGACTCATCCTTAATGCCCTTTTCCTTCACCAAGATGTCCAAATCCAAAAGATTTATCATCTACCAAGTTAAATGGAGGTAGAGAGGCCAGGTGGAGAATAAGGCAGCCAGTGCTGTGCTGTTCAGGCCTGTCCTTAACTGCTGGATGTTCCTTTCAGTGTGGGCTTACATTTGCACTTGACAAGGCCTTTTATTTTGCATATCTGAAACTTCTCTAACGCTGGAGCTTTTGTCTCCAAAAGCTTCTGTGGAAAAATCTTTTATTCTTTTTTGCCTTCATCAGCACTACTTCAATATTTATCAGATCAGAGGTGTTAGATTCTTTTTATTAGCAATTAGTCAGGGCCTGGTAACAACATACATTGATTGATAGCTACCGAAATGCTACTACAGAGACTGGAAGTTAGACTTGGATAAAGACAGGTCATTTACATGGTCTGAACACAATTAGATTAGCATCTTTAAGTGTTTTTTCTTAATAAGGAGATGCATGAGATGCCCAAAGTCATGGAAAAGCCCGGTGAGAAAATGAATGAGGTAGGCATTTCACATGCAGCTGCCATGGGTAGTGGGGATCCCCATCAAGATGGGAGCCACTGCCCTTATTTGCTTGAACACCTATGTGTGTGATGTTTGATCATGAAAAATTTCAAAGATACACAAAAGTAGAGAAAAGAGTAAAATGAACAACTAGAAACTCATCCTCTAGATTTAACAATGGTTACTTACTATTTGGCCATATTGGATTTGTATATCATACATGCATGCACACACACACTATATGTAGGTGTGTGTGTGTATATATATATATATATATATATATATATATATATATATAGCAGCGCCTGGGTGGCTCAGTTGTGTTCGACTTCGGCTCAGGTCATGATCTCATGGTTTGTGGGTTTAAGCCCCGAGTTGGGCTCTGTGCTGACAGCTCAGAGCCTGGAGCCTGCTTTGGATTCTGTATCTCCCTCTCTGTCTGACCCTCCACACTCACACTCTGTCTCTCTCTCTCAAAAATAAATGAACATTAAAAAAATTAAAAATATATATAATTATATAGATTCATGATCTATGTTAATGTATATAAATCATTATATATTTGCTAAAATATATTAATAGAAATTACAGAACATAAGTGTTTTGAAATCACTACAGCATTGTGACTATTGTTCATTTAGCTAATTTTCATTCACGTTATTTGAGAGACACCCGAAGTGCCTCAAACGATATACCAAGTGAATGTTTAGAATCTTAAATGTCATTTTTGTTGTGGCGACATCCTTTCTTTTTCATTTCAGGATACAGTTTCATATTTGTATTAGTTGTTCATGGAAAATATGGTTGAAGATGCAAACATTCATTCTATACAAATTGGAATATTTCTGATAAGTCCCTGTCTCTTAAAATTAATTTTTCAAATCCATGGAATATAAAAGTATCAGGAGGGGTGCCTGGGTGGCCCAGTCGGTTGGGGGTCCGACTTCGGCTCAGGTCATGATCTCACGGTTCACAAGTTCGAGCCCTGCGTCAGGCTCTGTGCTGACAGCTCAGAGCCTGGAGCCTGCTTCGGATTCTGTGTCTGTCTCTGTCTCTCTGCCCCTCGCCTGCTCTTGCTCTCTCTCTCCCCCTCTCTCTCAAAAATAAATAAAACATTAAAAAAAAAGTGTCAGTGTTCAATGAAGGCAAACCAAGGCTTGGCTTTTTTTGCCACAAGGGGGTTTTCAAAAACTCTACTATTGTGACTTATATCTGGAAAGGGTACAGCACCTTCTTGCCTCCTGAGGGACATAGGTTCTAGAATTAGGATTTAGGCTTATTTTAAATTGTCCTAGATCTTTAAGAATAGAGATGGTATAGAAGGAAGGTCAGACTGGGGTGCATCTGGCTAAAGTCTTTTACTTGCTTCAAATACTGACTGAAACTATTAATTCCCATGGAGTTATCAGTTGTGCTTGCATCTGATTTGATGACTATAAGGCAGGAGGAGGGGAGGCCAGGGAGACAAGCTCACCAAAGTAAAGGCATTTTGGGTTTAGGCTGACCCTTAACCTAAAAGTCAGCAGGTCATAAAAAGAGCCACAAGATCCGACTCATGGCCGACCACAAGACCCCGCTCCCTCCAGCAGTAAAAGACACGGAGGCTGCGCATTCGTAAAATTGCTCCCTGTGGGTAATTTTACAACCCTAATCACAATGCTAAGACAATGAAAAAACTAACTGCCTAATTAAGGTAAGTGATAAACCCAAAGTTAAAGAGTAAGCCCCTCCCTGTAGGGTTAGCTAATTAAAAAAAAAAAAAAATTTTGCAAAACCCTTTGCTAGAGGCAAAGGGAGGTCCTCTTCCTCATCTGGAAGGAGAGACCGCTACTTTGTGAAGTAGCTCCTTTCTTACTTCTATACTTCATAAACCTTTATCCTTTTCTCTAAATGGTTTGCTCTAGAATTCTGTATTGCAAAAAGCCAAGAACTCTCTTGGCAATGCGCCTGAGGCCCTCCCTCTCAGCCTTGGCCTGTCGGGCATCACGTATGCTTCTGTCTCTGTCTTTCTTTGATTCCAGATCATGCCCTACCTTCCTTTCTACCTGACATCCCAATTTTATTCTTGTCTGTGGCCAAGACCGCAGACTGTAGTCATACCCCTTTAGCCAGCACAGCCTGTGTCTGTGCGTCTGCACTCAAGGGTGCTCCTTCCTAGAAGGATAAATATACTATTTCCTTATATTTACCCACTGATTTTTGATTTAAAGGATACTTTCCCATGCAGTCTGCTTAACTGTTGCCTCAGCTCTAAGCTTTTCCGATTGACTAATTGACTTTTTGGAGCCTTTTTGCTGGAGGGGGTCAGGGTGTAGGAGAGAGATGATTGACATGGGTGTTGGCTCTCTGGCTGTACATCCTTCTACCACACTCGGCAGTGGGCTGGGCTCAGGTTTCTCCAAGGACCATGTCGTTCTTGTAATTGAATTAACTGAGATAAAGCCCCTAGCACAGAGGTTACTTAGCACATGGTAGGTTTTCTACACATACCAATTTTCCCTTTTCTGCCTACCAGAGAAAGAAGGAAATGGAAGGAAAGAGAGAGTCTAATGTGAGTCCTAAGAGATATTTCAGATTCAGTTTTGAAGAGATCATGTTCTTTCACAGCTGTCCATATTCTCCCACTGAATTCGACTTCTTTAAGCTGTACTTACCTGTAGAGGGAAATGTAGGGATAGCTAGCTGCCTTGCGCTGTTTGCTCAAAACTAGATTTAGATGTGTACCCACATCTCTAAATGAGGCTCTGTGGCCTGGAGAAGGAGAATCCACATATCCATGACAATCAGTAAACACCTTCTGAACACATTTGCAATGGACACATTGCTAGGCTCAGAGAGGGTTACAAAACAACTCATATATAGATCATATTTTCCCCACTCAGTCCTCACACCCACACCTGTGGAAGCAACCACTTTCTGGAAGGATCACAGTCTCAAAAGTCCAAGCAGCTCACTTGTAAGACGGTGTGTTCCTTGAGACTGGCTGCCCAAGGAATAGACTGAAGCGTCCCCTTATATGAGTCACATCTCTTTGCTCCTAGTTCTTTTTGTATTTTTACTTAAGAGAAGGCCAGGCAAATGGCTCCCAAATGTTCTCAATTGACAGCAATTTTTGTCCATTTACACATGAAAGCAAGTGGAATGAACAGGCATGGAGGGAGAGTGGCGAACAGGCCCATGGAGCCAGCACAGAGCATGGTCTCCATGCTAATGGGAGAAATTATAAGAAATCAGGCTTACCAAATCTTTCCCCGAATGTGTTATTAAAGGGAAGCCTCACAGATTCTTAGTTATTTGGTCACCTCTGTATGCAAAGCATTTGGAAGGTAATTCTGGATGTTATTTGATCAATGGAAAGCGATGAATCATCACATTTCAATAATACCAAATGTACAGGAATGATAAATGAGCAAGTGATTGGTGTCCCGGTAATGAAAGGAAATGCAAGTCGTGCAGATGTTGTTCAGCTCTGGACGTGAAAATTAACCAGTAAGGCACATTTGTCAGAAATTTCTCACTCAGGGTTTTATTTATTCTCCCTTCCTTCCCCCATCATTTATCTTTTCTTAATGTTTAATTAACGGCCCAAGCTATGTTTAGGTAGCTCAGATCAAGTGCACAGAAAAATCACTGATAACTTTTTCTCTTCTTTTCACATTTCATTTTAATTTTTGTACAAACGTTATACTACTTTCTGTGCTGTCTTAGGCTTAGTTCTTATTTAAAATGTCTTTCACGTGAATGTGAAAATTCTTTACATTTAGCATTGAGTGTGGTGTGGTGTTGGGCAGTGGTTTACTTTATGGCTGCTCTGTAACAACATTAGAACTCTGAATGATTTCAGAATAAATGCTGGATTTCCAAATCCACTCTTGCGAAGTGAAAATTCATTATAAGTTACTTAGTTTATCAGTAGCTAAAGAGAAGAGATTAATTGATGTCGCAGACCTGAAAATAATTTTAAAAAAAGTGTCCAATCAGTGTGCATCCTGTGTAAAATATAATTAAAATGTTTCTGGAATTATTTGGAGAACAATTCCCTTGAAATTCAAGCATATTGTGTTTGAAAAAACATCAGGAATTTTTTGTGATGGTTGGTTGATATGGCTCATGGTAGACAAGGAAAAAATGTACTGTAACTTTCCTAGAGTAAGATTACAAATATTGTACGCGCAGAATAATAATCTTAAATCAACCTGGGTTGCCCTTGACCTCTCCCCTACCCCAGAGCTAGTCCTTAAACCATATAAAGTGGTCTGGAGTTCATTAGGATTTATTATATATCGAGTATGCACACCCTCTGTTGCTATGGGGTGAGGAAACCTTACTGCAAATTAGAGTGTATGGCTTTGTTAGCTTCCTGTGGTTGCTGTAACAAATCACCACAAATTTGGTGGCTTAAAACACAGAAATGTATATTCTCTCACAGTTCTGGAGGCAGGAGTCAGAAATTAGCATGTGTCATCATGGCCATGCTCCCTCTGGGAATCCTTCTTTGCCTCCTCATCTTCCGGTGGCTCTTGGTGCTCCTTGGCTTGTGCCTGCACCTTTCCAATCTCTGCCTCTGTCTTCACATGGCATTCTCCTCTTCAACCTGGCTGTCTCGCTTCCGTGACTCTCATAAGGATTTAAGTCCCACCAGGATAAACCTGGAAATGATCTCATCTTGAGATCCTTAGTTATTCTCCAAGATCCTTTATCCAAATGGGATATCATTCGTAAGTTCCAGGAATTAGGGCATGGACATATCTTTAGGGGGCAGACATCATTCAATCTTCTATGATGGCTTGGGTAGAGACAACAAAGTTGGAGCTTCATGAAGTACAGCTACAGTTTTCCACTTCGTGGGCCCTTCTGAGATTTTAATTTGGCCATTTCGTTTCAGTACTACTCCTTCCCAGCTTGTCTGCAGCTTCTTACCATGCCAGTAAAATTTTGTTCTGCAGCTAGAATGACTAGAATAGTGCCTGCTACATTGTGTGTATGTGACAAATGGTTGTTAAATGAATGAGCAAACGAACCGCCCATTTTTTGTCTTTATTTATTTAATTATTTATTTATTTATTTTTGAGAAAGAGAGAGAGAGAGAGAGAATGCAAGTAGGGGAGGAACAGAGAGAGAGGGAGCCACACAGAGTCCCAAGCAGGCTCCAGGCTCTGAGCTGTCAGCACAGAGCCCGACATGGGGCTTGAACTCACGAATTGTGAGTTCATGACGTGAGCTGAAGTTGGACGCTTAACTGACTGAGCCACCCAGGTGCCTGAACTGCACGTTTTACAGGTTTCATTATGGAAACAAAACATGGTTTTTAAAGTTTTCCAAATATGGTTTGGAATTATAATATTGAAACTGATTTGGGGGCATACATCCCCCCCAGTAATCAGTCGCTTCTAGTGTGATATGCCCCACCAATTAAAGGTCAATTCTCTAGAAAATATGAGATCAGTGAGTCTTTTGGATTAGGAGAGTGACACATTCAATCCACATAGAAAAGTTGTACCATGAGACAGATCTGACATTAAGAGCATTCTAAATTTAGCAACAGTGGGCGGTACACAAGAAGGGTTTGAGAAATAATGGGAATTTAGTGGAGAAGGTCCTGGGGAATTTGGTGAGGGTTCTGCTTTTCAAAAACTGGTGATATTATTCCAGAGAGCAGGATGATTAGATGGATTATATTGTTTAGCTTCCTTTTTATCAAAACGGAAGTTACTTTGTTTTCCCCCCTTTCATTAAGGATTATTATCAATATATTTTTATATACAGAAATGTAAAAACAAGAAATAATTCCAAGAACTCTACAACCAGAAATAAACTTGTACATCCCCAAGTGGACAGTTTGATAAGGGCAGCTGAAAATCTTTGACCTGGAGAGGAGGTTGGACCCATGATGAAGGAAAGAACTGTGTCTGCCTTAAGCTGCAGAGTAGTGCTGACCATAAGTGGTAATGAGTCCTCTGGAACCCTGAAGTCAAAAGCCAGAGAGGGCAGAAAGAAAGCAGGGGCCATGTTGTGAAATGATGTAGGACAAGTGGTTTGGGATGTTTGTCCTTGGATGGTGGCAACAGGTTGCTAGGATTACAGACCTGATGGGTCAGGGGAACTGGAAGGTACCAGATAGCATGAGAGTAAGGGGGGATGACTCACAGGAGAGTTGGAGGAAGATTCTCTAATGGGAAGAAACTGTTGAGGCAGTGATTTTATCATGCCATGATTAACATGTCAATAATTATCACAGCAATAATTTCCTTACTGTGATATTTAGAATTACTTTATGACTTATAGCATGACCACTTCTAAAATAGTTTGAAGCAGATTCCAACTAGAATCATGTATATGTTTGTTGCCATATCAGCCCAGGCTGGCCTTGATATCCAAGGCAATATCTGTCATTCCCAGGGGATGAAATTGAACTCCAAGCTGACTCTGATGTATACCCAGGGTTAAGAGCCACTACTCCAGGGTGGCCAACGCTAAAGGATTTGGTGGAAATTCTCAGTGTCAAGAGTTTGGATTGATTTGAAGAGCAGGATCTAATCCTGTTGGCAGAAGCACTCAAGGTCATCAAGGTTCATCAAAGTTAGGCTTCAGTTTGAGGGAGCCATATTGGGAATCTGGACTTAAAGCCCCAGGCATGGGGCTCATCAGACAGACCAGCCACACACATGGGTAGTGGGTATAGTGGCAGGCCTGTAAGCTGCCATGAGAGGCTCAGAGGACTAAATGCACCCTAGACACAGGAAATTGCTTCTTGGTGTAGAATGTTTGTGGGTCAGATGCACTCACCCACTGCCAAGCTGGATTCTCATGGGTGTAGGACCTAACCAGGATAGACCTCTTAATGGCAGAACTTTGGCACTTGCATCTGGGCAGGACAGGAGCTGGCAGGAAGAGGCATATTTGGACCTGGAGCTTGTTCGGCAACTCTTTTTATCTGGAAGATTAATGGAGAATGTGATGTGGTAGCACAAGAGAGCCAGCCAGTGCCTGTCAGTTACCGTTTGCAGGGCAGAATGGTGGCAGAGCACATAACGAGAATGGATGCATTTTCAAAGAATTAAACCACCCTGTTAATTACTAGTCCTTGAATCCTTGGCATTATCCTCAGCACCAACTACTTCAAACCCCCTCTAGTAGGGTTTTTGCTAAGCATGTATTTGCCAAAGAAAACTTACTCATTGTAGAAGATATGGCAAAATATTTCCATTTAGATTACGTGTGTGTGTGTGTGTGTGTGTGTGTGTGTGTGTTGAGGGAGGTGATGAAGGGGTGGATGATTCTTGGGAAAATAGCAAACTGCTTAGTGGATACAAACAACAAAACCACTGTACCATCATTAGTTAAAAACCAAATAGGAGTGTGGCAAAATTAAGCTATTGAGAGATTATCACATGGTGTTTAAAGATAATTTAGATTAAGGGTACATTTAAGCAATACTTAGATAAATTAGCTAATTCAGAGTCAAGGATTTTTGTTGCTGTTGTTTTTGGAGATTAGAAACACATATGGAATACTACTTGGCAATGAGAAAGAATGAAATATGGCCTTTTGTAGCAACATGGATGGGACTGGAGAGTGTTATGCTAAGTGAAATAAGTCATATAGAGAAAGACAGATACCATATGTTTTCACTCTTATGTGGATCCTGAGAAACTTAACAGAAGACCATGGGGGAGGGGAAGGAAAAAGAAGTTAGAGAGGGAGTGAGCCAAACCATAAAAGACTCTTAAAAACTGAGAACAATCTGAGGGTTGATGGGGCGGGGGTAGGGAGCGGAAAGTGGGTGATGGGCACTGAGGAGGGCACCTGTTGGGATGAGCACTGGGTATTGTATGGAAACCAACTTGACAATAAATTTCCTATTAAAAAATAAAATAAAATAGAACCAAAGAAAAAAGAAACACATAGTGAAGGGAATTTGGAAACTGAAGAAAACCAACCTCTTTAAGGAACAGATTTGAAAGGGTGATAGCAGATTTCAAGTCCTGACGAAGGAAGGTATGACACTGTGTGGCTGTGGCACTCTCGGGGCTGCTCTTTGCAGTGGTGCAAAGTGGGCGATGACAGGCCGTTAGCAATGATTATTGCTGATGGGTGAGGTAGGATCCCTGGGAATCAGAGCGGGCCAGGTCTGTGGCGTGACTTTCAGCTTTACTGACTTTCAGTCCTCAAGGTCGGCTTGGCCTGATTGGTCATCTTCAGCTCAGGGTAATAGCAGTAATTTTCACTTTATTCATTTCTGCCTCTTGGCTGGAGATTCTTTAGCACATCACTTAGTGAAGGTGTTGGCCAGTTGCCGTCAGCTTTTGATGAAAAGAAGATTTTTGATTGTGACTAGCATTTTAAGCTCGCACATCTGCCTTTGACTCAATCAGTTATTTTCTGGGTTGTTTTACATGTGGCCTATATTGCAATAGATGATTCTTTGTTTCTTCCTTTTTAAAAAAAATCTTTTCTCTCTCAAGAGATTTTCCTACCATGTAATACCTTAATTAGGGGAAAATAAATTATGACCGGTTGGGAAAATATCAGGTGCCCAATGTTCTAACGCTGAGTATATACTTCCTGTGGAAAATCTGAAAGTTTAAAGAACACAGTGGCCCATGCTGAGTCCTGTCTCTGTAAAGCATTTTCAGTCTTGCAGATCTACATGGGTGAGTCTAGCCGTCACAGTTTGGACTAGCCATACACGATGAATAAGCACGTGTGGCTACCCTAGTGGACAGCTCAGGTCTGGAGAAAAATAGAAATGAAGGTGAAACTATATGACAAGTGCGAAGGTCTATGATCCAAGTACATTGGGAAGGACCCTCTTAATTGATTCACAGATTTCTTCAAGCAGATTCCCCAGACCTTGGCAATAATAGACTCATACCTGAAGTTTTATGGAAAACATATCTTCAGAATATAGTATAGAAAAGGACTTTCCCAATGATGAGCAATGCCAAAGCGATGCAAAAATATCTTCTGTACCTACTCTTTGTGGGGCACCCTCTTTCCGGTTCATCCCCTGCTGGGTCACCCATCTTGGTAACTCTGGTGTGAACATGAGTTCTTCCTGCCTGCATGTGGGCATTCCAGTGCTGTGATGGTGCCTCTGAAATGCCTCTTAGAACTGGACCCTCTGTTGTATTCTTATTATCCCTGCTCTAGTTACAGTCCCTGTCATGGCAGATACATTTGAAATACTCCCAGTCTCTCCTCTTTGCCATCTCTGTTTTAAAGGGTCACCACAGATATCTTTCTAAAACTTCAGTTGGATTATCTCACTTTTGTCCCTTACCAGTGAATAACTTCCAGTACCCAAGTCAGGAATAAAAGTCAATTTATACAACATGCAATGTGAGATCCCCTGAAAATTCTGAGAGTAAGGTGGATTTTTTTAAAGCAGATTTAAAGAGGTAATTTAGGCTGAACATGCATATTTTAAGTCGATATGCAGAGCAAACATAATGAAAAAATCCATACATATTTGGTTTAATTTCATCTGATTATATACTAATAACTTTATCCAACAGATTAAATATATTTTAATTATCTGAAGTAATTGACAGAGAATATTATTTGCTCACCAGAAGAAGTCTATGTTATCCAGAAAATTCAATATGAGTATATTATAAATATTGTATAGTTATATTTATAATTATAGACTTTAAAAAATGGGAAAACTTCTTCAAGTGGTCCAGGCTACAGAATTTTATAAAATATGAAAAATCACTTTAAAAAATTTAGTAATATGGAGCGCCTGGGTGGCTCAGTCAGGGAAGCATCTAACTACAGCTCAGGTCATGGTCTCATGGTTTGTGAGTTGGAGCCACACATTGGGCTCTCTGCAGTCAGAGCAGAGCCTGCTTCAGAACCTGTCCCCCACTCGCTCTGCCCCTCCCCTACTTGCTTTCTCTCTCTCAAAAATAAACAAACATTTAAAAAAAGGAAGTGAGTAATATGAAAGCTAGTGAACATACATAACCACAATGCAATGATCAAAATTAGGAAATTAACATTAATGTGGTATCATTACTTTATATACTTTGTTTAAATCTTGTCAATTGTTCCATAAATACTTGTTTTTTGGTCCAGGATCTAAACCTAGGATTACATGCTGCATTTAGTTGACATGTCTCTTTAGTAGGTTGTACTCTATCTGCCACTTATTTGGGGACAATAGCAAATAAGACTCTAACAGCCCTTATGCCTCTCACCCCCTTACCAAAAAAAAAACAAAAAAAAAAAAAACAAAAAAACTCCCCAAACAACTGAAGTCTTAAGAGGCTAAACTTAGACTCTAGAAGCTAATAGGAAATAATGTCTTACCTAAATCTTGGACTTCCCAAAGCAACACTGAATTTCCCAGAGATTTTGCTTTCCTTTATGCAACTCATGAAAAATGGATTGTGGATCTCCCGAGGCTTCCCAGACATCTAACTGGAACACCAGCAGTAAATGAACAGATTTGCTGGAGCGTGGTGCTATTACCTGCCATCTTTTTCATTACAACTCTAGCTAGTGATCCCGCCAAACAAAGAATCAGGGTATAACATATGCTCCTCTGCTCAACAGTCAGGCAGCATTTGAGGAAAATCATGTCTGTATAATGTGCCAGGTCAAATAGCTGAGAAAGGATAAATGGACACAAAGACACAGGACGTAGGGGTAACTAAATAAAATCATCTGTAAGGAGAAGACATTGGAATTGCTTCCAAATTGTTATACCTTAAGAAACAAAACCTAAACTCTTGACTCCTCAGACTAGCATCTTATTCTTATAGGGTAACAGTAGCTATTCAAATATGCATTCAGTTACCATATGTTTATCAAACGCCTTCATTCTGTATGTAATTGATATTTAAATACAGAAATTAGTAAAATATGATCCTTATTCTCACGATGCTCATAGTGTAGGGTAGTGCTGTTGAATAGAAATATAATACTAGCCATATTTGTCATTTTAAATTTTGTTTTTTTAAAAATGTTTATTTATTTATTTATTTTGAGAGAGAGAGAGAGAGAATGCATGAACAGGGGAGGGGCAGAGAGAAGGAGAGAGAGAATACCAAGCAGGCTCTGCACTGACAGAGCAGAGCCCAATGTGGGGCTGAAACTCACACAAACCATGAGCTCATGACCTGAGCTGAAACCAAGAGTCAGCTGCTCACTGACTGAGCCACCCAGGCACCCCTGTCATTTTTAAATTTTCTAATAGCAACATTAAACAAATGGGAAGAAACAGGTAAAATAAATGTTAATAATTTAGTTTACTCAACATATCCAAATATTATCACTGTACTACATCAATATAATATAATACATTAGATATTTTATATGTTGTTTTTATGTTCTAAGCCTTTAAAGTTCGGTGTGTATATTATGGTTATAGTTCATCTCAATTTGGACTAGCCACACGCGATGAATAAGCATATGTGGTTACCCTAGTGGACTGAGCAGGTCTGGAGAAAGATAGAAACGAAGGTGAAACTATATGAAAAGTGAGAAGGTCTATGATCCAAGTACAGTGGGAAGGACAAAGTTAAGTTTAGTGACATGATTCTTAGAACAAGGATGATATCTTGTATTCCAGTGCCCATAACAGCATTTAGGTACTCAATACAGATATACTTTTAATACATTCACTCTTTTGAACATGAAAGAGCAGAGGCAGAGTCATAAAAATAATCACTGAGACATTTAAGTCAAGTCTTGAGGGGCTTGTTGGGGCCTACCTGGGAGCAAAGGAGGTACAAATGGGAAAAAGAAAAATGTCATCAGGCAGAAAGAAGAGGATGCAAAAAACCCTGAGATCTGGGGTTTATTTCAATAGAGTATGTCTTTTGTTGTAATCACAGATCTGGTTTCATTTCAAAATTGAAATGATCCATTGAGCTTGCTCATATATTTTGATCAGACACAATATTAGAGAAAAATGTTGCAGAAATAAAGTATAGAATTGTTAAGATAGTTTGTGCCCGACAGTTAATTGATCTGGAAAATTCAGGTCAAGTTTTTTTTCAGCTTCATTCTCCCCAGGTCCTTTCCATGAAAAATATAAATTTAAGTGTATATATATTATATATCATAACATATATAAATATTATAATATATAAATATTATATTATCTGTAAATATTATATATGTGTGTAGGTATACACACACACACACACACACACACACACACACGTTGTTTATATTGCTTAAGGTTAGTTTAGAGGGATCTGAATTCTGATCCAGGCTGGCATTATGAACATTGGTTTTAGCTTTTTTAAAAAATCAAATGAATAGCACTCTCATGTTAATGTTTGAAAGATGCTTCACAGCTTTCAATGAGTTGAGTACAGAGTAACATTTCTAAAATCCACTTGACCAATGCCAGATCCTTGTGAAACAGATTGTTCCCTTGCAGTGGAAAGAATGTATCAGGGGGGAAAGGTAGGTCAACAACTCTTAACCCTTTTAAGTCTGCTTCAAACTCCCCAAAAGGTGATATAAGGTCATTTCCTCCAGTTTAATTTTGCCCTTGTTCTGTAGATAAATGATGAATTTATGTATGTAATGTTCTCAGTCAGCGAAGCATCCGGGCCAAGTAAAGAAAGAAAAAATCATGAGAGAAATCTACTTGAAAAGTGCAGTTGAATATAACACCCTTTTACCTACAAGCTTAAATATGCAGACCTTTCTTTTATAAAGGGCGGTTGGTGGGGGGAAGGTAACTGAACAATCCCGGAATTGAAAAGCACACCAGCTTCACAGAATTGCTCATTTTCCTCAGGAAATAGCAAGAAAGGCGAAAATGAAGACCTTGTCCAAATGCAAACCCACTCAAATGAAGTGTGAATGCCAATCAATTTTAGCAGTGGTCTGGCAGCCTCGGTTCCAAGCAGCAAGTTGAGACAGCTCGCGCCTGCGTGTGATTTGCAGGCTCTGTTCTGTGTGCTCGCCCAGCCTGGCCTTGAGACGCAGGCGACACTACACGCACACGCACGGCGAAAGGCCAGTCTGATGCCCGTAATGAGAGGCGGGTTCTGCACTAATTACTCTGGCAGCAGGCTTGTGCAAGAGTGAGGGAGAGCATCTTTGTCCAGGTCTGTTTGTTATTGGTATGCTCCTGCTCCGATTTGAAAAGAGCATGTGGAAAATACGAAAATGAACGGTGAAGTGATAAATTGCCTTACCTGGAAAGCAACGTCTTTATTTATCCTAGGTTTATTTGACTTTCAGTTTAAAGGCCAATTCCTCTAAATATTCCCCCTTTTTCTGGAAAGATTGACCCAAAGTCTTTATGTGTGCGATTTTTAATTAAATGCCGCACATGACAGATTATACTTTTCTTTTAAACCAAACAAAATAGGAAACTTTCAAAAAGTGGAGTTACATTTGTAACAGTTTAATACTACAAACAAATCCCCTCAGATTTAACATGTTTTGCCAATTCTAATCCAGAGCAAGACGTTTTAGAAAAATCTCTGCAAAGTCAACAAACATTACATCATAATGTAATACTGTTCTATGAATAAAATGTTTCAAAGTTGAAAGGAGAAAAACGATCTTACCCATATGCTTTTAAGTTCTCATGAAAAGCAGGAGCTGAATCTGTGGTGTCTGAATGAAGTTCAAACTTGGGAAAACACTTGAATGAAATTTGTAGGAGTCGTACCGTCCACTGCTCCCTGGCGAAGCTTCAAGACATGAGAAGAAAGCAGAGACAATGTCACAACAAGGCTAACACCAAAGAAAAATGGAGGCGATTGATTTGGATAACCTCCATCGGTATTAGCAGAACTTAAAGAATCTACTACTCTTGAACATCCCAAGAATCTTCTTTTTGTAAAACCCAAACACAACCGAGCAACTGTAAGAAAAGTAATGTGAATTTATTTACTTTAAAAATACTACTACTGTTTATTGTAAGTCAGAAACTAGTAACATTAATGACCCTAGACACACATACGAAACTAGAGGGGGGAGAAAAAAAGTAGCCTCAAAGTGAGAGAAAGCTATCGCAAAGCTCATGGGCTTTTTGTTCTCCAGGAAAGTGTTATTTCTGAGCTATATAGTTGTTGGAAGCAAAGCAGTACATAAAAAACACATGGGAATACACAAACAAAAGAAAAAAAAAGAGCACAAGAGGAAACCACCCTCCACAATAAATCCTCACCAAACGAAGCACAAAACCTTACCGTCCAAAAGCCCCTAAAAGCATCACTGTCCATATTGTGGTTGACACTACTAGTTGGCTGTCCACCCTGGCATTATCAGCCCCTGTCACATTTGTCACCGTCCACCATAAAGGCTGGAAAAGCTAATTACTCATTTTCCCAGGCTGCTTATGGCAAGAAGTGACCATGTGGCACGGTTCAGCTAATGAAACATAAGGATCTGTTGGGGGAATTTCTGGAAAGAAATTTGCCTTCCCGATAAAGAGAAATACATGCTGTGTCTTCCTTCTTTCATTTTTTATGCTCGAATGTGACTGTGATGTTTGGAGCTGGTGTAACGTCTTGAGACTTTTCAGGGAAGGTACAAGTGGATCCCCGAGACGTCACCCCCCACATCTTTGAGCTGCTGAATCCTTGCCACTTGTCACATATCTCTGCTTATGGGCAAAAAAATATTACTCATCAGCATCACAAAATCATTTCCCTGGAATCATCAGAAAATGGTAAATTATGTTCTCTATTATTGGAGTTTTCAGAAGCTAATAAGTAACAACCACCACTCCCTGAGTTTGAAACCAATTGAGAGAGGCGCCTGGGTGGCTCAGTCAGTTAAGCATCTGACTTCGGCTCAGGTCATGATCTTCCGGCTCTTGAGTTCGAGCCCCGTGTTGGGCTCTGTGCTGACAGCTCAAAGCCTGGAGCCTGCTTTGGATTCTGTGTCTCCCCCACTCTCTGCGCCCGGCCCCCCCAACTCGTGCTGTGTCTCGCTCCGTCTCTCAAAAATAAATAAATAAATATTAAAAAAAAACATTTGGGGCGCCTGGGTGGCGCAGTTGGTTGAGCGTCAGACTTCAGCCAGGTCACGATCTCGCGGTCCGTGAGTTCGAGCCCCGCGTCGGGCTCTGGGCTGATGGCTCGGAGCCTGGAGCCTGTTTCCGATTCTGTGTCTCCCTCTCTCTCTGCCCCTCCCCCGTTCATGCTCGGTCTCTCTCTGTCCCAAAAATAAATAAACGTTGAAAAAAAAAAAAGAAAGAAACCAATTGAGAGTTGGCATTCATACAGAAACCAAAATATTAACATTATTACATTTTTTGTGCTGTTGTTGGAGGGTGTGGTTTTGGGCTGGAGGAAAATGTTATTGCTCATAAGTACCCCCAAATTACATAGATTTTCCTACTTGAATCCAGGTAGCTGGGCAGTATCTGGCCTCGACGTGTAGCACTTGCACTGCGGGAGAGTTCAGAATATGCCTTCTTCACAAGGATACAAAAGAAGTCCCCAAAGGAAGGAGAGGAGCGGACTGAGGGATGAGTGTTTAGTTTTACTTCCAGACTCCACAGTCAGCAAGGAGCCGCTGTCTCTCAGGGCAGTCTCGCCTACTTTTGCCTTTATGATGCTTAATACAAATGGCTTTTCCTTTTGGGGATTTTCTTGGGTCCAGTGGTGGGCATTTCCAGTTTATCCCAAGAAAGCCCTAAAGTGGATCAAATCAGAACAGAATTACAACTCCATTCTTACTGACTTTTCTAACTGCTTGATGTATCAATTACTGAAAGAGGAGTATTAGAGGAACAATTGGAATAGTGCCTTTCTCTATTTCTCCTTGCTGTTCTATCAGTTTTGCCTCTATAGCTTGATACTCTGTTGCTGGGTCCATGCACATTAAGCCTTGTTTATGTTCTTGAATAATGACTTCTTTTTTATTTTTTTTAAATTTATTTATTTATTTTGAGAGAGGAAGAGCCGTGCACATGAGTACAGGAGGATCAGAAAGAGAGGGAGAGAGAAAAGCCCAAGCAGGCTCCATGCTGTCAGGGGCAGAGCCCCAATGGGGCTCAATTCCTGGAACTGTGAGATCATGACCTGAGCCGAGATCAAGATTAACCAACTGAGCCACCCAGGTGCCCCAAGAATTGACTTCTTTTTTTTTTTTTAAATCATTTTGCTCTATCCCACTTTATCACTTCTTTGTTATGACTTCTGTTTAGTTTAAAATTAATAAAGCTGCTCCAGCTTTCTTTTGATTATTATTAGCATGGACTATCTTTCTCTATCCCTATACTTTACAATATCTGAGTCTTTATATTTAAATGGTTTTCTTGTAGACAACATGCAATTAGGTCTTGTTTTTTCTATCCATCCTGATGAAATGTGTCTTTGTGTATTTATATCATTCACATTTAAGGTGGTTATTGATATAGCTGGATTAATATAACCATGGTTGCAACTCTTTTCTATTAATTGTACTTGTTCTTTGTGGTTTTGTTTTGTTTTTGTTTGTTTTGTTTTTTTAATCTTACCTCTTCTGTCTTCTGTGGTTTTAATCGAGGACTTTATAATTTCATTTTATTTCTTTCCTTAGCATATAAATTATACTTTTACTGTGGACTGAATTGTGTTCCCCCTAAAATTAATTTACTAAAGCCATAGCCCCCAATGTGACTATGTTTTATTATCTTATGACTAAATCTCAGTCTTTCAGTTCGTCTGTGTTCTAGGGCTGTGACTTTCAGAAATGTTTCCATAGGGGCGCCTGGGTGGCCCAGTCAGTTAAGCGTCTGACTCTTGGTTTTGGCTCAGGTCATGAACTTGTGGTTTGTGAGTTTGAGCTCCACGTCAATGCTTGGGATTCTCTCTCTCTGCCCCTCCCCCTCTTGTGCTGTCTGTCTCGGTCTCAAAATAAATAGTAAACCTAAAAAATAAAAAAAAAATAATTGTTTCCAAGGCATGTGCTTCACAAATGTTTCCTAGTTTATGCACCCCTCTCACCCCTCCATTATGTGGGACAGGACGGCTAAACAGAACTGGAGTCAGGTGATTGCTTTTTCAGGTGGGTCAGATAAGGCTCTAATAAAGTCTTTCCTGTATAGAATTAGTGTCCTGAAATACAGTATATTAATAAAAAAATTAAGGTGTAGTTAGACTAACAAACCTGGAGATTGCCATCAAAGAGGCAGTTTATTACTCACAGATTTCAAAGCAAGGGACTTGCCACAACATGTTGGGCCACATGGGGAATCACCAGGGTCTGTCATGATGCAGAGGGGGAAGGAGAAACTGTGGGCAAGAGTGTTTATTGTGGTTCCTCTGGGAAGGAATGGTTGAAGCATGACAAACAGTCTCAGGATTGACTGGTTTTAATAGCTTTCATGGGCTATGGGACTGTCCCTCCTTGTCTTGTACAGGGCTCTGGGGTGATAAGGGCAGGTGGGTACTGGCCAAGAATTATGAGAGCCCAATGAAGGAGGTGGTTTGAGTGTGGGTTCTGGATTGGTTGGTTTCCATTTGCAAAGTGTTCTCTCGGGAGAGCTATTTACTATCTCTAGGAATTGACGGCCCCTCTAGGATCATCAAGGTTCCAAGCATCAGAATATAGAAAATAAAGACATAGTTAATACAGTGGGCCTTTTCTTTTTCTTTTCCTCTGTAGTATGCTTGTGGTGTTACTTTCCCCCTCTGTTGTAAGACCTGGGCGGGAGGGGGATTCTTTTTATGGCCCTTCACTGTGAGAATCTGGTGAGGTTCCTGGAGGCAAAACCCACAACAGTATGAGAGCTCCCCTGAGACCACACCAGAATGTTCTCATTCTCGTGCCAGTCTACACTCAGCCCCCAGCAATTCGTGAAAACTACCATTTCAGTGTTCTCACCAGTTTATGGCTTTAGCAGCTTTTACTCTGGGTAAGTGGATCTTGGCTGGGACTATCTGTACATCTTGCCCATCTCTCCAGATTTTACTGTGACGCTTGGCCCTGCAACTTCTATCTCCTATTTTCTAATGGGTCCAAGAAAAGTCATCACTTTTCAGCTTGTTGAGCTTTTTCTCTTGTTGTGAAGATGGAAGTGACAACTTCAAAGCTCTTTATATTTCAGAATTGAAACTAGAGGTGTTTGCAAATGAAACCAGAAATCTGATCATTAAAACTGCAATATCGCTGGTGCCTTCTAAAGATGAGAGCACTCAACTGTCTCCAGATTAAAGCTCCTGGTCTTCCACCCTGCAGAAATGGCTGAGAAACATCGTAAGGTGCACAAAAAAATTTTTAACACTTAAAAAATGTTTAAGGTCTTTAGATTACACTTTTTTCCCCCTATAATGATATATGCCCATTAGCAGTGTATGCTTCCTCAAGAGCCTAGTTCTACAGCAGAGTAGCCTTTTTTCTGCCCACAAACAGCCATTGATGTGGACAAAGTCATGATAAGCCACAGCATTCCATGAAAGTAAAAGTTATATTACCAGTGCTTGCAAAACCAATCCTAAGCTGTCCTTTCAAACCATGCCAGTTAAATGGTTAACTACACCTTCTTAACGACTGGCTGCATGGCACAGTATGAACTACTCCAGATGCCAAAATCAAAAACTGTCATTGTTTCTACTTGCAAAAGCCCAAGGTATAAAGCCATGTATCCTAGCTTCATCACATGACAAGACTCAAACAGTGAGCATTATTTTGTCTCCCCGGCTTCTCATACTTGTTTGTTTCTTAATATTCCTGGCCAAGGAAGTGGGTGATGGGTTTTGATAGGGTCAGACCACTAATACTCCTCTACCTTGCCTGGAGTTAGAAATAATTGAGAGATTGGCAAAGTAGTTAAATAGGTGGAAATGTAAATATCACTTATATGGCTGATAATAGCTATATTGGAGGACAGGGAAAGTCTGAGAGGTATGTGGGGTTGATACTTTTCGAACTGCTACTCGATTTATACATGGTTACAGCCTACCTATGGGAAGTAGCAGATATAGTTACCCAGAACCACCACTTTCCCCTATTTTGTAGTCGAGAGGACAGAAAAAGCCAAATTTCTCATTCTTAAGTACTTTTCAAATATTAGCTCAATTCAGTAGAAAAGCATTGACACCTATAAACAGATAACCCATTCCAAACCCACAGGGAAGAGTAAGAGATTGGTCAAGATGCTGGAAGTATCTAGGAAATGCCTAGCTGTAAAAACTCAAAAAATGGGGAATCTATGTTCTTTCCTTAAGAGTGAAGAAAGAAGGAAAGTATTAGAGCATTTTATAATTTTTTACATCCCAATTAGTGAAATTATAAAATGAAATACTTAAAGGAATAGGCTTCAGTTGGCTGGAAAATCACTTATTTAGGCAGCAAATACCTAGTAAAAAGAAAGCAAGGAGGAATTTATGATTGCCTGAGACCCTTGAAGCTAATTGGTATAAGCTCTTTTTTTCTGGGAATCTAGGAATTATCAAATGTTGTTCCTTTATCATAAACAAAACTAAAAACTTCATAAGCTTTTAGTTATGCACTTGAAATACATTCTTTGTAAAAATTTTGAAGACGTGTTAATTTTATTTATTTTTTAATTTAATTTATTTGTTTTTAATTTACATCCAAATTAGTTAGCATATAGTGCAACAATGATTTCAGGAGTAGATTCCTTAATGCCCCTTACCCATGTAGTCCATACCCCCTCCCACATCCCCTCCAGTAACCCTTTTTTTGTTCTCCATATTTAAGAATCTCTTATGTTTTGTTCCCCTCCCTGTTTTTATATTATTTTTGTTTCCCTTCCCTTATGTTCAAGACATGTTAATTTTTTAATTTTTTTTAATGTTTATTTATTTTTGAGACAGAGAGAGACAGAGCATGAACGGGGGAGGGTCAGAGAGAGAGGGAGACACAGAATCTGAAGCAGACTCCAAGCTCTGAGCTGTCAGCACAGAGCCCGACGCAGGGCTCGAACTCACAGACCGTGAGATCATGACCTGAGCCGAAGTCAGACGCTTACCCGACTGGGCCACCCAGGCACCCCATTAATTTTTTAAATGAGTCTTCAATTACATATTAACATGTATACCTCAATATTCTTTAGCTCATTATATTCTGTATTTAACTGCCTTTATGTGCCAAATTGCATTTAAGGAAATAAATCCTTTAAAATTATTCTTATATATTACCATTTCAAATCCAGAGTATTCTGGATGTGATCAACTGAATATTGGCAAAATATTTTTATGTTGTTGTTTGTAAAAGTAAATCATATAGTCTTTATCTAATTTTGGTTTCCTCATCAATTAGCCATGTGATTTGGGCATATCATTTAATGAATGAATGTTAGAAGTACATAACTCCCTTCAGATGTGTATGATAGGCAGCAAGGTGGTAGAGAACCCAGGCTCTAATGTTCTTCAAATAAAACTACTCTAAATTTGGGGCACTTGGGTGTCTCAGTCAGTTAAGTGTCTGACTCTCGATTTTGGCTCAGGTCATGATCTCACGGTTTGTGAGGTTGAGCCCCACGTCAGGGCCTGCACTGACAGTGTGGAGCCTGCTTGGGATTTTGTCTCTCCCTCTCTCTCTCTCTCTGCCCCTCCCCTACTTGTGTGTGCTCTCTCTCTCTCTCTCTCTCAAAATAAATAAATAAACTTTAAAAAAGGTTGAAAACGATTCTGAATTTAGTGTATTTCACCGATATTTTAAAGTATATTTTTATTATCTGTTCTTTATTAATTTGAAACTTGATTATTTTGTTGACTTCTGTTTCTAGTTATATTTTGAAAAAATTCACTGAACATTGTTATGGGCTGAATTGTGTGTTCCTCAAGCATTCAGATAATGAAGTTCTAACCCCTTGGACTGCATTTAGAGATAGGATATTTACATAGGTAATTAAGTTACAGTAAAGTTTATTAGGAAAGGCCCTACCCCAATATGATTGGCTTTCATATAAGAAGAGGAATACATAACAGGCAATTACACAGAAGGAAGGGCCATGTGAAGACATGAGGAGAAGATGGCCATCTGCATACCAAGCAGAGAGGCCTCAGAACAAACCAGCCTTGCCAAGATCTTGATCTCAGACTTCTAGCCTCTGAAATGTGAGAAAAGAGATTTCTGTTGTTTCAGCCATTCAGTCTGTGATACTTTATTATGACAGCCCAAGTAAATTAGTATAAAGGTACATGAGAATTTTCTGAAAAACTCTTTCTCAATGAGTTCGTAAAAGCGACAGTTGTTGGAGGCATATTAAGTGAATTGGTAAGTAGAACTGATTATTAGTTTTTTTCCCAGCTTTTTTGGGATATAATTGATATGTAACATTGAATAAGTTTAAGATGTACAGCATGTTGATTTCATATACGTATATATTGAAAAATGCCTACCATCATAGTGTTAGCTAACACCTTCATCATGTCACATTACTATTTTATTTTCTTGTGTGTGTTGGGGGGGCATGGGGGGAACATTTAATAACTGCTCGCTTAGCAACTTTCAAGTATGTGATGCAGTATTGTTAACGATAATCACTGTGCTGTACATTACATCCCAGAACTTATTCATCCTATAAGTGGAAGTTTGTACTTTTTGCCCATCACCCCTGTAACCACTATTCTGCTTTCTGTTTCTGTGAGTTCAGTTGTGTCTTTCTCTGTCTGATTTATTTCACTTAGCATAATACCCGAAATTCCATCTATGTTGTTGTGGATGGCAGGATTTCCTTCTTTCTCATGACTGAATAATACCCTATTGTATAGACACACCACATCTTCTTTATCTATTCATCCCTTGTTTTCATTTCTTGACTGTTGTGAATAAAGCCACAGCAGGCATGGGATTGCAGAAATCGCATTGAAATCCTGTTTTTATTTCCTTGGGATATATCCATAAGTGGTATTACTGGATCATGTGGTAGTTCTCTTTTTAATTTTTTGAAGAAACTCCGTACTGTTTTCCATCTTCGTTAGGTTCTGATCTTAGAGGAAAATTTTTCAATCTTTCACTGTTGAGCGTGATGTTAGCCGTGGGCTTGTCATATATGGCCTTTATTGTGTTGAGTATGTTTATCATGAAAGCATGTTGGATTTTATCAAATGCTTATTCTGCATCTGTTGAGATGACCATATGATTTTTATGTTTCATTTCATTCATGTGGAATATCACATTTATTGATTTGCATATGTTGGACCATCTTTGCACTCCAGGAATAAATCCCACTTGGTCACAGGGTATAATTTTTTTAAATGTGCTGTTTAACTTGGTTTGCTAACATGTTGTTGGGAATTTTTGCACATATGTTTGTCAGTGGTATTGGACTATAGTTTTATTTTCTTTTGGTATCTTTATCTGGCATTTGTATCAAGGTAATGCTGTTCTTGTAAAATGAGTTTGAATAGGAGTATTCCCTCCTATTCAGTTTTTTTGGAAAAGTTTGAGAAGGATTGGAGTTAATTCTACTTTAAATGTTTGGTAGATTTCACCAATGAAACCTTCTGGTCCTGGGGTTACTTTGTTGGTGAGGTTTGATTACTGATTCAATCTCCCTTCTCATTATTAGTCTCTTTATATTTTCTACTTACTCATGTTTTAGTCTTGGTAGTTTGTATGTTTCCAAGAATATATCTGTATCTACTAGGTTATTCAATTTGCTAGTGTATAATTGCTCATAGTAGTTTCTTCAGAACTGATATTTCTCTGATATCAGTCATATTTGATTTGATTATATGTATTAAGTCTTCTCTCTCCTTTTTAAAGTTAATCTAGGTAAAAGTTTGTCAATTAAAAAAAATGTTTATTTTTGAGAGAGAGGGAGCATAAGCAGAGAAGGGGCGGAGAGGGAGACAGAGGATCCGAAGCGGGCTCCATGCTGACAGCAGAGAGCCCAACTGGGGCTTGAACCCACGAACTGTGAGATCACGACCTGAGCTAAAGTCAAATGCTTAACTGACTGAGCCACCCAGGTGCCCTATATCAATTTTGTTTTTTTAAAAAGCATCTCTTTGTTGATTTTTTTTCTGTTGTTTTTCTGGTCCCCATTTCATTTATTTCTGCTCTGATTTTTGTTATTTCCTTTCTCCTTTAACTTTGGGATAGTTCTTCTTTCTCCTTGAGTTGTAATGTTAGGTTGTTTATTCTCAAGTTTTATTGTTGCTGTTCAACTGTGTTACTGTAGTTTTCTATGTGGAGTTCTGACCTCTCCTGGAGCTGTTTTTATTCATGGATAACTGTCAAATTGTTGATCTTATAGGGAAACAGAGGCTGGGGTGTCCTATGCCACCATCTTGGTGATGTCACCCATGATACTTAGTCCTAATAGTGTTTGCAGCTGTATGAAATTTGGGGCTTGTGAATGCTGCTGGAAGCTGAAGTGTGAGATGAAGGTTCTGGGGGGAAAGTGACTGGATGTGGTGGCAAATTACATGGCATTCAAATGACCTTTTGAGGGAAGGATCTCTCAAAATTTCTGGAAATTTATAACTATAGATAATTATTTATATAAAACTGTATGGGGTGTGTGTGTGTGTATAAAATAAGAACCATGATATACATACAATGCTAAGCTTAAGTGATATAACAAAATAAAAATGGGTCTCTTAAATTTATGTAACTTGATTTAATTTTTAGACTTCTGACATGTTTTTAAAATTTTTTTAATGTTTATTTCTTTCTTAAAGAGGGAGAGAGAGAGAGAGAGAGAGAGAGAGAGAGAGAGAGAGGAGTGGGGGAGGGGCAGAGAGTGAGGGAGACACAGAATCCAAAGCAGGCTCCAGGCTCCATGCTGTCAGCCCAGAGCCCGATGTGGGGCTTGAACCCACGAACTGTGAGATCATGGCCTGAGCCAAAGTCAGAGGCTTAACCGACTGAACCACCCAGACACCCCCTACAACCTCCAATTTAAGGCTCCTAACTATCCTCATCATATCAAATTTTCCTTTAATTAGTAAAAGTTAAATAAGTCTACATCTCAGCTACTGTTGAAAGCTCTCCATAATATGCTTAAACATCTTATTTCCCCCTTGTTTGAAAGGATACTTAAAAGTTGGAAAACTTCCTATGGTTAAAGAGGTGGATTACAACACTCAGAAGTCTGCATGAGGTACTGATTTTATTTTTCTAGTGGTAAAAAATGCTCTTCCCTTCAATTCTTGGGTTTTCACTTTCTCACATCTATTTTTGGGAAAATTAACATCACTTCCTTCTTCACCTACAGAACAGAACTTGCGTTGCAGACAGAAAAGACACCTAGAGAAAGCATGGCATGTAAGCAGCGTGTTCTCACAGGATGAGAGATTCTCACAAGAAGGAAATGTCTTGCTCATCCTAAAGAAAGTTTCATCAAATTATAATGTAGTATGTATATTAACTTAGGTACATACTCTAGTAATAGCTCCGCTATAATTTGTAAAAAATCAAATAACAGTAGGCACGCCTGGATGGCTCAGTCAGTTAAGCGTCTGACTTTGGCTCAGGTCATGATTTCACAGTTTGTGGGTTTGAGCCCCGTGTCAGGCTCTATGCTGACAGCTCAGACCCTGGAGCCTGCTTCAGATTCTGTGTCTCCCTCTCTCTTCCCCTGCCCTCCAAACTCATGCTCTGCCTTTCTTTGTGTCTCAAAAGTAAATAAATGTTAAGATTGTTTTTCTGAAAAAATTAAATAACACTGTATTTAAGTAGAAGGATAAACATGCCAATAGGCATCCTTAAAATCTCTGAGAAATGCAGGAGTTTAATTTGACTTAACACAACCCTGTGCTACTAGTTACCCCCCGCTGAGGATGGGAACATAATTGAAGCTATTTAAATTCATTTAAGGTGATTATGCTGATCTTTTAAAATACACATAAAAATAAACAACCAGTTCTGTATATTATATCAAGGCCTGTGAAATTAGTTTAGAGAAATTTCTGTAAGGATGTGGAAACTGTTCCCTAACTCAAGGAACACACATTTTTAATGGAGTATGTCTGTCATTCATTTTCCAGATATACAAAGGAGGTATTCTTTCATATCATAATCTAGCCATCAATTTAATTATAGGATGAGAATTGCAGCACTATTTCCTATTTCCTTTTCTCATCCTCCATTGTTTATTTTTTCTTTGTTAAGTCTGAAGAGAAGTGAGCTTTAGTGATGTCCACAAATGACCATCACAGAACACGTATATGTATATCTATGTATATAACTAGCAGTACAGAAGAGATAGCCTGAGGTACCCAATTTTAGTTCAATAACTTTTAGTGAACACATACCGAGCACGTGACGTGTGCTGAGTGCGCACTTGGTCATCCAGTGTTGAATGGGGAGACAGCTCCCTACACTACTGGAACTTATATCTCAGTGAGGTAAGAGATAAGAAATGCACACAAGTAAGGAAACAGATAGGTATGCAATTTTTTGCATATTGCTTATTGCTCTGGCCAGATAATAGGAAGTAACTGGAAGACATGTGGAACCGGACACAAAATGTATCTCCAAACAGGTGTCATTTAAAATGAGACCTGAGGGGCGCCTGGGTGGCGCAGTCGGTTAAGCGTCCAACTTCAGCCAGGTCACGATCTCCGGGTCCGGTCCGTGAGTTCGAGCCCCGCGTCAGGCTCTGGGCTGAAGGCTCGGAGCCTGGAGCCTGTTTCCGATTCTGTGTCTCCCTCTCTCTCTGCCCCTCCCCCGTTCATGCTCTGTCTCTCTCTGTCCCAAAAATAAATAAAAAACGTTGAAAAAAAAAATTAAAAATAAATAAATAAATAAAATGAGACCTGAATTGGGGTGCCTGGGTGGCTCATTCGGTTAAGCACCCGGTTTTTGGTTTTGGCTCAGATCATGATCTCGCAGTCGTGAAATCAAGCCCCACAACAGGCTCCACACTAGACATGGACTGGACTGCTCAGGATTTTCTCTTCCCCCCTCGTACTTTCCCTGCAATAAATAAATAAATAAATTAATTAATTAATAAATTAATTAAATGAGACCTGCATGGTAAAAAGGCAGGCATGTGAAGAACAGAAGATTCCAGGAAGATAATACAGGTCCTACAAAACCTTAAGGTGGGAATGAGCTTGGTATCTTCAAAGAAAAGAGAGAAGTATGGCATGAATGGAGAGATTGAAGGGGAGATTAGGAACACCTGAATTTTATTAAGTTTGGTAGGGATAGATCATGTAGGAACCTCAGATGTGACTAAGGGGTTCAAACTGTAATCTAGTGCATTTGAAAACCAGTGGAGGGTTTCCATAGACAGATGAAGTAATCTTAATTATGTTTTAAAGACTATGTGTGGAAAATTGGATGGAGGAGGACAGGAATGGAAGAGAGAGACGAGTTTCAAGGCAAGAGACAGTGGCTGGCAAATGAAATGGAGAGATGCAGAGAAATTATTACAGCCTTTGGCAGTAGAATCAAAGCAGGTTGATTGGCAATAGGGCGTAGGAGAATGAGAGGAATTAGTAGTTTCTGGCTGAGGCACTTGGGTGGATGGCAGTGCCGTTTATAATGACTGTTAGAGGATAGGTTTGGGATCTGAAAACCAAGATGTCTGTTTTTACATGTTAAGTTTGAAACATCTATTAGATATCCAGGTAGCAACAGTAAATAGGTGATTGGATATATGAATCTGGAGTTCCGGGACGGGGTCTGGGTTGGAGAAATACATTTGTGATTTAGCAGCTGATGGCTGGCCTTCAAAGCCATGAGACTGAATGAGGTTTCTAGAGAGAAATTGTCCTAGGAGCAAAGAGAGTCATAGCCTGAGGCACAGTTTGATGCTCAGTAGAGAAAAACCCAAAGGAAGAGATTCATGATCCATGGGCAATTTCTGGCATTACTCTCCCTTTTAGTTTGGATGTTGCAATGTTATTAATCAGTTATTTTCTTTAGGAGAGAGCTATAAGCGTGCAATTGGGATTGAAGTGAGTTACAATTTGTTTTTTCTTCCAAAAATGTTGTAGAGCTGACTTTAAAGAAATGAATGGATCATTAAGTAGTCATTGTCAAACAAAAGAGATTAATCTTCTGACTCCAGATGGCTCCAGCATAGTAGAATCAAGAGATTTGCTCGCCTCTGCCTTTAGGTTTGTTTCCCCTGCCAAGGCTTTATGGCCGAACTGACAATGTTTTTGTACTTCGTAATGTCCTAATTCAGTCTCCGATTCCTTATAGGATTATGGCCATAGTATTTTATCTTTCAGTCACTGCGTGCAATACCTTGGGTCAAATTTACTTCCATACGTTTCTGGACCCTAAATATCTCTTGCTTCTTTAAACAGATCACAGTTTCCTGCAGAGCTTAATAGCTGATACCAGCCTTCTCATTTCTTCTGAAAGGCTGCACTGAGTATCATCCTTGTTAAACTGTTGGCATCTGTGTTCTTGCACAAGACCAAGTGGTTTCAAAGGGACTGCTCAAGGTCCTCTAGAGTTACATTAGAGAACACAGATGGAATGAGAAGCAACAGATGCCATCTCACTTCTGTTTTCAAAGCCCCCTCTGCTGCACAGCATACAGCACAAAGCTCGGGTCCCTGTTTCATCCTTGCTGGGAATTGTTTATTGATTCCCTCCAGGGGAAGTCTTTAGGATTTTGGAAACAGCCATTAGCATCGAGTAGAAACCAAAAGACGGTTGAGACACTGCTCTGCAAGTTTGCTCTTCCCCGTAAGTATTACATAAGTGGGGGTTCCTCTGTTCTCCATAGTATGCTTTCCCGGATATAGAATGTGTCAGATTCCGTGTAGAAATTCATGTTCTTGAATTTGGGGTTCATATAAATGGGAATATGTTAGAGATTCCCAAACTTTCTGGATTCTGGACTCCTTTGCTTTCAAAGTAATTTTTTTTTTTTTTTGGCCCTCCTAACCCATAAGAAATAACTATCTATTCTGTGTTTTAACTAGTTAGGTCTAAACTGCTTAATAATAATGGTCTGTGTAGTGTTGGACGGATGGGTTCGCCCTTTAAAATTTAAAATATTTTGCAGCACCAATGTGAGTTTGATGTCTGGGTGCTCCGTTGGGAACTGCGCAGACACCTGACTGGCTAAACGGTGTCAAACCCAGCGTGCTCAAAGCATCCTTCGTGGAAGACCATGTCAGAACTAGAAGCCTCCTGCATTCCTTAATAGGAATCTGGACTTTGAATATCTGCAAATTGTATATGATGACCTTAGGAATTCCCAGTTTCCAGCAAAAAGGAAACAAACGGCAGGAGTAGAGGAATTAGTCGAGCCATTCACTGTTCTTGATCGGGAGCAGGGGTGTGTAGAGTTAAGGCGTGCTTGTGGGAACGTGAATGCGCTCCCAAGTCTGTGTCAGTCTGAAAGTTTATACAATGTAATGCAAAGCTGTTCCCTGGCTAGTGGTGGGCAACACGTGTTGAGCATTTGCTGCCTTCCTCTCATCCATTCTAAGTGTGAAAGTCCGCCTGCATTTGATCAGGTTCTCCCATCATTAACAGCCTATAAAAAGGCATAAGATGATAGGAAAAATATTTCTGCATATTTAAAGACAAAAGTGACGAATGATGCCTTTCTCCCAGATTCCAGGTGTTCTTCCTTCACGGTTTACATGTGAACATTTTACTGCTGGGTTTAACAGCCAAGTGTCAGGAACAAGAGAAGGTGTCCCTTTGCTTCCTATAGGGGGATGTGACATATTTGCGTTGTCTTGATTGCATTTAATGTTACCACTAAGACTATAAACTGGATATAATATAAGGGTCAGGATCTGTGACAAAAGGCAAAATTATGCTGCGTTGCTGGCATATGGTTAAATTCTCTTTTGTTCCTGACATATGGCCATTTTACACTCTTCCCAATCTGTGTGGAATATAGTCTATATGTGGTGATGCTGAATGGTCCTGCCACCTGGGATTAAAAGAATTTCTGAGTGTAATTAGTTACTTGGCTGCCTGGTACTTTGAAAAGTGTGACCGGGGTGTTTCCTGCCCTGGAGTCTAACCTCGGAATGACCACCCACAGTCTGGTCCACACAGGAGTTTGGGGACAGACCCATTTATTTATTTGTTTAAAATTGGTTAAAATATGTGTGCCAGATGATCTTCCTGCCAGAAAATACATTTTAATTAGAAATGATGGGTCAAGCATTTGCTGAGGACAGGAGAAAGAGAGAAGGAAGCAGAGCCCAGATTGTATGTTTCAACCCAACCTTGCACAAGACCGAGTGCATCCATGTATAACCTAGAGTCTGCCTTTCTGTGTTTCATTTTCACTTTGCACAAGACTCCAGGGGAACGGAGCCAAACATATTATTTCTTTTATGTCTGGGACATAGGCGTGTACCCCACATCGCCTGAGGACACTACTCAGCATGCGTTGGATAGCCAATAAAGTTTACTGACCCCAACCATGAACGCCTTTCCACTCACTTCCTCTCTGGATCAAGTCTTGCCAGACAGGCAAGTGGCTAATGATGGAGGCTGGGCTCTGCTAGGGCTGGGAATCACTTCCAAGTAATTAGGCATACTGGAATCCAAAGATCAAAACCGAAGGACTGTGAGGAAAACCCAGGGTGAAAAGTGCATCTTAAATGACAGAAACTGGATTCCATATTCTGCTTGGCAACTTACCAAGAAGGCCACCCAGGAAAAAACAAGGTGGAAGGAGATGGTCTTCTGTAGTTTTTGTTGTTGTTTTGTTTTGTTTTTTATGTTTACTTATTTTTGAGACAGAATGTGAGTGGGGAGGGATCAGAGAGAGGGGGACAGAGGATCTAAAGCTCCACGCTGACAGCAGTGAGCCCAACGCAGGGCTCAAACTCACGAACCGTGAGATCGTGACCTGAGCTGAAGTCAGGTGCTCAACCAACTGAGCCACCCAGGCACTCCAGTCGTCTGTAGTTTTTATGCATGGTTCCCACTTTGTCTGGAGTTGAGAGAGGCAGTAAAAGAAATATGATTTCTAGATGACACCCGCCATTTGCCCATCTATTCCAATTCTTATCACCGTCTGTATGCTTCTCCATATTTCCTATTTGCTTCATTCACAGACTTTTTTTTTTACATTAACACGATATAGTAAAATTTAAGAATGTAAAGTGTGAGAATTATATATTGTTCTAAACACAAAGGTATATTAATTATTATTTACCGAGTCAATACTATGTATGGAGCACTGGAAATTTTTGATGTTTTGACAGATCAACAAGATATTATTATTTAACATTTTGATAATGCAACAAAGTATTTTATTACTATATTGTCTTCTTTTCACAAAGGAGGCCACTGAGCCTATACAGGGTTTTAGTAACTTGGACAAGGGTATACAATTGGTAAGAGGCAGACCAACACTCATACAACCTTCCTTGGCAATCTCCCTTGGAGACCCACGATCCAGATATAGACATATGGCATAAACATGTAAAAAGTGCTGAAGAACTTTCCAAGTGCAGCACGCCGGTGAGTGGAAGTGGACAGAGATAAGAAACGAATAATGAGATGCTCTGAAAATCTTGAAGGTCATAGCAAGTACATGAGGAGAATAAATATAAGACAAATGGCTTCCTTTTAAAGAGATAGTAAATAAAAATAGTGACACTGAATATTAATTTTAAAATTTCATTTCAATTAACTTGAATAAGCAAAGCACCTGATTCGAAATCCAATAGACACAGAAGTGTGTAGGTGAATCCCCCTCCAACCCTACTTGTCCCCTCAGTTTCTATGTACAGAGACAACTGCTTCACCATTTTCACAGGTATCCTTGTATTTATGTCTGCAAAATTTATTTTTTCTAGCTTGAGGTGATCATAGAGTCCTTTAAGACACCAATTTTGGAATGGAGAAATAGTGGCTGTGGACAAACCCTTCCTCGGATAAGCCTTAGTCTTTATCATATCTGATTAATCAAGTCTCACACATTTGATATTCGTGATGAACCACTTTAGATCAAGTACTTTGTACATTCTGTATAAAATTTTCTAAAGAGAATCTAATGTGTCATATTCTTTGAAATAATAATTCTCTGAAGACTACAGAACTTGAACTTTTCACTCACAGACTCCCCTTGTCTCCTGTGTGTCCGCCTTGCTGAGATTTCTGACCGCTGTAGCATCATCTCCATGCGATGATAGAGGCAGGAGAGACAGCTCGTCCCTGGGAGCAGTGGAGTGTTAACCATAGCCTTACAGGGAGACAGGAGAGTGAAAATAAAGAGTTGACCCCTCTTTATTCTTTAGGGTGGCCAGGGCCTCGTAGCTGCACCCTGGGCAAAGGGACACACCCGCAGAGCCTTCACCTGTATCACAGAACCACACATACACATCTACATAGCAGTTGGCAAGACTACATGGCAAGACTTCCAAGGAATCACTATAGACTGGCATGCCATAAACTGCTAAAACTGTCACTGGTCTTGATCCACTGAGTGGTTCCAGGGCACGGCCAGCAAGGCCACAACAGCTTCTAAGTCAGAGTTGGGGGGGTTTGGAGGCAAAAGCCAAGATACTTCTGGAGATGACACCAGGTCCTGTCCACTCCACATTAGAGAGTTCTCTCATCCTCCGGGAAAACAGAGAAAGGGAAGGGTTTTCTCTTGAAAGCCTGGCTCCAAAGGAAGAGGGCTTCTCCCCACAGAGGAATGTAGTGGGACTAGCAAACATTTTGGAGCCAAACTGAGTTAGGTCCAAATCTCTTCTTTGCCACTACTAAATCTATTACTTTAGACGTTTCCTTCATTTGAATCTAAATCCCCTCACCCATGAAACAGGGATAATCATCACATAGAAATGCCAACTTTGCAGCATTATAATAATTACATGAAATAATATTCAGTATTTAGAGTATTCAGAGTACTTGGTGTGGAGTTGGCACTCAGTGGATGTCAGTTTCCAATCACCTGCATCGGAGGTGAGGCACCAGCTTGCAGAAAATGTGAGGCCCTGCCCTGCCCTGCTCCCCTCCTCACTGCAAGGGCCGCTTCAGAGTCTGGGGACGTTGCTGGGGGAAGTAGAGTTTGGAGATGGTGTGGGATCTGTTTTCTCGACTTCCCCCCTCACATTGCTTCTCTCCTTTTCCTCTTAGGGACTGAATGGCGGGGACTGGCTCCCTGGTCACAGATGTACAAAGTGTTCAGTCTCTTGGGGTGAGAGGCATGATCCAGTCAGCTAAGTTGCCCTAAACTTCCAAACTATGTTCTTATCAAAATGCTTCTTTTTCCTCCCAAGATTATTACCCCAATATAGAAAATGGGTAGGGGTGTGGTATATATGTGAATAGCCCTGTTTCAATCCCTGCAAGGGTCTGTCCCAGTGTCCAGTGTCCTCTATGAAACAAGAGAATGAATGGGGCAACTTTGGGTCACAAAGAACTCATCAACATCTCTCAGCATCCATCAGTAACATATTCTATTCAACTGCCGTGAAATCCCAGTGTAACTGACTTTTCTTGTCATTCTTTTTTTCTTTTTTTTTTTCATTTTATGTGTAATTATTAATTAGCCAAAATTGGCACTTCGGTGAAATTGGTATCTTGTTTAACAGAACATGCACACCTCAAGCACATGTACATGATGGGAAAATGATCTCTTAGGCAATTTAGAATCTCTCTGTGATTCTGAGGCTCAGGGTCTGTAATCGTTTGGTGATTGAGTTTTTATGTTTTTGACATTTTTCTAAATGAATTCTTGTCTGATGTCAAACCTGGAATAGTAGCTTGTCTTTCATTGCATTGAGTTCAATGTTAAGGGGAGAACGTCATCCCAGAAAATCCCGTTGGTGTTGCAAATCCTAGGCAGTAGGCAACTGTGAATGGGCTGCCAGACCTGGCCAGGACCCTGTGGATAATCCGATCACTGTAAACTGTGCAAAGCACCCAATATGTGAAATTCAGGCTGGTTCAACGGTTCTCCACGGCCACCCAGGCAGCTTCCTAGGGTATATTTAAAAAATAAAAAATAAAAAGTAAAGATCCAGACAGCAGCTGCAGAAAATTTGGGGACCCTTTTCCCTTTGAGTGAGTGTTTCCAGAAAGCAAAATAAATAAAATGTCAGAGTTTGTTCATCTGGTTGGCAAGGCAAACTCTCCCTCTTCTGTGGAGGAGGCTGAGTTGAAGAATGTTGTGGTTTCTGGGATTCAAAGCTGGAGACACAGCACAACACACACCTTATTTGAGAGCGATTCACATCATACATTTTCATAAGGCATGGACCAGAAAGCAAGCTTTGTTTTCCAAATGTGTTTCCTTGGCACTGGCTACAGCAATTTGGTGTGTGGTTCATTGTCAAAATGCTGTGGGTGGCAAATGCAGTCAGCTAAAGGTGCATGAAATATTTAAATTGGGGTGGCTTTGCTCAGGCCATTTACTCCTCTCCTAACACCTGTATTCCAATGACAACAATTAAGCCTCTTGTGGGGTAATAAGCTGTATCACAGGATGTCAGAGCTGGCAGAAACTTACTGAGCAAACTTTTTTCTGTATTACAGGGCCAGAGACTAAATATTTTAGGCTTTACAGACCATGCAGTCTCTGTCACAACTACTCAGTTCTAGTCAATTCTGTCATTGTGGAATGAAACCAGCCATAGGCAATACATAAACGAGTGGGCGTGGCTCCGTTCCTGTAAAATGTTATTTATAAAAACAGGCGGTGGCTGGATTTGGCAAATTGTTTGCTGTTTGCCGACCTCTGGTTTAGATCATCGCTTCCTTTTCCCATAAGAGGAAACCAAAACCCCAGAGGTTAAAAGAATTTGTCACTATCACAGGCCAGGTAGTGGCAGGACACAACACATCAAAAGCCCGTGCTAGGTTCTTTTATTTTTTTTTAACGTGGCTTTTTTTTTTCTACTCATAAAAACAATCTTCCTGTTGACTCAGAAGCCTTAAGAAGAAATAGACAACTCTCTCTTCTCTGTTTTGACATTTCTTCAGCTAAACTAAACGTCTCAACCTGAGAATGCTACTGTTGTTGGAACATTTAATGTAGAAAAGGTATCTGCAATGGAATAGACAGATATGAACATGTTTGTGGAAAACATATGTGTGCATATTAAATACATAATCTGTTACTTAAAGTCATGGGGGGAAATCATTACTAACGGAAACAGCAAAAGGATTGGGTACTGATGGCCTGTTTTCTCTGTGGCATCCTGAAGCCGCACTCCTGTTCTCTGTCTGTTCTAGTTTGACCAGCTCTTCAAGCTTCTCTGTGAGGCCTCTGTGTTTTGTGAAGCCAGTGACCTCACCTGCCACAGAATTGATTTTACATTTTTCCTTTGGTGGTAGTCCCTGATGATGTCATAGCCTGGTTTATTTTATTTACATATTTGGTAATTTTTGGTAATGGTTAATAGAGGAGAATCAGGCAGTGAGAGGAGAAAAAAAAAGAGAAAGTAAATATTTTCAAGGATGGATTGAGAGAGAGAGAGAGAGAGAGAGAGAGAGATGGAGACATCACTAATCACTCTCCTCTCCATCAGGGCAAAGAGAGTTAAGAAGTGGGTGAAGGGAATACATGGGGCTGGGGTAGGGTCACTATGTTTGGATGGGCTCTTGTTCAAGATTATTTTCGGTGGGGCTAACACTTTATGAAACCCCCAAGTGTGCTGGGTGAAGGGGTGCCTGGAAAGTGCGCACGGGTGCTTCTCCTGTCCCTGTGCCTGTCCCTGTGCCCGCTGTTATGCCCAGAATTCGTGATCCCCAAAGACCACTAGGGAGCCGAGTCTGATGCAAAAGCAAAGAGCCTTTATTAGAGCTAGCTCGAGCTCAATCCCCTACCTGCACCGACGCAGCGGTGAGATACCAGGGAAAGAGAGCGAGTTTCAAAAGGACAAAGGTTTTATTGGGGCCTGGGGGCAGTTGGTGAGGTAATGGCTGTGGCCTCAGCCGATTGGCTGGGGAAGGGTCCTGGGGAAGGGTCCGAGTCCTGTTAGGCAGGTGAGCGGGGGTTACTCAAGGGGAGGAGGTGTGGTCAAGGTGAAGGACACAGGACACAGAACAAGATGGAGTCGGCTGGCGTAGGCCCGCCCTTTCACCCGGCAAGTCCACCCAAAGGCTGTTCTCTCACACAGACTACGTATCCTTAATTCTGATACATATGAACATGTGTTACATGAATACAAGGGTTTATTTTCCAAATAAATTTGGGAAATGGTGGATTAAACAAGGTTCTACAGGTTTCTTACTTGGGGACATTTCAAAACATTTAATGTGCCAATGTGAATTAGGATTTTTTTTTAAGTTTATTTATTTATTTATTTTTGAGAGAGAGAGAGAGAGCACAAGAGCAAGGGAGGGGCAGAGAAAGGAAGAGAGAGAGAGAGAGAGAGAGAGCTTGAACAGGAGGGGCAGAGAGAGAGAGGGAGAGTAAGAGAGAATCCCTGGTTAACAGCGTGGAGCCTGATGTGGGGCTCAATCTCACAAAACATGAGAGCATGACCTAAGCTGAAATCAAGAGTCAATTGCTTACCCGACTGAACCACCCAGGTGCCCCTGAATTAGGAATTTCTAAGATAGGGGTATAGTCGGCAGTGTTTTCCGAATGGAAAATACTGATAAAATGGATCATTTTATCACAAAACATATAAAGGGACATGTCCCCAGAACACATCTGCAACATGCTGATTTCAGTTATCTCCATGATTCTACACCAGTGGAGTCTCACTTTCTCCACCAGCATGCATATCCTTCTGCAGGGTTAGCTTGGGAATTCCTGAGAGCAGGCCACAGTGACACTTAGTGGGTATCGGATGGGTCATTGGGCCAGCGTGTACTCGGACAGTTCACATACCTTCTTTGCTTTCATATTTCTTCCCCCAAACAGTCTTCTGTCCCTTTTAAATGGTTCTTCTTTTGCATAATGTCTCCTTATTCCTTGTTCCATCCTCCTGTTGCACACAGATGCACATTAAGGGGTCCTTGATTACCCAGGGGTCCCACAGAGGTCCTCTGCTTCCCTATAACCTTTTTGATTGTGAAATATTAGGTACAGGGCAAAATTACAGCCACATTGGCCTCCTTATCCAGTTCCTGCATGAGGGCCTTTGTCTAGCTGTTCCCTCCTGCCCCTTCCCTCCCACACATGGCCCTCCTGATCCCACTTATCCTGCTCTATTATTCTTTTTTGGTTACCACTTACTGGCATCTAAAACATACCATGCAATGTCCTATCCTAATCAGTCTATTTAACAAACTTCTTATTGTGACAATGGCATGTATAATTTCTCAATTCTCTAATTGGTTCTTTTTTCCTATTAGCCTATTCTTGTTTGATGAATGCAAATTTTTTTTGAAATTCCCTTTGTGTTTCCAATCTGCTTCCCTCAACAAAAATCACAGTCTCATTTTGCCTCTCAAATGGAACTTTCTCTGAAAAGTCATGCCCCCTGCTTGCTTCTTGCCCATCTTCCCAGAGGGTCAGGAAAGCTCACAGTGCACTCATTTTAAAAGTTCTGATATGGGGGCACCTGGGTGGCTCAGTTGATTTAGCATCTGACTTCAGCTTAGGTCATGATCTCTTGGTTGGTGAGTTCAAGCCCCACATGGGGCTCTGCTCTGATGGTGCAGAGCCTGCTTGGGATTTTCTCTCTCTCCCTCTCTCTCTGCCCTGCCTTGCTCTCACACACAATCTCTCTCTCCCCCTCTCAAAATAAATACAAGAAAACTTAAATAATAAAATAAAAGTTCTGACACGGACAGTGATGATAGAAACATCTGACCTCCCTGTGGTGGTGCATCTGAGGGGCATTCTGGAGCTGCAAAGATCAATCATGAAGGCTATGTTCATTGGGAACATATGTGTCTCGAAAGTTCTGTCCTGATTCAAATTGTACTAAACCTTCTTAAATAGACTTTGCCATCCAAGAGGGAACCGTGAAGTAGGTGGTTTTGTCACAGCATACTGTGTTTCTTAGTGTCCCACCTGCTCACCACCTAGACAGCCTGTCCCCCCTGCTGTTTTTCCAACACACCAAGCACAATCCAGTCTCAGAGCCTCGGTGCTAGTTGCTTTCTAGGCCTGAAACTCTCTTTCTCCCCGTATCCATGTGGGTGCCTCCCTCCCTTCCTTCATGTGCCGCCTTCCAACTCATTACTCTGTTTAAACTGAAAATAACTCACTCTGGAACTCCCTAACCATTGTTTTAACTTTTTACTATACCACTTTAAATCTAACATACTATAAATATTTGTTCATTTTTTATTTCATTTTTATTTTGTTTACAGACTGTCTCCATTAAAATATAAACCCCATGAGACGTAATTTTCGTTGCTTTTTTCCTTTTCTACTCTATCTCTAGCATCTAGAGTAGTGCCTGGCCCACGTAATTTCTCCAAGAATATTTTTGAATCAGTGACTCTGAAAAGCAGGATTTAGAACCCAGGCCAAATGGCCACTGGGCTGGTAGACTGCAATCAATATGTGATGACTTAGCTGGGACCTGGGAGGCAAGGTGAGAGTAAAGTTGATTTCTGCAGACTGTAACAGTAGGCAATGCCTAAGAAGAAGCATTTGTATTTAAGACACCTTAGTTAAGGGGTTGTTGGAGGGGACTGAAGACTGCAATTCCAGTAATTCTTTTAAAATACGTCCGATCGGGGCATCTCGGTGGCTCAGTCGGTTGAGAGTCCCAACTTCGGCTTATGATCTTACATGTCGTGAGTTCAAGCCCCACATCAGGCTGTCAGGGCAGAGCCCACTTCAGATCCTCTGTCTCCTTCTTTCTTTGTCCCTCCCCTGCCCGTTCTCTTTCTCTCTCTCTCAAAAATAATAAACATTAAAAAAATATATGTCAGATCATATCACTCTCTGCTTAAAACCCCCCAATGCCTTTCCATCCCACTCAAGTAAATTCCAAAGTCCTTACCATGGTCTTTAAGGTTCAACATGGTCTCCTTCCTTGCCTAGCCATTCGCTTTCTCATTAGCACTGTCCAATAATGATATGTCGTTTTGAAGTTTGTAGTAGAAACATTAAATAATAAAACGAAGAAAGTGATGTTAATTTCAATAAAGTACTTTAACCCAGTATATCCTAGATATTATCAATTCATCATGTAATCAGTGTGAATTATTACTGAGGTATTTCTTCTTTAACTTCATACCAAGTCTTTCGCATTCAGGTGCATTTTAGACTCAAAGCCCATCTCAATGCTGACCTACCACGTTTGAAGTGCTCACTGGCCACATGTGGCTGGTGACTTCCATACCAGCTGGTATCTTTCTCAACTTCTTTCTTCCAGGTCACTCTGTTCTAGCTGCTTTGACCTCTTTGCTCAGCCTCTTTGCTATCCCTGTAATAGGATAAACACATTTTCACTTCAGTGACGTTGCCAGATGGAAAAATTAAAAATACAGGACAACCCTTTAAGTTTGCATTTCAGATAAATAGCAAATAACTTTTCAGTAGAAATATATTCTACATAGTACATGGGGAACACTGACAACACACAGGAACACGCTGGCATCACATGGAACGTACTGGTATTTTATCTGGCTGCCCTACACCTCAGACCATTTGCATTTCCTCTTCCTTCGGCCTGAAATGCTCTTCCCCAGTTACCACACTTCTTTGCTCATTCATGTCTTAGCTCACAGGCTTTCGGAGGCCTTTACTTGGGACCCTATAGCAAATATGTCCATGTCTCCTCATCATTACTAATTATTTCCTTATCCTACATGATTTTTATCACTACTTTGCAGTTGTTTAAAATCTATTTTTATGTGTCTAATTCTGCCACCCTCATTACAATATAGCCTCCCTGACCGTAGAACATTTGTTTTGTTCCCTATTGTCTCTCCAGTGTCAGGAGAAATGCCTGACACATAGTAGGCATTCAATAAATATGTGTTCAATGAAAAGGGGAAGATAGATAGTGGAAGTGATATATATATCATATGTATACATATATATATCATATATGTCTCATATATATATATATATGATATATATTTAAGTTTATTTATTTTGAGAGAGAGAGAGAGAGTGGCAGAAACAGATTCCCAAGCATGCTCTGTGAGTGCAGGCTGAGCCAAACGAGGGCTTGCTCCATCCCACAAACCATGAGATCATGACCTAAGCTGAAATCAAGATTCAGGTGCCTTAACCGACTGAGCCACTCAGGTGCCCCCACAGATTTTTGAATTGGACATTCATAGAATAACATCTTGACTCAGCTCCTTACCGGGTATCTGACTCTTAATTTCTTAAAATGAGGTTTTATGATGCATCTAAAAGATTATGGTGAGGATTTTGAAAGCATTTGTCATATAATAAACAGTGGTAGTAGTGACATGAACAGTGGTAATAGTACTTGTAGTAAATAACAATCATTTTTTGTTCTTCAGGTTGAATATTCCTTAGCTGTTTTCCAAAGTCCAAAAATCTCTAAAAATTGAATCTTTTTTCAGATGTTTGAGACCCCTCATTTGGAGGCAACACCTACCTTGAGGTCACATGAAGAGTCTATATTTATACAACTTAGTGTGACTTTATACACACACACACACACACACACACACACACACACACACATATATCCTTGCAGAAATGTTAATCTGTTTGATTACAGACTGCTCCCTCAGACCCATCTGTGAATAGTTATATGCTATAAAGCAAATGTGCTATAAACTTTCTTATATCTGAAAAATTATCTGAATTCTCAAGTACATCTGGCCCCAAGATTTCGGTAAAGGAGAGTAGACCTCTCTATTAGCCACTCACCAGTTTTGAAGCTTTGCCAAATAGAACTTCAAAGAACAGCATCCTGTTCGGACTGCCAAGTCTTGCTGGTCATTCGATTACTAGTTTCCCCAGAAGATAGGAGTCTACACTTTTCTTTTTTCCCAATCATCTTAACACATCTAGAAAATTCTTAAAAAAAATTGTTTGGGAAAACTCTGCTGGACTATGTCCATCATTTTCTCAATCCACTGGAAATAGAGCAGGGTAATGCAAATTAAAGCAGTTCTGGTAAACCATTCATAAATGAGTAGTCTTCTGAGTGAAGATGCGGCTCTGAAGTTACTTGCTGTTCAATTTTAATGAATGCATTCTTTCTCAGAAAATGTCCTGAGAGAAAGGACTTCATATCCACCTGAACCTAAACTAATGACTCGGTTGAGTCTCTCATCCCCTTATCTTATACTCCTGGGGTCAAATCTTGCCGCTACTGAAAAGGAACGTGAGTGCAATGAAGAGAGCAGTTGTAAGGCAGACGATATGTTTATGGTGAAGATGTAACTGGTGAGGAATATAACTGAGAACTTGTTGATTTTGCATGCTTTTATCCACAAATGCTTTCCCATATGGCTTCAGTCTTGTGTTCTGTACATGTTTTAAAACTCCCCTGCAGTCTCTCATTCTCTCTAATGGTTACAAGTGTGCCAATATTTTTTCTTCCTCTGTGTCACACCTGTGTGACCCAGTACCTTTCAGCCTAAAACATGTTCCTCCCCTCCCTGTCATGTTTAGTCTAGTTATATCGAGTTGATAGTGTTCCATTCCCCAGTAAAATATAACAAACAAAATAATCCCAAGCATACAGAACTACATAGTTTTATCTTTTATGTAATGAATCATAAGATATATGTAATATACGTATTATCTAACCTATCTTCTCTATTTTTTTTTTAATTTTTTTTCAACGTTTATTTATTTTTGGGACAGAGAGAGACAGAGCATGAACGGGGGAGGGGCAGAGAGAGAGGGAGACACAGAATCGGAAACAGGCTCCAGGCTCTGAGCCATCAGCCCAGAGCCTGACGCGGGGCTCGAACTCACGGACCGGACCGGGAGATCGTGACCTGGCTGAAGTCGGACGCTTAACCGACTGCGCCACCCAGGCGCCCCTATCTTCTCTATTTTAATGCAATATACTATCACTGTTATCAATTCTTTAACACTGTTACACCTGAAAATGACACAAACAATAGGTTTCCTAAAGCATAATTGCTATGGTCTGAATGGTTGTGTCCCCTCCCCCCCCCCCACCCCCGCCAAAATTTCTGTGATGAAATCCTAACCTTGAAGATGATGGTATTAGAAACGTGGTCTTTGGAGGGTGAGTAGGCCATGAGGACAGAGCCCTAGCGAATGGAATTAGTGCCTTTGTGAAAGAGTCCAATGGAGGCTCCCTTGCTCCCTCTACCATGTAAGGACACCGTGGGAGAACATGCCATCTCTGAGGAGGAAGGCTGTCAGCAGGCACTGCATCTGCCAGTGCCATGATCTTGAACTTCCCAGCTTCCAGAACCATGATAAATAGTCTTCTGTTGTTTGTAAGCCACTGTGCATGACATTGTATTGTAGTAGCCTGAAGGGACTTGAGACAGTTATTCTAAATGTATCTTCTCTAGACCTCTCTACATTTTGTGCTGAATAACTCAGGTGTTGATTATAACTGTCATTTGGGTTTTATCCAATTTGAAAAGTAAATACTTGAAACTTATACATATGTAACCTTTTCCTGTAAACACTAGTGGAAACTCATGGACACAATGCTATCTATGCCCTTTTTGGTACAGATCCCAGACTAATGGCTCTTTGAATTTACCGTGTTCCAATGGACCACAACATCCCCTATTTATTTAAGCATTTGGGGACGTACTGTGACTGGGCTTTGAAGTGGACTTTGAGGTGAACTCTTTGATACTTACTTCTGAAAGCATCGTCACTTTAACCACGAGAAGCTCCAGGTCCACAATTGCTTTTATTGAGCCCCGCAGTATGCTTCCAGTTATCCCAGAAAGCAGGGAGTCCTTCCTATGGAATAAAGTGCAAAGATAGGATGCCCGGTTCATTCACTCCTTGACAATTGTATGCAAGGTTACTACAGAAGTGGTATGTGCTATTTTGATGGCATGTCACGAGAAGACCTGATAGTGACATGTTATTTTAAACACATCAGACATATTTTTTTTAATTTTTTTTAATGTTTATTTATTTTTGAGACAGAGAGAGACAGAGCATGAATGGGGGAGGGTCAGAGAGAGAGGGAGACACAGAATCTGAAGCAGGCTCCAGGCTCTGAGCTGTCAGCACAGAGCCTGACGCAGGGCTCAAACTCACGGACCGTGAGATCGTGACCTGAGCCGAAGTCGGACGCTTAACCGACTGAGCCACCCAGGCGCCCCCACATCAGACATATTTTAAAACTAATTCTAACTCAATTGTATAGCTTTATATCTTGCTTCGAGGTAGAAGAATCCCAATTTATAAGCATTAAAAAAAATTAACCTGCTAAGTGTATTTTTTTCATGCAATACCCATTTATCAATATTATGTATTTTTACATCAGACTGTGTGAATTACAATTACTGAATGATCAAACTTAACGTGTTTTTGTTTCCTTTGATAGGCTCAGGTTTCTTTCAAAAATAACAAAACTCAGTACTCATGGTGCAGTCATTCTATGATGTCACAATCTGTATTTAGACAAGAATTCAGAAGTGCAGCTGACATGGCTGTGAGGGACTCGTGATTTTCCCTCTTTCCCGATCCTCGTCGTGAATGTTTGAGAGTGGTTTAGATCAGTGGTTCGCAAACTGTGGCAGGCATCAGAATCAGCCCGAGGGCCCGCCCAACTTGGCTGCCGGGATCCACCCCAGAGCCTCTGATTCAGTAGCATTTCTGACAAGTTCCCTGGGGCCTCCCTTTCATAACCTCCAGTTCCTGTGGTCTTCCCTGTCAGTATCTTCTCAACCCAGCACCGTCTGCATCAAAAGAGAAGGAAATACCACCACCACCCGGAGTCGCACTGGGAGATTTGATGGCAGTTGGTATCACAAAAGCAACTTACTCTTAGTGGACAATAGCAATAAAAAAAAAAAAAATCCAGACAAATGCAGGTTTTGAATAAAATCTCTCCATTCTTTTTCTGTTTTTGTTTCTGGCCAAAATAAAGACCTTGCGTTCTCAAGCTGAAATGTGCCATACATCCATCTTTCTTTCTTTCTTTCTTTCTTTCTTTCTTTCTTTCTTTCTTTCTTTCTCTTTCTTCTCTCTTTCTCTCTTTTTTGGTGATGTCATTAATTTTTTTTAATAAGTTTAATTTTGAACAGTTCTGAGAGTCCTGGGCTATATTCACAGAATTATTTTTTAATTATGTTACTCTTCCACTATCCCTGAATTTACAAAGGCCAGTTAAAAATGACAAAAAGCAAAAATTATGCTAAACATAGAGGAACAAAGGAGTGCCTGGGTGGCTCAATCAGTTAAGCCTATGACTCTTGTTTTCAGCTCAGTCGTGATCTCATGGTTTTGGAGTTCAAGCCCTGCTACTGGCTCCACGCAGACTGCTTGAGATTCTCTGTCTCCCTCTCTCTGCCCCTCCCCCCGTGCACACACACACACTATCAAAATAAATAAGTAAACTTAAAAAAAAAGAGGAACATACATTAAACATTGTAAAATTCAAAAGAATAGTTTCAAAACACAAAGAAAGACTTTCTGTTGGTCTGGATAATGTAATACTCTCAGAATTCCTAAAACCCACCCAAATAAGCCACTAGCTCAGTTTTTGAAGCATAAACATAAACATAAGCCTATAGCTTTACTTTTTAATTCTTTGATAACTGCACCATTACAGTGAAGTATAAAATCTAGTCTCCACTAAAGGTAATCAGATTCACCAAGATATCTTCTCCCATTGTAACTAGAAACATCATGTGATGAAGTCCCTGCGACGATGGTTAGTAAGCTTCTTGACACCAGGGCTTTGGATCCACACTTAAGAATCCTTCCCTTCCCACCACCACACGCTGCCGTTTCCTCTGCTTCCATTCTGGGGCTGCTGGTACAAGAGTTGGTCCAGGAGGTAGAGGGAATCTGTGCCCTGTGGTCCTGCTACAGGGCTGGCTCGGGAAGGGTAACTAGCAGAGGTTCTTTTCAACGAGGTGCCAATCAATAGAAGACCCTGAGAGTAAGCAGCAGGAATTTAAATAGATTCCAAGAAGAGCCTGGTAAGAGGCTTCAGAAGTGGACAGGAATTGAACTTGTTCCAGCACAGTGGATTTTTTTGTGTGTGTGTGTGTGTGTTCCTCTTTCCAAACCTGTTCTTACCATTTCTATTTCCCTTTTGGCCAAGTGGAATTGATTAATTTTTCTGTCTGTCCCCAATCTTATTGTAATACCTGTCAGGAGAATGAATATATAATGCTTTTCTTTTCTCATTACCGTCCTAATATTGGCACTAGAAATAACCAACGTGCTATTCTGTATTATTAAGAGATTTGTTACATGAGTGATAACGAACTAACATTCCTTATCTCATTCGATGGTCCCATTCTGCTTGCAAAGGAGATGGTTCAGAGAAAAATGAGCTTTGTGCTTAGGTTGAATTCATTCTGTGATGTGATACGATTCCAGATGCATTATAGGAGGATTCCTCTGTACTGAGTTCTGATGTGGGAGGATTTATCTAATGTAAAAAAAAAAAAATGCAAAGGAATACAGATAGTAATTTCAATGCATTTAAAAGAATGAGATAGGCCTTGTTTTGCAAGCCCTCTCATGTATATAATGAGAAATGAGAAAAGCAGGACAAAATTCTCTACCATAAATTAACGATAAAACCATTGGGAAGTTTGATCCATGAATATGTGTGTGTGTGTGTGTGTGTGTGTGTGTGTGTATGTGTGCGCGCATGCTTGCATATGTATTTTGTATCCTTTACAAAATAATGAATCTGCTAGATTTAGGTAACTGTGATAAGGCCACATTAAAAGGATATATTACCACATACTGTGGATCCTGTTGTTTACATGAAATGTAAGCACAGAAATGGGAGGCTTGTAGAAAATAATCACGAAATATGTAATTTTTAATCTTGCTCACCTGAAGAGTCCTTTTCGACTTCAAAAGGGAGATCCATATTTAGGTTGGCAAGCAGATCTTTGCAAATATTTGTTAAATACACTTTGTGTGTACCACTCAGTACAAGCGTGGCCAGCTGCTGTGTCCAGAAGACTTCAGTAGTATGTCCAGACCTTTTGGAGAAGGATGTGTGTATGTTGTGTGTATGTGTTCATTGTAACTTTAAAAGAATAACAGGGCAACCATATGCTGCATGTTTGCTCAAAGCCACAATCTGTTTCAGTTATGATGTACATAGGGCCTCCTTTGTCTTTACAAACTATGTGATGTAGAATTTTACAACAGTATTTTATATATAAGGTAAAGGGCTCAGCAAAGTTGCAACACTTCCTCAGTGTCATGCAGTCACTAAGTGGCAGAGCCATAATTGAAACCTAGTTCTATTTAGCTTCAAAGTCAATGCATTTTCTCCACCATTTTCAAACATTCCAGGTTGCAGTCTGTTTTTGACGTTTTAAATGCAAAAGGACCTCAAAAAGGGAATCAAGTATAGCTGAGTGTAGACAAAAATTTGCATTTCCTTAACAGTACATACAGTATATTTTCTTAGGGTGTGAATTGCCACAATTTTTTAATTGTAATTATTGCACATCAAATACCCTACATTCATGACACCTAATACAATATATGTATATAGATGCTTTGAAAGTGTTGCTGCTACTATTAATAAATTATATTCCTTCGTATAAAGGCCCATTCACTTTGGTAAGCTTCTGGTGCAATAGCTCAGTGTTTAAAAAAAACCCAACACCCTGTCCGAGCAGGTAACTATACTCTGTAAAACCCTAATGTAGCCAAGAGTCTGGGATCTAGGATCACTGTGTAGGTTTTCATAAGTACTGGGAGGTTTATGTGGACACTGGGTATAGACTTTAACAACTCTACGATAATATATAATGCTTCTCATTATAGAGAAATATGTTCATTCAACAGCCATTGAAGGAAACTAACATTTCCAGCCAGACCTAGGTTCCGTGATATTGGGTCATCTGTATATATCAGCACCAAACTTTAGGGCCACCAACATCGACTTAGTTAGTTAACAGAAACTCACGCCCAATTAAAATGTTCCTTGGCAAGCAACTTTCTTGAGTCAGGCAGACTAATTAATACAGGGAATAAGGAGAGAGCCATGCTTTAAATCATACTGTCCAACCTCAGAAGAAGGAACTTCAGTGCCAAGAATACAGCTGCAGAGGGTAGTGAACGAGAAGGAATAAAATTGGCATTGCTATTAAATCTCACCCATCTGAAAGGACATTGAATGACACTATACTGTCGGAAAGTTGTGTGTGAGTGAAATATTTTACAAATTCATAAACCTAACATTTAGCTCTTACTCTACTTATATCTTTAAGTTACCATTCTCTTGGAATTGATGTTGCTATCATCATACATAATTAAAAAAAAAAAAACTTATTTCAAATGGTTCTTTGGCTAATGGAGGTGAATTTGGCTTGCCTTCTTTGATGTTTTTGTTCTCTCTCACCTGTATTCTACTGTGGCATGATCACATGCAAGAAGTAAGCAAGGGGATCTCAACATTTTCATGAGTATAATAAGGGATGACATCGTCTGACATACTTTTTAATGATTTACATCTTGAGATAGAACCTATATATAATGGTAATTCTCATTGCTGCTAAAAAAACCCTCGGTATATTTATAGTCACTTCCTGAAAGTTTGTCCTCCTTCCTACTTCAACCAAAGCAAAAATGGGTAGTGTCTTCACAATATGTAGGGAAATCTATGTGATTGCAGTGCATACACACATGTACATACACAAACACACAGAAATAAATCTCACCGGAATTCTATAAAGGGAGGAAAGGTGTTGGCTTTTTCTCCTCTAGAAAGAAGAATTTTGATTCTTATCAACAGATAGATTGTATTCAATCCAGTCTTTTTTTAGAATAAAAACTAAATGTTCTTCAATGAAGAAGTGTTTGAAGATTTAAAAAAAGAGGTATTTTGAAAATGACAGAACCCAGTACACAAAATCATATATATGTATTTGTGTTTAATATCAACTTGCTGATTTTGCTCATTAAGGAAAAGATGATAACCTGAAGCCACACAGGTTAAAAAATACTGTTGGATATTTTTATTGTATCCTATGTACTGTTTGTTCCAAGAGATGCAAACTGCTTTTTTGTGGCCATGTCTTTCTTTAGGGCTCTATTACTAAATCACATGTGTCTATGTATATATGTATGTACATATATATGTGTGTATTGCTTATGTACTTGCTAAAAGTCTTGTTTTCAACTAAGGAGTCTCAATTAGTTTATGTTTATGCATGGTTTTGCTTTTCTCCAGTAAGCTCTATGTGCAGGCTATTGTTGAGTAATGTTTCAACTCTTGTTGTCTTTAACAACTGTTTTTTCTTCCTTCCTTCCTTCCTTCCTTCCTTCCTTCCTTCCTTCCTTCCTTCCTTCCAAGTTAATTTATTTATAGAGAGAATACTCAATCAGGGGAGAGGCAGAGAAAAAGAGAGAGAGAGAGAGAGAGAGAGTCCCAAGCAGGCTCTGTGCTGTCAGCACAGAGCTCGATGCAGGGCTTGAACTCACGAACCATGAGATCATAACCTGCCCTGAAATCAAGAGTCTGATGCCTAACAGACTAAGCCACACAGGCGCCCCAACAACTGCATTACTTCTGCCTAATATGTGTTACCTTTGCTTTGGCGATTGTATAGAGCTTTGAACTCCTTTTCATATGAAGAGTTGCTGCCTATTTGAGATGCAAGCAAAAAAAAAATGATCGTCCATTTTTGCAGCACCATGAATTTTCCACTTTAGCATCATTAAACATTCCTTTGGTGGTCATAATTCAGAAGTGGCCCAGGGCATTATTGCTTTAACACTCTCCAGCTAATATTGTGAAAAATCAATTGTTCTGTGGCTGAAAGCCCTCTATGTTAAGACTTGAGACTTCATGGTCAAATCTGTGTGAAGAAGAATTTGAAATGTTGTAGCACTTTTGTAGGATTTCTTCTCACTGAGTGCTGAAGGAGGACTATCTGTTATCCTTAGGGCAGTGCCATCCGAGAAAGCTTTCTGTGAAGATAGAAGCATTCTGTATCTGTACTGCCCAGTACGTTGGCTACTAGTTATGTCTGCTGTTGAGCACTTGAAATGTGGCTAGTGTGGGTAAGGAAATGAATTTTAAATTTTACTTATTTATTTATTTGTGTATGTATTTATTAAAGTTTATTTATTTTGAGAGAGAGAGCCAGAACAAGCAGGGCAGGGGCAGAGAGAGAAGGAGAGAGAATCCCAAGCAGGTGCTGCACTGTCAGCCCAGAGCCCGATGCAGGGCTGGCATTCATGAACCGTGAGATCATGACCTGAGCCTAAATGGGAGTCAGATGCCCAACTGACTGAGCCATTCAGGTGCCCCTTACATTTTATTTAATTTTAACTAACTGAAGTATAATTTAAATGGCCACTTGTGGCTGGTAGCTACAGTATAAGGATAATGCAGCCCAGTTACAGGATATCCAGTTAGAGGATAACTGGAAAATTTGCTCAGAAATTTATTTTGGGATCTATCTGTGTAGCTCTGTTGTATATCTGGGGTTCCACCATTGATTTTCAACCATCTAATTATTCAAATAAAAAATACACATATGTGTACTTAGAAGTATATCTGTGTGTGTGTGTGTGTGTGTGTGTGTGTGTGTGCATGCATGTATGTGTGTGTAGATACAGATATAGATATCTGTGTCACCTTCAGGGAGCCATCAGTCTTGATAGAGAGATGAACATGTGATACAGTTATAGAATGTCTGTGTAATCATATGTGTTCAACATGCCCAATTCTTTTGATCTTCCCTGAGTCAGTTGGAGGAAGAAGAAATTAATGAAATTTATTATTTTAGTTTTTAATCTAAGTGTATTCTCACATCCACTCGTTCTTATTGGTGCTATATAAAAGACTTCCTCATGGGAATAAATATTTAGAAGACAAGATCATGGAGAGGCACCTGGTTGGTTCAGTCGGTTGAATGTCTGACTCTTGATTTCACAATCCCAGGGTTGTGTGATCGAGCCCCACATCAGGCTCCAGCTGGGCATAGAGCTTGCTTGGGATTGTCTCTCTCCCTCTCCCTCTGCTCCTCCCTTGCCCTCTGTCTCTGTCTCTGTCTCTCTCTCTCTCTCAAAAAAGAAGAAGAAGAAGGCAGCAATATGACAAAGATCATGGATATTCCTTTACTATGTAAGAAGTTCCACCCAAGCATCCCTAACCCATAGAGCTCCTGGCAACCTGCAGATACTAATATTCTAAGAATCTGCCATTTAACCTTTCTGATGTATTAGGTGTCACATACAATGGCTGCATTACAAACAAGAATTTAAAATCTGTTTCATGAGATTATGTTCTGGACTCAGCTCTACTTCACTAAAATTATCAAATCAACTTTTGGATTTGGTTATAGAACAGATTGCAGCAATATAATGCCACCATTTGAACATTGGGTAAAATTCTGTCTTTTCGGCACTTGACATATGGAAGATAATGTTAGTCATTATGAACTGTGCAAATTCTCTAGCCCATTTAGGTAGTTAGTAAAAATTTATTGAATGTTATTATTGATTGAATTCTCTACTGGAAAGAATGCTCAAGTTACATGCCATTATATTGATAGGTGAATATATTTTTTTGCATTCAGTTAGAGAATGTTTATTTTACTTGTTCCTAATAATTTTCCTTCTCTTTAGAAATTTTTGTCAGTATACTTAATAATGTGATTGTAATAGATTTATAAAACAGAAAAAGGGAGAAATAAGAAAAGTTTATCAAACATTCAATAACTTATACTCATTTGTCACCATTAAAAATCTTAATAAACTGAAGAACATAAAAACATTCACTTTAATACCAAGAATAAAAGACACATTTCTTTTTAATACCATTTTCCTTTTTTTACATTTTATTCATTTTTTATATTAAATATAATTTATTGTCAAATTGGTTTCCATACAACACCCAGTGCTCATCCCAACAGGTGCCCTCCTCCATGCCCATCACCCACTTTCCTCTCTCCCCCACCCCCCCATCAACCCTCAGTTTGTTCTTAGTATTTAAGAGTCTCTTATGGTTTGCCTCCCTCCCTCTCTGTAACTTTTTCCCCCACTTCCCTTACCCCATGGTCCTCCATTAAATTTCTCAGTATCCACATACGAGTAAAATCATATGGTATCTATCTTTCTCTGCCTGACTTATTTCACTTAGCTTAATACCCTCCAGTTCCATCCACGTTGCTACAAAAGGCCATATTTCACTCTTTCTCATGCCAAATAGTATTCCACTGTATATATAAACCACATCTTTTTTATCCATTTGTTAGTCGATGGACATTTAGGCTCTTTCCATAAGTCGGCTATTATTGAAAGTGCTGCTATAAACATTGGGGTACAAGGGCCCCTATGCTTCAGCACTCTTGTATCCCTTGGGTAAAAACTTTTATTCATTTTTGAGAGACAGAGAGAGACAAAGTATGAGTGGAGGAGGGGCAGACACACACACACACACACACACACACACACACAGAATCTGAAGCAGGTTCCAGACTCTGAGCTATCAGCACAGAGCCTGATGTGGGGCTGAAACCCGTGAACCATGAAATCATGACCTGAGCTGAAGTCAGACACTTAACCAACTGAGCCAACTAGGTGCCCTCTGTTTTTATTTTTCTGAGAGTACTGGCAAATGTGGTAAGATATGAGACAAAAATATTAGTTAGTAAGAAGGAAATGAACAAGTTGCCATTTGTGACAATTTTTTCCCCATAGGGAATTTTAGAAAACAAACCAAAAATACTATTAGTTTTTACAATTAATAAATTGACTAGTCAGCAACTGTATTGTATTGATTGAGAGCACAAACTCTGGGTTAGACTGACTGACTTCAAATATCACAAGGATGTATAATTTTGGGTAAGTCACTTTATGCCTCAATTCTGTGAGCTATCAAATGGAGATAACAATAATATTTACCTTGTAGAGTTATATATATAAAATGGCATGCTCCATGTAAGTTAGCAAACTATCTGACACATAATAGATGTTTAATAAATATTAGTAAATTAATTATTGTTTTTGCTACTTAATAGATATAATGGAAATGACTCCACTCTAGAAAAATATGAAAACATTAAATCAGAAATGGTAGTTGGTCAACTGGGAATTTTTTTTTTTTCAACGTTTATTTATTTTTGGGACAGAGAGAGACAGAGCATGAACGGAGGAGGGGCAGAGAGAGAGGGAGACACAGAATTGGAAACAGGCTCCAGGCTCTGAGCCATCAGCCCAGAGCCTGACGCGGGGCTCGAACTCACAGACTGCGAGATCGTGACCTGGCTGAAGTCGGACGCTCAACCGACTGCGCCACCCAGGCGCCCCTCAACTGGGAATTTTAAGGATGTATTTTTTTTACTAGATGTGAAGAAAGACTGCAGATGATGTCTATTGTAAACCATATAGCAACTATTGATTTAAATAACTATAAATAATGAGCCAAGAGTAGACATAAAGTGGGATAATAAAAAGTGCTTAATTAAAAAAGAAGATCGAAGAAGAGATATGAAAGAAACAAAGGGCAGCTAGAACCAATAGAAAACAATGAAAAAGTGGTAGGTGTACATCGAACTGTATCAATAAATATAAATTATTTAATTTACACAGTTAAAAAAGACAGAGCTTGTCAAATTGGATAAAGTGTAAGACCCAGCTATGGGATGCCTAAAAGAGAACTACTTCAAATATAAAAATATACACATGTTAAAAGTATGTGCTAAAAGATGTACTATGCAAAGATTAATCAAAAGAAAGATGTAGTGGTTATATTAATATAGTACAAACTACAATTCATAACAAGGAATACTACCAGGAATGAAGAAAAGTATTAAATTCTGAAAAGTAGTCATATAATTGATACTAAAAACATGACAATAGTAAATGAGTTTGTACCTAAGAAGAGGACTTCTTCACAAAGCAAAACTTGATAAAACTGAAAAGAAAAACAGATAAATCCACTGTTTAAAAATAATTGTAAATTCTAGTTAGAGACTTTAAAATCCCTCTCTTTACTAATCAATGAAGTAGAAAAAAAAAAAGCAGTGAGAATGTGGAAGACCTTAACATATAATGTAACTATCAACGTTAACAGACTGTCAACCAAGCTGACCAAACTGACATTTCCAGAACACAAGACCAGCAAAATACACATTCATTTGAAGTATACATGGAACATTAAGCAAGACAGACTATATTCTTAACCATAAAAATAGCTCAATCTATAGAAATTGAAATTATACAGAGTATGATTCCAGTATTGATTGCATTGAATCAATAGACCAAGTTGGGAAGACCTGACATTTGATCAGTATTGAGTCTTTATATCCATGCACATGGAATATCTCTCTACTTACTTCTTTTGATTTCTTTCATCAGAGTTTCCTAGTTTTCCTCATATCAAGCTTGTACATATTTTGTAAGATTTATATTTAAGTATTTCATTTGCAGAGGTGCTAATGCAAAAGTGTTTTTAATTGCAAAATCCAATAGTTCATTGCTTGTATACAGAAAAACAATCGATTTTGTGTGTTAACTTTGTATCTTAAAACCTTATTATAGTCACATATTAATTCCAGGAGCTCTTGCATTGATTCTTTGTTATTTTCTGTATAGACAATCACATCATCTGCAGATAAAGACAGTTTAATTTTGTCCTTCCCAAATGGTATACCTTTGCTTTCCTTTTCTTTTCTTTTCTTATTGCTTTGCCTAAGAGGTCAAGAATATGTTGAAGAGGAGGAGTGAGATGGGACATCCTTGTCATGTTCCTGATCTGAGAGGGAAATCTAGTTTATCACCATTGAGTATGTTGTTAGCTATAGATTTTTTATATAGATGTTCTCTCTCAAGGTGAGGAAGATCTACTCTATTACTGGTTTCCTGAAAGTTTTTATCAAGAGTGAGTTTTAGATATTGCCAAATGTTTTATCACATTTATTAACTTTTTAAGTATTTTATTTTATTTTATTTTATTTTTTGAGACAGAGAGAGGGAGAGAAAGAGTACAAGTGGGGGAGAGGCAGAGAGAGAGGGAGACACAGAATCCAAAGCAGGCTCTGAGCTGTCAGCACAGAGCCCAGTGCAGGGCTTGAACCCATGAACTGCATGACCTGAGCCGAAGTCAGATGCTTAACCAACTGAGCCACCCAGGCGCCCCCATCAAATTCCTTGATATCATCATTTCTTCTTCAGCCTGTTGATGTGATGGATTATATTGATTATCAAAAGTTAAATAAATCTTGCATACCTGGAATAAATCCCACTTAGTCATGGTGTATAGTTCTTTTTATATGTTGTTGGGTTGATATATTATGATTTTATTGAGGATTTTTGCATCTGTGTTCATGAGAGATACCAGTCTGTTATTTCCCATTCTTGTCATATTTGTCTAATTTTGGTATTAGGATGTCGCTGGCCTCTTGGGGGAGTTAAGAAATATACCCTCAGTTTCTGTTTTCTCAAAGAGATTGCAGAGAATTGGTCAAGTTTCTTTCTTAAATGTTTGGTAGAATTTACTGATGAACCAGTCTGGGCCTGGTGTTTTCTGTTTTTGGTTATTAATAATTTATTCAATTTCTGTAATACATACCAGACTATTCATATGATCTATTTCTCTTTGTGTGAAGTTTTATAGATTGTGCCTTTAAAAAAACTAATCCATTTATCTAAATCATCAAATTAGTGAACAGTAAGTTGTTCATAATATTACTTTGTTATCTGTTTATTGTACATGTGATGTTTTGGTTTTAGAAAGTTATTATTGGTATCTTCTCTCTTCTCTCTTTTTTTCTAGATGTTTTTCAATTTTATTATTCTTTTCCAACAACCAGCTTTTGGCTTTGTTATTTTTTTCTCTATTAACTTCCTTTTTCAATTTTATTGATTTCTGATGTAATTTTTATTTCCTTGCTTCTGCTCACTTTAGATTTAACTTGTTCTTCTTAGTTTCTATTTAATTTTTTTTAATGTTTATTTATTTATTTATAGAGAGAGTGACAGAGCATGAGCAGGGGAGGGGGATACAGAGAGGGAGACACAGAATCCGAAGCAGGATCCAGGCTCTGAGCTGTCAGTACAGAGTCCCAAGTGGGGCTCAAACTCCAGCCTCGAGATCTGACCTGAGCTGAAGTTGGATGCTTAACCAACCAAACTACCCAGGTGCCCCACTCTTCTTAGTTTCTTAAAGTGAAAGCTTAGATTATTAATTTTGTATCTTTCTTCTTTTCTAGAATATGTATTCAATGCTATAAATTTTTTTTAAACACTGCATATGCTTCATTCTGCAAATTTTGACAAGTTGTATCTTAATTCTCATGTAGTTCAATTTTTTTTTTCTCTTGAGATTTCTCCTTTAACCCATGTGTCATATAGAAGTATGTTGTTTAACATCCAAGTATTTGGGGATTTTACTACTGTTTTATTCTTTATTTCTAGTTTAATTCCATTGTGGTCTGAGAGCAGGTATTGCATAACTTCTATGCTTTCACATTTGTGAAGATTTATTTCATAGCCCAGAGTGTGGTCTATATGGGTGAATCTTCCATATAAGCTTGGAAGAATGTGTATTCTGTTGTTGAATGAAGGAGTATATGTCAGATCCTTGATCCTTGATAATTTTCTTGATAATTTTCTTGGTCAAAAATTTTAGATTTCTTTTGATTAACGTTGACAAACATGATATAGCTTTCTCTGTCTCTTTCTTTGAATCTGTATGTGTCTTTATATTTAAAGTAAGTTTAAATAAACAACATAGAATTGTGTCTCATTTGTGTATGTCCAGTCTCTGTCTCTTAATTGATGTGTTTAGCCATTGACATTTGAAGTGAATATTGGATTTATGTTTATCATACTTGTTGCTGTTTTCTCTTCATTGCCTTTGTTCTTTGCTTCTGTTTTTGTCTATGTTTTTGTCGTGGTGATTTTAATTGAACATTTTATTTTTTGAATTTTGAATAATTGAGCATTTTATATGATTCCACTTTCCTTTTTCGGCATATCAATTATACCTCTCTTTTTATTTATTTATTTTTTTTGTGGTTGCCATAAAGTTTGCTGTATACATTTACAGGGAATCCAATTCCATTTTCAAATAACATTATACCACTACATGGGTAGTATAAGTGTCTGGTAACAAAGTATTTCTAATTCCTCTCTCCTGTCCCTTATAACATCGCTGTTAGTTATTACATTTATGCATAAGCTGTAATTACTGAATACATTGTTGCTATTATTTTTTTAAACAAACTTACCTTCTATAGCAATTAAGAATAAGAAAAATAAAAGTTTTTATTTTACCTTCACATATTCCTCTTTTTAATGTTATGCCTTTTTTTTTTTAATGTAGAGATGGGTTTTATTTCCTTCCTCTGTGAAGAACTTTTTTTGATATTTCTTCTAGGCAGATCTACCAGTAACAAATTCCCTCAATTCTTTATTTGTCTGAGAAAGTATTTCTCCTTTATTTTGATAGATAATGTTTCTGAACACAGAATTCTACTTTGGGGTGTGTGTGTGTGTGTGTGTGTGTGTGTGTGTTTACTCAACACTATAAATAATTCACCCCACTTTTTTCTTGTTTGCATGGTTTCTGAAGAGAAGTCTGATATAATTCTTGTATTTCTTTACTATTGGTTTATTTTCCTCTGATTTCTTTCAGTATTTTTTCATTTCTTTAGTTTGAATAAGACATGCCTAGATTTTTGCCATATTCCTGCATAGTGCTTTCTGGGCTTCCAGTATGTGTGTTTTGATGTCTGACATTAATTTTGGAAAATTCTCAGTCATTATTACGTTTTATCTTCTAGTTTTTTTCTCTCTTCTCCTTTCAGTGTATTCCTGTTACACATATATCATCTTTTTTTATAATTATCCTAGATAACCCTTGGATATTCTGTTCTGTTTTTTAGTCTTTTTTTTTCTGTGCTTTTGAAGAATCTCTATTGACTTATTTTTTTGTTTTTAATTTTTTAATGTTTATTTTTGAGAGGGAGAGACAGAGTGCAAGTGGGGGAGGGACAGAGAGAGAGAGGGAGACACAGAATCGGAAGCAGGCTCCAGGCTCTGAGCTGTCAGCACAGAGCCCGACATGGGGCTCAAACCCACTAACTGTGAGATCACCACCTGAGCCGAAGTCGGATGCTTAACAGACTGAGTCACCCAGGCGCCCCTCTATTGACTTATTCTTAAGCTCACTGATCCTTTCCTCAACCTGTCCAGTCTCCCAATGAGCCCATCAAAAGCATTCTTTGTGTTAGTGTTTTTTATTTCTAGTATTGCTTTTTGATTTTTAGGCTCCCTATTTCTCTGCTCAAATTACTCATTTGTTCTTGTATGTTGTCTACTTTTTCCATAAGAGTCCTTAGCATATTATTCATAGTTATGTTATCCCAGCCTGATAATTCCTAACATCCCTGTCACATCGGAGTCTACTTCTGATGTTTGCTCTGTCTCTTCAAACTGTGCTTTCTGCCTTTTAGTATGCCTTACAGTTTTCTTGTTGAAAGCCAGACATGATGTGCTGGGTAAAAGGAACTGAGTTAAGTAGATCTTCAGTGATGTGTTGTTGAAGCTGGGGGAAGGGAAGCATTCTACAGTTTTTTTATTTGGTCTCAGTCTTTTCGTGCACCTACTGCCCCAGGCTGTGATCTTTACACCTGGTTCTTAGGGTCCCCCATCCCTCAATCCTCACACCCCACTCAAGTAAGACAAGAAGGCTAGAGGGGGCTAGAGGTAAGTACTTCCCTATCCCACATGGAAGGCTGGAGGAGAGCCTCCACGTGGAAGCCTAGATCAGACTGAGGTTGAGTATTTGCCTTCTTACATATTAAAGTCTAGGGGGAGCTGATTTGAGTATTTCCTTTTCCCAAGGTGGGTTAAGCTCTGGCAAACTCTAGTCTGTTAGGCTGTGGTGAAATAGTTCCTTTTGAGGGTAGGTCTGGTTAAACAGAGTAAAATGCTCTGCCTGCATTTCAGAATAGCTATTTCCCCCTTCCCCCTTCCAGATGCACCAGGGGATTTTTCTTTGTCATTCACCGTGAGAGCCTGGCATGGCTCCTGGAAGTACAACTCACAAAAGTGTGGGAGCCTCCCTAAGACCGGGCCCCCTAGAGTCTTCACCTCAAACTTTGACTCAGTCCACACTGAGTCTCTGGCAACTTGTCTTTTACAGTTTAGGGCTGCCTACTCCGGTCCTGGTCCTGGAGGTTCCTCCTCCTGAGTTTCTGCCTTGGTAAACTGTGATTCTCTGTTTCTGCCTGTCTATCTCTCCAAATTTGGGAGCAGAATTTGCTTTGTTATTTCACTTCTCTGATGGATCTAAAGAAAAGTTGATTTTCGGTTTGTTCTACTTTTTTCTTGTTGTAGGGATGGGAGCGACAACGCATAAACTCCATAAATGCCACACGAGAATCCAGAAATTGCTCCTTTTTACTTTTTGAACTAAAGTGTGAGGGTGATTTGTGAAGGTGCCCAGAGCTATAAGAAAGGAACTGGAGAATGGAACTCTCTTCTTGTTACCTGTATCTACCTTTAGACCACCAAAATAGTCACGTGTCTTATCCTACCTCACTTCACATTTAGTTCGATTGGGAGACCATGCATGAAAAACGAAGTACAGTTGTAAGTAAAGGGAGAAATTAGAGCTGTGGAACCAGTTAAAGAAGAAATGATCACATCCTTCTTAAATTGGAAAGAGTTTCATAGAAAGGGTAAATAGGGAGACATTTGTTCATGGCCTTTATGTAAATAAAAAGGAGTACATTTTCCCTCAGAATTTGAGACTGGTTACTAGAAAAAAAGATGGAAATCTGGAAAGTTTAAGTTTCAAATGGCCAAAGTGTTCCCTAAGTTCCTATTGGATATCATAATATTTTACCAGCAACAGATTTGTTGGACTGTACCCTTTAATCTTGCACCCTTAACCATGTTTATGTAAAAAACTTTGGTTATGTTCTATAATGGACTGTTTTTGCATTATTCTAGGATGTAAATTCTCAACCGAGAGGCCCTGACCCAACTTTTATATTTCTGGAATGACTTCAGCATTGCCAATGAGTTCAAACTACTTCTATATATTGGTTCTCTTATATATTGATGATTTGAATTTGCACACTATGTGGGGTATTTTATAATTATGTTTAATTGTGTGCTGTGTTTACATAGGCAAAGGCTTTCTCATGGTTTTCAAGTACTTGCTTTGTTGTAGAAATAGTTGTTTTGCCATTTGTCACATATATTGATGAACCGATCTGAACGAGAAGGTCTAAGATAAACTGTAGGCAATGACTGATATCTAGCTGAATCACTTAACAAAAAAAACAACTTACACTGACTACACACAAAGCATTGTGCCAAATGATGAAAATATATACAGTAATTTGGTTCAGTTTATCACGTGTTTGGGGAGGAAATTTGTTGCCAGGTGCTAGGTGCTAGAGATTCAAGGGTAAATGCGACGTAAGTTCAGTTTGGGCAGCTTTTAGTTTAGTCAAAGAGATACATACATAAAAGATCGTTTACATTGTTATAAGTATAAGGATAGGCTTTGATAAGTGTGTTGAAAAGCACAAGGGGATGTTAGGTAGTCCAGACTTATTCCCCAAATGCTGATAATCCAGATGGAAATGAATTAAAACACCACAACACAGTGTTGTTGGTGATGATGACATTTCATTCATTTCAAGCTTAATTTGTTACTTTTAACAGTTCTCCTAGGAAAGGAAAGAATTTTTCTTTTCATTTTACTAGCAAAGAGAGGTTAATCTTGGAGAGGTGAAACTACTTACTGAATAGAAAAAAAAATACTGTGTAGCAAATTAGAGACTAGAATCACAAGCATGTGACTCTAATACCAGGCTCTTCTCATAACAGTGCAGGAAGAAATTAATAAATTTATAACCAAGTAGGATGTATATTAATGCCAAATGCAGACATCGGACTTAGAAGAGTGTAGAGCAAGGAAGAAATTGAAGGCAGACGTGCTTTGGAATAGGGATGGGCAGGATTGAGATCAATAGGGAAATGGTGAAGGGTATTTCACAAATGAAGAATGACATAAACAAGGAGTCACAAACTCACTAGCTATCTTTAGGAGACAGTAAATACACACATTTGATGAAGTTTTTACAAGGATAAAGGTGAGAAATGTAGTAGAGATTATGATCATTAATTGGAACGAAAATTGCATTGCCTTTCAAGGATGAGCCTAATTATAGCAAACGCGTAGCTTAAGTATTCAGTTTGACTGTAATCGTTCAAATACACCTGCCACAATTTATCCATGCTGCCATTAATAGACTAGGTGTCCTAGTAAAGTCATCTGTACCAGGATACACATCTGTGTCTTATATTGGTTTAGCAGCATTTGGACTTCTGGGACTACTTGCTTTATAAATAAATATTCCCATATTGAAGGAGAGTTCGCCTTTTCTGCAGCCACCTGCCCAAAAGCAGACATATTTTTCTTTTTAGCTCCAGGAAGACGGTCTTTAAGCAAAGAAGCCCATTCTGCCATCTCCAAAATAAAGATATAACAGAACAAGTCCAGCTGCCCGATAAACAGTTTATCTGCCTCTGTTCTGGGTTTCTCTGCTTCCTTGTTTTGTGTGAGGCATTCCTTGATCAAACAACAGATAAACCTGGTTTATCACTATGCCATTTGTATTTTTCCCCTGCTCCTGACATCGACCACAGAAATTAGCAATCTTTATCCTCTCTATTGATGTCTCTGGTCCAGCCATTGATCTCATAGTCAGGAAATATTGGCCTGTGTGCTACTCAGTCAGTGATAGATATCAGCAATTGAAATGGGGACTATGCCTAGAAATGGAAAGCTGGCCCCATGTCTTTCTTTGTCAAAGCAGAGAAAGCTGTGCAGCAGAACTATCGTGGCTTATAAGACTCAAAAAAGAAACCTAACCTTGATTATCTTTACGTTTCTGAATTGATTTGGTGTTGAAATTCAACTTTCTGGTTAGGCTCATAACTGGTCCTCCCCATCCTGCCACTTAGAAAAAGAAGACTGAGGAAATTGTTGTAATTTTCATAAATCTTCAGTGAGACAAAACTGATCCACACCCTTTTGGGTTGGAGGGGAATAACCTCTTCTCTGTCAACTGTAAGCCGATGCCTCTTCAACTGTAAACTAGTGTCCGTGCCAAAGACCTGTGTGCCTTGGGGAATGTTTTGCCTTAGTCATGGGTTGGGGATAGAAATAAAAGTTAACCTGTCAGCAGCTACAGAGACACAAACCCTGTGGTCCACTGGACAAGAAACTCTTGCTTCATACCTTCGATGCATTTTATTGGACAAGGTGTATATATACTAGTAGAGACCTACTCTGCCTTTCCCCTGGGAACCTGGATAAGCCTCATGATGACAGCCATCAAAACACTTCTTATATCTTGAAAATAAACATATTAGACATCTGTCTCTGACATGCAAGCTGATGTGGAGACCCTGTGGATTCTAGGCTGTTGACTTGTAAATCATTTGGTGCTGAGATTATACCTAAGCCTGAAAGGCCTAACATGTGATTCCTAGGCCAAATCAAGTACAACTGAGTGCTGGTGATTTTCTTTCTTTCCTTGAATAACATAGCAAGGGTCTCATACTATTCACAATGAACCTAAAGATTTGATTAAGTCTGTGGAGAGATGGCTGAAGAGGCTGTTTTGTTGAATTAATTGACGCAGTCAAAGCTTTCAGTTTGGATGCTCCGTATTGGCATGGCCCCCCATGTGAAGGGATATGAAGATTTCAGGTGAAGTCCGCACCTTTTTATTTCTAATGGAGCAACGATAAATATATTCAATGTAGAACCAAATCCAAACTGCTTATATGTACATATGAAAATCAATATTTAAATTGCTTCTAACTTTTACTTCTTAGCATTAAAAATGAAAATATAGACTATGACACTTCCACACTGAAAATTAGATGAAATGAATTTGATACTTTATTGTGTTCTGAATTAGAGTATTTTTTTCTGTGAGTGCAAAATTTCCAAAAGGTAAAATGGGAGAGAAAGCAAATTCGGTTTTGTTCTCGTAAGTAAAGCCCAGCTGATCTGATGTTATACATTTATGGGAAATATATTGCCTTCTGCTCTGAGCAATTTTAGTTCAAAAGATGAATTTTTCATTACGTACCAAAAGTTACAAATCAGGAGTGATAATTAAAGTACATTTAACTGTTTAAGTGTAACATTTTCCTATGTGAATTCTGTGATGCGCTAAGAATAAATGTCAAGGCATGTAAAAGTTAACTAGGATTCAAGTCCCTGTCATCTAAGTTGTTCTCTGCAAAGTTGTTTACTAAGCTACATTAATGTATTCCAACTCTAGCATACCGTTTAGAAACTTTGGCTGAACTTTAAATTTATTATGGAAATGAATGCGATCCCTTTTTAGAGAAATCTAGTAAAGAAGTGGGTTAGTCAAATGAGATAGTATTTAATATGTTTTATGTCATGACCCCTTTTGATAATCTGATCCTCTTGCCAGGGGAGAAAAACATACATATAGATGACATTTTGCATTTAATTTCAAGATGTTCAAAGGTCCCTGAAGCTCTTGGCCCCAGGTTAAGAACTCTTAATCAAATGAACAGATATTTGATTATAAATCAGCAAACTTAGGATTCTTACCTGACTTTAATACTGATGAACTGTGTGACCTCAGATAAATCATGTATTTTTGTGAATTAAAATCTTTATCTATAAACATGATTGCTAATATTGGTAGTTATTTACTCCTTAATATAAAAGAGAATTTCTGGCTCTCTGGAGACATATCACCATATAAATCCAAGATGATATTATTATTAAAAGTAATGTGTGGCCCAGATACTGCATATAATAAATAATTCCAATTTCATGTATCTACATATATATTTGTTTTCTTCTTTTCCACATTAGAAGGATACATCTTAATCTAATTTTGTTTTTGGGACTTTCCACTCTTACTGAGGCCTTCTGATGAGTATGTAATTAAAAAAGTTTTTGATAACAAATTGATATATAGGTAATTAATAGCATCCACACTTGATTATCATTAATTGCTTCCTAAGTATTGGTTTTAGACAAAAAAACAAACAAACAAAAAAACAAACAAAAAAAAAAGATGCTGTAAGACTTTCGCTAAATTGCCCTATGGCAATCAAAAGTTTCTTTTCGATCATTAAAAGTGACAGACCCTTTTTAAAACTGAAATTATGTGGTTACATTTAAGGAATTTCAAATTGATGCCAGACATTAGCATGAGTTGAAGTTTCATTTGAAATGCAGCCCTACTAGAGTTGGGTCTTAATTTTCCTAACAGTCTAAATTTCAGACAGCAGACAGACAGACAGCCATGGCTCTTCAGAGTCTTGTGTGTGATTTAACACATCCCTGAGATCTTTCCATGTTGTCCATATCTTGGAAGATAACTCTCTTGTCAAATTCACCAGCTTAAATACGTATCTTTGTTGACTAAATCAGGAAAGGTAAAGACAAAAATTTGACCTGTTAATGCAATAATCAATCACTAAGAATAATGAAAACCATCAAAAGTTACTGGAAATGGACATTCTTTGTGGTAGGACATGAATCAAGATTTGGCTTGGCTAACTGATCATTTTGGGGCAATGAAATATCAACAATTGTAAAATAGGAGGTTCGAATGTTGAAATCATCATAATGAGCTATTAACAAATCCCAAGTGCTATAAAAATCATTGGTAGATATGAAACTGTGGTTTAAGGGTGTATGGGAATGATTCATTCTTCCTTTGTGGTTCTTGAAATGCTACAGGCTCAATGGCAAGCTGCCTGATTATTGTTGGACCTTTCTATATTTCATTTCAAATAAGATAATAAACCATAAAGTCAAGACCATATTCTGTAAACTTCCTCTGAGTTTAAGACTGCCAACATATGCTTTCCACTGTCATTACTTTCTTGAAATATATTTATATTCTTCTTCTTTTTTATGGGGGAAACCAAAGGCAAAAGATATTCTCACACATTTTTTTTTCTGATTTTTAATATGCTTCTAAAACTTCAAACTATTTATTGTTTGAAACATAACATCTTCCGAAAAAGAGGTTGTTGCCCTGGTCCAGTAGTATCATTGTTTGGAATCACAGAATTTATTGAGGAAATTAAGAAACTCACAATGTGAGAATGGGCATAGAGTCACATATAATGGACATCATGTTTATAATCTAAGTTCGGGGAAATAAACTGTTTTTTCCTCATAACATTGAATATACCTGTAATGTAAGAGTTACCTGTGTTGCTATTTGTTTAATATCTGTTTCCCTCACTTATTAGTAAGATTAAGACATGATCATGTCCATTTCATCTTTATATTTTCTAGGACTTAACATAATGTCAATCAAAGAGAAAATCAACAAGTATCTCTCGACTATTACATGGATGAATGTTGAATTTTTCAAACTTTTTAGGCAAAATTCCATAGTGCTAAGAATAAATCTAGTCTTTAAAGATTATGTTACAAAAATTAGTTAATTATAGGGATCAAATTTGCCCTTCTCAGCAGCGTGCTCTGCCTACATAATCTTAACTCCCTTTGCAGAAAGTCAGCGTTCATCAGGTACATCTTATAAAACCTCCACTTTGACTGATGACTAGCTGGCTTTTGTGAAGACTCTCGCTGATGCTCTTACTTCAACATGTTCAGTATTCAGTACTCTTTAACCTGTCCTAGTTTTTTACTCATTGATACTTATTTCTCTGTGTATTGTCTCATAATCGTAGGGCTTTTTCCTCCCTTCTGTCAGCTTTGTTTGAACTGTCCAATGGTGTGGCTAAGGGGCTCTTCATAGCTTAACCTTGACTTAACCACAATCCAGAGGCTTTTCCAAGTGACATCACTTCCACTTTTTGTCACGTCCCTTGGTTCTTCCCACATGAATTGGCTCCTTGGACACCCCAGGCAGGCCTGGGTAGTATTACTCTATTCCATCTGGGCATGGGCCCCAGGTGATATTAGCTGTTTCAACATGGCCAGTTGCCTCAATTTCCTTGAAACCTTTGTAATTTACTTTCCACATGTAGTCCAGTAAGAATGACTTCTTGACTTCTCCCCCTTTTTCAAAAAAGCATGCAAATCCACCTTAATTTTAAAACATGTTAAAGTATAAGTATGATGAATATAAAAATGTTCACACATGGGGCTCAATAAAGACAGGGAATTTTTCTTTTCCTGTGGTTTTTACACTATTATAAGAACAATGTTGTTTTATGAGTTCAAATTCTTAAGAGCATAGAGACCGAAGATGAAGTAGTAATTGCCAACTAGTAAGTGATAGATTAAAAGCATATGAGAGGTTCTAAAGTGCCTCAATGTATAAAATAATGAACTGTGGTATTAGTGTAAAAAAGTAAATTGCTGAAATTATGCTATTTTAATTCTGCCTTAGAAATAGCTATCACATTGAATCAAGTAATGTTGTTTCTTTTTCTGTCTTCAAATGAATATGACATTGTTTTTTTTTTTCAGAACCCTTCAGATGGTATAACAAAGAGATTCATCCAACAGAAATGATCTGTAACTTTTTATCTGCAAAATCAACAGAAAATTGTGGGCTCTGATGCTACAAAAAATGCATAAAAATACTCCACTGTATATAGAAGTGTGAGTCTTTCTACAAAAAGCATAATTAGAAGAGACAGGTTCAGAGAGTAAGAAAATCATACCTATAAGTGAATTCATATTTCTTAATTCTTTAAGTACCTGATTAACTGACTGATTTTTGAAGGTCCAGTATCTCTTTCAGCTAAGGAACTCCTTTTGAATGTGATGGCAAGCCTGAAGTTGGATGGGGACATCCCAGCCTGTGGTACTTCTGTCATCAGTAGCCGCATTTTTTTAAACTAAAGCAAAATGAGGACTCAAATTTTAAATAACACCATTTCTGTAGCCAATACAAGCAATATGTACCAATTACTTCATACCATCAATAGTTTATCTTTCCCTAAAATCGTATTAAGGATGATCTTCATTACATCTGCTTTAAGCTTACTGTCTTCCCTGTTATAGTGTATAATGGAAAGAGAACTTCTGAAATCTTGGGATCTTAGAGTCTCTGATATATTCTCCTATCTCCAATGTGGAGATCAAAAAAGATTTAAGAGATCTTAATTTCCCACAACATAAAGAGGCATTCATTTCAGAACATTTGTGAGAACTTATATAATCCCCAAATTTGCAAAGCTATCCACTCTCATTCTCTACCTTTCCTTCACTCAAGGATCATTTCTTTATTATTTTTCATTTTATTTTTAATGTTTATTCACCTTTGAGAGACAGAGAGAGACAGAGCATGAGTGGGGAAGGGGCAGAGAGAGAGAGGGAGACACAGAATCTGAAGCAGGCTCCAGGCTCTGAGCTGTCAGTACAGAGCCTGACGCGGGGCTCGAACTCACGGACCGCGAGATCATGACCTGAGCCAAAGTCAGGCGCTCAGCTGACTGAGCCACCCAAGTGCCCCTCAAGGATCATTTCTATACTACAAAGTGACATCAGCTCTTCACCTAATTACCTCTTTGAGGAAAGAACACTCCTGATAAATGATTCCTGCAAAGATCTAGAGTTCTTTAAAAATATATCTGCTATTAAAATACAATATGTGATAATGAATCAGATGGCTCTAATTATTTTCAGTTGTTTATATCATGGCTTGACCTGAAATGTCCACAATTAATCTGCTCTAATAAGCATATACTAAGCCCTGACTCTATATCAGTAATGTGCTAAGAAAAAATACAAAGGTGCCCAGATACTCTAAAGTCTAATTAAGTTTATAACTATGTCTAGTTATATTTCATTCTATTACTAACTTGTTGCTTTGCAATGTATGGAGTTTGATTCTCACATTTTTAACATTTACTTTTTAGTCTTCTTTCCATAGAAAGTGACATCCCATTAGTTAGTACAGAATAGCATTCACTTACATAATTTACATACATATTCTTTTTAAACTTCACACAAGAAAGCCTATGTGTAATGTTATATGGAATAACAAAGGAAGAGATGAGGAAGATTCTAGTGAACTATTTCTTTCAAAAGACAACTCTTGCTAATATCCTCATTTATGGCTAAAAGGCAAACACAATAATAAAAAACATACACATCTACATTGCCCTTGACATGCATAAAACCCCTCCCTTCTTAGTTAATATAGCCTTAATCACTGATTATACATCATTTCTAAAGTATGTGTTTATAAAGTTTTGGTGGATGTAAAGGTAGCCAATGATCCCACATCAGTAGTTGCGTTGGAGTTGGAAGAATTATTATTTTACCATATTGCCATTCAGGTGAATCCTTTGAGATACCATTGAGTTTTCATACCCAGTTGGCTCCATAAAAGATGCATCTGAATGTTCCGTGTTGTCACGGTTCCCCTCACTCACTACAAGCCTGAGGATACCATATCAACCCTGACCTTCTCGGCTCCCTCACTCTATGAATTACCCTGTCAACAACATTCAGGGCGGTTTCAAACATCTCTGAACGACACAGACACTTCCATATTTACCTATTTCTACCTGTTTTTTTTAATAGCTTAATTACTTTTGAAAAATTAAATTCTATCACCACTTAAATATCACCCAATCATTCCTCAAAAGCCCTAATCCAGCTTGTACCTCAAGCTACTTCAAATGAACTTCTTTAGCCAATATCTTATTTATTATACTTGGCCTCTTAACAATATTTTGTTACTGTTAAATTGCTTAAAAGAGTGTTTCATATTCCTGCTCCTTCTTAAAATACCATTTTCTGCTTTTTTTCGACACTACAGATTTCCTTGTTTTTCTTCCAATTCTCTGGACATTCTTTCTTCGAATACTTGCAAGTCTCTTTTTCCTTTATGTGTTCATCTTCATCAGGATTCTGTCCCCAACTCTGCTCTGTTCTCACTGCAAATCATCTCCTTGGTAACCACGCCCACTCCAACAGCTTAAATTTCATGTAAATCTGCTTGCCAGACCACCATTTGCCTTCAAAATCAACTTACACTTATATGCCCTGAACTAATCATCTTCCTACGCAAACAGTGCTCAATGTATTTAGAAAAGTGTCTCTATTTTTCATGTGCTGTTAGGCACTGGAAATATAATAGGGAAAAATAAATTTAAAAAAGACACCTAATAGGTCTAATGGAGGAAGAGACAATCAAGTAAATCATAAACAATTAAAAATATTATCCTATGTTTAGTTAATTATACTTTTTCAATACAGCACAGACATATAGGTGCACCCACTCAGTCCTTATATTTATTCTATTGATTCTTCTCCCTAAATATGGCTTGAACATTCTGTTTCTACCTGCTTTGCTAATAATATTCCAGGTAATGTTCATCTCTTCCCTGGGGTATTGTGCAGCTTCCATGTCCAGTTTTACAGTCCTCTGAATCCACCTCCCAATGTGGTCAGAAAGAGCTCTCTAAAATGCCATCATGCCATCCCTTTGTTTAAAATCCTGTAATATTAATAACAGCAATTTGTAGAGTATTTACTGTGTCTTGGGCATTTTTGAAGACTTTTAATCCTCTCAACACCTTTATTAGTGAAGTGTTAATATTATCTTTATTTTCAGATAAAGAAACTGAGACATACTGGAAACCTATATTATGCCCAAGGCCAACCGGTAGACTTAGAAGGACTGAAATGAAAAATGTTCACTGATTACCCTTCTACTTAAAATACTTCAATGAACAACAAAAGAAACAACCATGTTTGCTCTAAAGATAAAATACAAATTCCTTGGGGTGCCTGGGTGGCTCAGTCAGTTAAGCGTCCAACTTCAGCTCAGGTCATGATTTTGTGGTTCACGAGTTCGAGCCCCGCTTTGGGCTCTGTGCCAGAGCTCAGAGCCTGGAGACTGCTTTAGATTCTTTGTCTCCCTGTCCCTCCACCCCTCCTCCACTTGTGCTATGTCTCTCTCTTTCTCTCTCTCTCTCTCTCAAAAATAAACATTAAAAAAACCACAAATTCCCTACCTACCATATAAGCATTTGCAGGATCTTGACTACACTTATGTCTCTAACTTTACATTTTGAACCTACTTGATTAAAATCTGAAATTCAACCACAACGAATTTATTTCACAGTAACTCCCTAATTCTTAATTTTAGGGCTTCCCTCCTGTTGGATGACACCCATACACGCCAGCCTGTCCCAATGGCTTACTCCAGAAAGGGGTACATTACCCCAGAAAGGGGAAAGAAAATGGGGTGAAGGAACTGATGCACTTATTACTGCAAGTAATAGTTATCTGCCTTGATCTAGAAACGCCATATTTGAATTCAGGATAATATAAACAAATATCGACATTAAAAATGTACCAACTTTCTGTTTCTTTTTCATGTCTACTTGGATACTATATTGAGGATGGTAAATCATTTTCTTAAAGTTACTTCCACCCACCCCCGGCATCATTCTTAGCACATGTAGAAAAGGGACATTTGAAGGCATACCAGGGCGACCTGATTGGGATGTTGCATGGGTTCCACCTACCTCAGGCTCTGCCGGGTTACCTTGATGTCTGAGACGAGTACATTTCAGCCACCTGGAGTTTGTTTGAAGCATCCAGATGGGCCATAGTACACTGGTTGGTAATCTTGGCTGTTGGAAATCAGTTCAGATAATATTTGTTTTTCCTTGTTTGGCAGAAATTGTATAGCCCACTTCATCGTTGTCATTGCTGTTTTTGTCTATGACAATAGGTTCTTGAAGAGATCCATCCAGACCATGTGCGTGCCCCTGTACAGAATTATATGGTCCCAGTCTACTGTCTACTATCCCCAGCAATAACACTGTACTTGTGGATATATCTCCTGGAATGTGTGATCGCTAGTGGTCACCCTTTCCCTTGAGTTTCTTCCTTTCTTCCATCTGTTATTTCTGCTTCTTTCTCTCTTTCTCTTCTTTTCTCTTTCTTCTTTCTTTTCCTTCCTTCCTTCCTTCCTTCCTTCCTTCCTTCCTTCCTTCCTCTGTCTCTCTCTCTGTCTCCTTTTCTCTCTTCCTTTCTTGTTTCTTGTGGGGACATACAAAACTGAAGACTGGGTGTTGAAGAAGAGTCGAAAGTTTGAGACAGGCAAGGATAGCACTGTATCTCCCTCAAAATCTGAGCATCTTCTGAAAGGATGATGCTCCTGTATTTTAGATGAAGTAGACTGAATGGTTCTAAACTAGGTAAGAGAAAGTGACGAGATGCATAGTAATTTGCCTGCTTTCATTCAGTTTTTCAACATTAGTAGATGACAAAAACACAAAGAGATGTATATACAGTTATTCAAACATTTTGTTCCAGCAGAACTAACCCTCTATAAGTAATTGCCCTATTTATGACTGTGTTCTATTAAAAATTCGGTACCAGCAAAATGTGGATGGACCAAGATCCCACCAATACAGAGCTACAGGTTCTTAACATCTCAGTGTTTCAGATAATCTAATTGTGGGTATATTTAAGCCATATTGTCCATCCAAGTACTTGATGCATAAATATTCCTAACTGGACATTCTACTTTGCCTAAAATTCAATAAAAGCTGCTCTTATATTGTGTATAGGAAAGTATGAATTTTAATGAATTGAAGGGTTTTAATGAATTTCAAATTTGTCACAATTTATTTTGAAAGAATACAAAATTGCACTTGAATTACATCATAATTTTCCAAGAATGAAATGGAGTATTTAAAAATCGAAATGCAGTCTCATTACTTTTAAAATCTGACACTATCAGATTAATAGTAGAGAATTAAATGATTCTGCTGTGTTCCATTTAAATTTTATGAAGGTCTTAAATATCTTATTAAAATTGGGGAGGATGATCTCTATTAACAGAGTAAAAGAAGTTGTAATTATTTTATGGTAAGCATTCATTCCAACATGTTTATTAAGCGTTCATTCCAACATGTTTATTAAGCAAGACAGTGTGGTAGGTATCATGGTATACAAGAATAAATATGTAAAACCAAAAGAGAAATCTATCTTAAAATGTTTCTGGAAAATCTACTTTGTGCATACAACATCTTTTTCTTAATCCTAAAGTTTACTTGAGGAGACTCCACAAAGACACACAAATAATTCATAACTGTATATAAAGCCAAGTAGGAAATTCCAAAGCAGGATTGTGGCTGCTCTAGAATACCTTATAAATTAAGTGTTATGGAAAGAAGAGACTTTGTGGACCAAGGTGTTGATGAAGACTTTCCAGGGAGGGAAACAAAATGGGTTTGATTTGAATGAGGGAGGAGATCCCAAAGGGGAGTAAGACTGATGTGAGAACAGGATTTTGGAAACTCACTGTTGGTAGAGGAGTAAGAGCGTGAAGCGGGGACACACTATGAATGGGTCTTGTTAGAAGTAACAGGTGATTTGCTTCAGGAAGCTGACTCTGTTTTCAGAGAGGATGAGCCCATGTTCTAAGGAAAGGAAAATGTGGGACTGGATGCATTTATCACCTTTTGGGATTATGATTGCTGGAAAAAGTGATTTGTTCAAATAATTTTACGTTTGAAACTTTCTTCCATTTTCTACTGTAATGTGATGTTTATAAATCTCTCATCTTTTGATTCTTCTGTCTCAAGTGTTTGCCTACTGAGTATATTCTTTTTTTTTTTAAACATTTATTTATTTTTGAGACAGAGAGAGACAGAGCATGAACAGGGGAGGGGCAGAGAGAGAGGGAGACACAGAATCTGAAACAGGCTCCAGGCTCTGAGCGGTCAGCACAGAGCCCGACGCGGGGCTCGAACTCACAGACCGTGAGATCATGACCTGAGCTGAAGTCTGACGATTAACAGACCAAACCACCCAGGCGCCCCAAGTATATTCTTTAAATACTGAATCAATAAACCACTTCACAACCCAGTTAAAAGTAAAAAAAAAAAAAAAAAAAAAAAAAAGGATTGAGGAGGAATGATTGGTTGAAGGCAGAATTATGACAAGAGTATGTTAAATAATCCCAGAAAACAATGATTGTTTTAAAATATCTGAACAGTCTGAAATTTACAAAGACTATTTTCAGTATTTTTTCATTTTTTGTTTCAAAAGTCTTTTGTAGAAGATGGTGAATCTTCCTTTTTGTCATAGATTTTTCTCCCTACTCTTGTTTTGTGTTTCATTTCATTCCTATCTTAATGCTTCAGCTTCTATTACCATAGCTTTTGTTATTTTTCTACATTAGAAAAAATTAATATTTTCTACTTCCATAATTACCTCCTGTTTCCGCTTTGAGGCCCTCATGTATACAATTTTTATTAAACTTCTTTTTCTCTCATCATTTTATTTTATTTGCAATTTAAAATTTTTTATTCCTGGTGATTTTTTTCCCATGGAGGAGTAAATTAAGTCAATATCTTTTTCTTAAAGAAAAGGCTTTTACTTAAGGTGAAAAAATATTGTCTTTTAAAATACAAAAATACATTAGAAAATTATACATATTACCGTGCACATTCTCTTGATACTAAGACCATGAGGATTATAATGAGAATAGTTACACGGTGATATCTTGTACAATTATTCCAGCAAATGCATGTGTTTTGGGCTAAACTATTCCACTCTTATCTAAAGCTTTTAGTCCCATGATCCTCAAGCTGAGGGCACAGCCTGTTGCAAACAAGTATCCTCTTTTTAATAAATGAATATTAACCCCCCTTAGCTCTTTGGGGATGTAGTTTTACTGGAAAGGAAACTGGCCTTGTTTATTGCCTTTCTTTCTTCTGCTGCCCTGAGTGGATTTTCATGCTTCTGAAAATGAGATACTGGCAGGAACTGGGATTAAAAGAGGGAGGATATCGGGCCCATTTCCTCCTCCGATTCTGCCAAGCCAATTGCACTGTTATAAGTCACTCTCCTGCTCTTCCAGACTTGAGCCTCTCCTGTGCAGAAAATTAGGACAACATCTGAGGAGGTCTAGGACACGGACAACTGTCCACTAGGGACCAAGCTAAGATTGGTAAACCAATTTCCACTTGTGAACAATGCCAGAATGCAACCCATATGTCTCCCATGGTGAAGCACTGTAGTGCATCATTAACCCACTGTGCCACTTAGCAGCTCCTCTCCGCTTGCTGTCTTGTGAATTAACATCTCAGCTGCCACCACACCAGACCCTGGGTTTATTTCCGCAAGGAGTGCTGCTGAATGAATAGCGGTTCTCCGTAACAAGTGATCAGGCCACAGCACTTTCACATTTTCAGCTGAAAGCAATAGCAATTTGCCATTCAGTCCTATCTTATCATCGTCATTAAGCTGGGAAATCACAATTTGAAGGCTCGTTGCAATGTGCTGTTAACCCACTATCTTGTAATTTTAATATGTCTGTGGTTAATAATTAATTGCTTTAACTCAGTAGGTGGGATCTGAATTTGGCTCCAAAATAGAAATCCCTCTGAGCTGAAATATTCTTTGAGACTTCAACAGCTTACGAAGCTCCCCCCGCCTCAATCAGCCTCCTTGCCTTCTTATTTAAATGATCTGCCATATAATGAAATCTGGATCAAAAGCTCCAAGCTTAAAATATACAACAAAAAGCTGCTTCTGGGTGAAGAGTTTGGATCCAAATCAAAACGTTTCTGTGCTCTGGCCATTATCGCATGCAGTTAACTGCTGGGAAATACTGATGTTCAAAAGATACGGGGGAACAGGCACCTGCTTTCTCACGCTGGTGTATGTTTGTCGTCTTGATAAAAATGCAAGGCAGCATATGCAGAAACTGTGCAGAAACACCATTCACATGGTAATTCCTTTGTATTTGAATAATTTCTTTTCAGGTGCTGAACCAAATGCCAGAGTCTGGGAGGATTTGAGCATCTCCCTGCCTTAAGTTCTTCCATGACTGTATTTTAGTGTCTGGTTCATTTTTTGATCAAAGAAAACCACTTTGTCAGGTCTTCAGGATGAAGGTGCTGTCCCTTGATTTTCCTGGATCACAGGCCATAATGTGGAAAGGTTGCTCCCATTTTGTCTGAGGAATATGACTCACAATATAGCCAGGATATGAACTCCCTAATTCTCTCGTTCAGCCCAAATCATTGGTTTAATAGATCTCACAAGTGGAAGAATATTTGGGTAGACTCAAAGTTGCCTACCACAAGTCAAGCCTATGATAAGCTTGAATGACATCTCCCCTCGCAAACTCCAATTATACTCAGCATTTCCATAATATTAGTGCACTGCCTCCTTGTTCTCACAGTCTATTCCTGCCTGATATTGAAATTCGTGAACTCTGAGCATTATTCTATTTCTATCAAGAGAAGCTAAAGATTTTTCCGAAGTTATTCCGGGAGTTATTCTTTAGAAACCCTGAAGCATATTGAAAACGAGAAAAAAATGTATAAGTAGAAGTTTGTGAGATATTACACGAGAGATGGCCTGAGGGCTTAATCTCAGATTCAGTTATAATCAAATACTAATGATTTGCCTGGAGCTCCATGTCGAGAAGGATAGAGAGGCTGTGACCAACCTCTGAAGGTGTAAGCTGTTTGATAAATCATTAATGTTTGTCATTTGGGTAGAAGGTGGGAATATCACACTTCGGCCCTGTGACCTCCACTTTGTGATTAAACCTATGAAGTGCATGTGGTAGCCAGCTGGTAAAAACAGTCTTCCAGAGTTTAAATACATATTGGCTTTTCTTTTCTTTTCTTTTTTTTTATTTTAAAAAATTTTTTAACATTTTATTTATTTTTGAGACAGAGAGAGACAAAGCATGAACGGGGGAGGGTCAGAAAGAGGGAGACACAGAATCTGAAACAGGCTCCAGGCTCTGAGCTGTCAGCACAGAGCCCGACGCGGGGCTCAAACTCACGGACCGCAAGATCGTGTCCTGAGCCAAAGTCGGCCGCTTAACCGACTGAGCCACCCAGGCGCCCCCATATTGGCTTTTCTTAAATTCATCAAGAGCTCCTTTCAGGCAAGTCTTCTTAAGTCCCAAAAACCCTTTAGATGTAGTCAGGTTGTTTTTATTCTCTGGTATGCACCTTTATGATTATATTTATAGTTTTAAAATGTAATCAGACTAAAGTATTGGAGTTTTTAAATCTTTCTATGTAAGGTTTAATGTTTGAGGCTATGAGTTTGTAGCTAACTTGCCAGTCAATATAATATACTCCCAATAGGGTGGTGGATGTGTCTCTACCTGGGGCTCAAAAATAAAAATTCATATGCTTTACCTATAGAGATCGTTCGTGGGATATAAGAGGTGGTGAATTGGAGCTGACTTATACCAGTTTGTTAGAGCTGATTGTTAAATTCTCGGTGCTCTTGTGAGCAGTTTGTTAAACAAAGCTGTTGTTAAAAATTAAATTATATAAACATACAACTAACTGAATAGTCCTAAAAGTAAAAGGTATATATACTCGGAATTTATCAATTCCTATTTCACTACATTTTGCTCTTCTATATGTTTTTCAGGTTATTTATTCCAAAATTTATTGGAATACATACATTATATATATGTATATATACACACATACACACACACACAATATGTATATATATAAACAGTTGGAACAACATATATGTATAATAACACACCATGCACAATGGTGTGTTAATATGCAATTTCTTCTCCACTCTGCCTTCAGTGCCTTCTTGGTGGCCTGGAATTTGCACGGTGGGGGGCATATACGTCACAGAAATTAGCAGACACTAAAATAAGGGCATGATTTATTATGTGGATTGTCTAGATCATGGATTGACAAACTTTTCCGTGAAAGGTCAGGCAATAAAAATTTAAGGCTTGCTTGTTGACCATACAGTTGGTTTTTGTTGCAAACTGCTTTGCAGGCACAGATAATACATAAATGAGCTAGCATGGCTGTGCCCCAATAAAACTGTATTTATAAAACCAGGCAATCAGCCCACTGGCCATAGTTTGTTCTAGACCAGAGAGAGTAAGAGACAAATGTTAATTGTGCAGACTGAACTTGAAAGTGTACATATTTGTGGCCATTACATAGTGAATTGCATAAAATTTTGTGAAATTTTTCTTTCATTACTTGAAAGAATTCAGCAAAGACATAGGTGTAAAAGACTGAAGCAAAGTGAAATTGACTCTAGACAAAGAAGGGGGAAATCTGAGAATCATTAGAAGTAATGCAATGAAGTAAAATGCATCAGATTTGTTTACTTCCATGAGTTTATAACAGTATTAAAATAAACATTGGCAGGTGATCTGGTTATTTTGAAAACTTCCATATAATGGAAAATAATCAAGATTTTTTTTGGGAATCTTTTCTATATGAACTATACTTAAGAGTGAGAAATTAGTTTGTAAGGTGACATTTTACTCAATGGGATTATTTCAGCTAATAAATGAAGAAATGGTAGAATGTCAAGATTTTGTAACTCCTATTAAATTAATGGATCTAAGCAATTATCTTAAATAGCTGAAAACATAACCAAGAGAGAGACAATTGATACGATATAACCCCTGGTTTGATTATATAATACGGTCTATAAAAATAAATTACCCAAACAATCAAACTTGAATATGATCACACCACTAAGTCTAACTATCAATTCATAAAAAATAAAAGGCACAGAAGAACGTATTAAATCCACCATGGTTATGCAATTAGGAGAATCCAGAGTATGGCAAGCGTTATGGGCTGAATAATCCAGGTTCTTAAACAATAATAAACAAACAAAAATATTGCAAAGATATAATTAGATGGATGGAAAACTACAAAATTGAAGATATTTGAAAAAGAAATCATCTGATTGCAAGGTTATAATCTTAACTGGATCCCAATTCAAGCAAACAAATTGGAGAAATGTGAACAATGAGTGAATATCCAATGATAAAAAATCATGCTATTATATTTAAGGTGTGATAATGGCATGTTTATAAAAACAAGTGCCTGACATCTGGAGATACATTCTGAAATGTTTACATATTAAATAAAATTATAAAGAGCTTGTAATAGTTAATATATGCATATGTGTGTGTGTGTGTGTGTGTGTGTGGTTTTAAAAATACTCAAGGAAAGAAGAAAGTATAGTTAAATAAGGGTTGATAACTATCAGAACTGAATGATGGGTGCATAAGCATTTATTATACTATTTCCTCTACCTTGTATATTTGAAATGTTCTATAATAAAGCAGAAATAAGCAGGATTTGGACTCTAATGCTATAGCAGTGGTAGGCTTCTTACGGCTGTCTGATCTTGAAGACAGGTTTTCTGAAACTAGTGATCACTTTTTCAATTATGTTCAAATCAGGTGGTTAGGCAGTCAGAAGACACATCCCTACTTCATTCATTCTTCTAGTTCTTCAAAAACTGTTTAATATCTTATCCTTTTGCCTCAAAACCTCCTTGCCTATGCTCACTTTCCGCTTTATAATATTGAAAGCAAACTGAAGAGAATTTCTGTTGGTATCTGCCACTATATTCCCCACCTACAGAGCCTATATCTGCACAATCTTCCTCCCGCGTTTCTATCTAGACACAGTCCTTCAACTTCTGAACTTCATATCAACCACCTATGTCTACTCAGAGACACTTCTCCATCAATTCTCTTTTTTTTTCTCCTATTTGTTTAGGTTTATTTATTTATTTTGAGAGAGAGAGAAGCAGAGAGCCAGGGAGGGGCAGAGAGAGGGAGAGAGAATCCCATGCAGAACCTGATGCCCCGTGTTTCTGGGGCTCAAACCCATGAATTATGATATCATGACCTGAGCCAAAACTAAGTTGGAAGATTAACTGACTGAGCCACCCAGGTGCCCCTTCTCTCCTACTTTAATACGTTCCTTCTCTTCTCAACTTTTTTGTGTGCTATTATTCCTCTGATCTTAAGCAGAATTTCTCTTAACCATACTTCCTGCCAGCTGAAATTCTACAGTACAACTCTTCAGAAGATAGGTTTCTTTTTTTTTTTTTCAACGTTTATTTATTTTTGGGACAGAGAGAGACAGAGCATGAACGGGCGAGGGGCAGAGAGAGAGGGAGACACAGAATCGGAAACAGGCTCCAGGCTCTGAGCCATCAGCCCAGAGCCCGACGCGGGGCTTGAACTCACGGACCGTGAGATCGTGACCTGGTTGAAGTCGGACGCTTAACCGACTGCGCCACCCAGGCGCCCCAAAGATAGGTTTCTATACACTGTCTCCAATTTCCATTTTGTGGAAAACGGAACTAGATCTTAAATCTAGTCAAGTTGGGCTTTTGTCCCCATGCTCTGCTGCAAAAAGTGATATGTTGAGCTTACCCATAACCTTCACACTGCTTGACTAATGGTTAGTTTTTGCCTCTCGTATTACAGTATGGCCTCACAGTACCATTTGCCAGTGTGGATCGCTCCATCTTCCTTGTTGGGTTGGCTTCTAAGTCATTTGGCTTCTAAGTCAAAAGCACACCGTCTGGTCTGCTTTTTCCTTCCACTCCACTAGTTACTCTTTTCCAGTCTCTGCTGGCTTGTCATCTCTTAGATTCTCATTTCTGTGCCCTCGGGCTTAATCCTTGATGGTCTACTTTCCTTACACTCTCTCCCTTAAAATCTCATCCAAATACATGATCTAAATAACCATCTGCATGCTGACAGCACCCAAATATACCTTCAGCCCAATCTCTGTACAAAACTCCAGAAAACTTTTTCTGTTTCCCTCAACTTCGTTTTAGAATGTCAAACAGATTATCTCAGATTTAATACGCTCAACCATGAGCTCTCATTACCTATGCCTTCCAGACTGCACGACCCACAGCCTTCTCCAACTCAATCGATGCCAACCACGTTCTAGTTCAGCTTGAAACCCTTGCATGGCATCTTAGCCCACGTCTAATCCATTAGGAAATTCTGATGGGTCTGCCTTTAATGTATATCCTGGATATGACCACTTCCCACCACTTCCATGGCCATTCTTATTTGAGCCACTATTATTTCTCATCTGAATTACGGCAACACCCTGCCTCCACTAGGCTCCCTGCCTTCATACTTGGTTGCCAACAGTCTCTTCTCTACACAACAGCCCAAGGGCTCTTTGGAAAATGTGAGTCATATCATACCAGTCCTCTGCTATACAACCAGCAATGGCTCCCCATTTTACTCAGCGAAAAAGTCAGAGATCTTAAATATGTTTAATGACCCCAGGGATACGCCTGCAAACCCCATAATAACCACCCTGTCCTCCTGTCCTGCTTGTCTTTCACTTACTCAGCAACCCCCAGAATGCCCTGACCTCCTTGTCATTGCTATTTTCTTCTCCCCTCTTTTGTATATTACTGCGTTTTCCCTCCACCTGAAAAGGTCTTTCCCTAAATACATTCGTTTGGATAACACTAGCATTTCTTTCAAATCTTTTCAAAAATTTCTTTTTCTCAGTAAAGTCTGGCTTGCTCCCTGTTTTTTTTAAATGTTTATTTCAGAGAGAGAGTGGGGGAGGGGCAGAGGGAGAGAGAGAGAGAGATTGAGAGAGAGCATCCCACGCAGGTTCTGTGCTGTCAGCACAGAGCTGGACACAGGGCTTGATCTCACGAACTGTGAGCTCAAACCATGAGCATGAACAATGAGATCATGACCTAAGCCAAAATCAAGAGTCCAATGCTTAACCAGTCGAACCACCCAGGCGCCTCTGGCTTGCTCCCTGTTTTATACTGCAACCTGCATCCTGCTTTTCCAGACCTACACTCTTGACTTCCATTCTCTGTTCTCTTTTCTTTCTTTTTTCCTCTTCTCTCCTTCCTTCCTTCCTTCCTTCCTTCCTTCCTTCCTTCCTTCCTTCTTCCCCATCCCCTACTTCTTTCTCCTCTTCCTCCTCCTCCTCCTTCTTTTTGGTACAAGGAACTTATCATTTTCTTGCCTATTCTATAGTTTCTTTTTATGCTTATTATTTGTTTTCTGTCTCCCCACTTTTTATTTGCTTATTTACCCTAAAACCTATGAAAGTGCCCCTCATATAGTAAATAAGCAACAACCATCTGTTGGATTGAGTTTTAAAGTAAAAATAGCCAACCCAGATTCAATAGTTGTGTTCATCATCATATAGTCATTTTTATAGCAGTTATCCAAATAAGAAGATAATTTGAAAAATCTATATTGCATTGAAAACTTTCTTATGCCTTTTCTTAGCAAAATTAAGTTTCTAAGATAGGAATACAGTTTTGTATTAAAAATTTGTATTTTCTGCATACACAGTAGTTGGGAGTCGGGGGAGGAGATAGGAAAATATTAAGCTGTTGGGGAAGATCTGACTGGGGAAAATTATTTGTTGCAAGTACTTGGGAAGCAACAATATATGGCAAATATCTTTATGATGCCCTTCAAAATAATGGTTAGAGACCATTATTAGAGAATTAGAGAAACAAAGACAAAATGAATTTTTTTAATGTTTATTTATTTTTGACAGAGAGAGAGAGAGAGAGAGAGAGAGTATGAGCAAGGGAGGGCACAGAACGAGAGGGAGAAACAGAATCTGAAGTGTGTTCCAGGCTCTGAGCTGTCGGCCCAGAGCCTGATGCGGGGCTCCAATTCACCAACAGTGAGATCATGACCTGAACCAAAGTTGGACCCTTAGCCAACTAGGCCATCCAGGGGCCCAAGACAAAATGAATTTTTAAAGTCATTTCATCTGCCATCTCCTTAATTTTTCTCAAGAAACCTCTGATTGCAATAATCCTCAAGGACTCAAGGATTAGAAATTCTAAAACTTTTCTTGTAAAATTAGGTCACAATTGTAAAGAGTCATTAATTGAATTTTAAAGTTCTTTTCAAACTCTTCACACCATATTGTGCTGGAAAGGCCCATCTATGCCGTGATCACCTATTGCAAAAAGAATAAGATCTCACTGGAAAATATATATACATATTTTACTTCAAATAAGATAGTACTAAACTAAAAGGAGTTATTTGATATTCTGAATTAAAGGCTGATTGTTTCGAGGTCCCATCACTCCATAACTAAAAAATGGAGGCTGATAATAATACCTTGACAATTTTAATGAAAGTTCTTCTACTCGTGTTTCTTCAGTGGGGTATTTTCCTCTTCCCCTCCTGGTAAAACATGGGATGATCATTAACACCGTTATCTCTTTGAAATACTGGTCAGACAAATTCTAAATAGGACAACCACATTTAACCATAGCTAATTAGATCTTACGCACTGTAAAAGCTTTGTTGGAAACCAAGCTACTTAGCAAGCATGTGGTTAGCGAAGTTGAATCATAAATGAAGATTCTGCTTGGCAACCACTGGGACATTGTGGTCTGGGGATGGTTGTTCTGGCTTTGGCTCTCCATTCCTGGTCTCTTGGAGAAGGAGGGTTTACATTCTATGATTATAGTTCCAGCTCGGCACCAACTTGTGGCTTACATTTTAAATTTCAGGGTCTTCTGGAATACTGTTAGTTTATCTTTCTCAAGATTTGCCTTGAGAGCCCTGCATTTTATTGTCAATTAGATAGATTTCCTCAACCATGGTCTGAAGGGAAAGAAAAAAAAATTCTGAAAACATTAACCATAACAAATAGGTTTTAGAAAAGTTTTAAATCCCACTATAGTTAATCAGTTTGAACAAGACAGTTAGGCTGTAAATAGCATTTTAAAGTAAACAGAGCTTTACACAAAGTGACAGTTAGAATTACATTTTATGCTTCTGAGTGTGAGAAAATTAATGTACCAAAAAAGTGCCTACTATTTAAAGACGTCTTGCTCCAGACATATTTAACTGAGATTTGCAGTGGGTAGACCATTGAAGTGTCTCGTCATTAAATTATGTACCATACATTAGAAACAGATGTACTCCTGGAAGTCTTGCATGATAACATTGTTTTGCAATTTACCAATTAAGACAATGCTAAAAGTAAAAACAGAACTGAACTAACAGGTCAACTATTTTACCTTAATCATGCAGAAGAAGGGAAAGTTTTGAGAGGGCCTTTTGGTTTTCATTGGCAGTTTGATATAAATTTGAAATGCTATCCTTCACCTCATTTTTTCCCACTAGCTAAGGAATTCACAAAATTATTCATTTAAAAAAAATTTTTTTTTCAACGTTTATTTGTTTTTGGGACAGAGAGAGACAGAGCATGCACGGGGGAGGGGCAGAGAGAGAGGGAGACACAGAATCGGAAACAGGCTCCAGGCTCCAAGCCATCAGCCCAGAGCCTGACGCGGGGCTCGAACTCAAGGACCGCGAGATCGTGACCTGGCTGAAGTCGGACGCTTAACCGACTGTGCCACCCAGGCGCCCCAATCATTTTAAATATCACTCAAGCTTTAAGTGTATTTAGATTTTTAGCAGATCAGCATTAAACGCTACTTTGGCCTATTGGGTTGTAAGAGCAATCTTACAAAGCAAATAAAAAGTTAGCAGTAGAGAAGGTACACCCACTTTTTCTAATCAATAGAAAAATAGCTGTATAACTCTCTGGAAATGAACTGTAGGAAGCAATATTTAAAAGAAGGTGAAATTTCAATGAGGCTTATTTATTGAGATGGGATTGAACAAAATAAGTGTATAAGAAAGAAGAAGGGTTATTGCTTTGGATACTCCTGCTGTGGCTCACATTAGACCTGGTATTGTTGTTATAAATTCTATTTTATGAGCCATAAAAGTGGTATGTTGGTATTTTGCAAACAAACAAAAAAAGAGGTATATACTGAAAGGCACCACTTTTCACTAAAAAGATTGATAATTTTCAAAGTGGCCCCAGATGACTGATCATTCCTTAGCTACTTTCCAACTGTAAATCTTCGAACAAGAAGAAAGAATTTCTTCATTTGAATTCTCCTTCTTTATAAACACAGGCTACAACAGTTCGAGCCTAGTGAAATAATGTTAAGTGAAAAGAATTTCTCCATTCAGTTAGAGTTTATAGTTTTTACTTTGTAGTTGTCTCAGTTTGTGTAGAGGACTGCAATTGCATTAGCTAAAAACACTGTCATACGTGAGGTGGAGTTTTATAGGGAAGGAAAACATGCATAATATTATGAAAGACAGACATGCTTAAAACATGGCCATTTGTTTTACACGAATTAGAAAAGGATGGCATTACTCTATGTTTTGAAGCCATAAATCTTCATGAATTATTTTGTAAATAATATGGTTGAAATAAAATCTCAAATTTATTTTTCCAATATATTTTTTCTCTGTGATCTTTAAGTCTAGGCATATGATTAAGGGAAACCAAGCCTCCGAATTTTAAAGTTGTATGGACTTCATGTAGCAAAATGAGTTTTATAGGGCATTTTTCTTTCTTTTTCGATTACACAAATCTTTCAAGTATTTATATGTTTCTTTGCTGAGAGAGTGTTCTAAGTCCATATTTTTTTTTTTGGTAGAAATTGAATATTGTGCTTTGCTAAATGTAAACAATATAAAAAACTAAAGTATCTTCTGGATTTGGATCCAATCCTCAAACCAACGAGATTGAGTTACTTCTCACATTGGAAAATATATTTCCACCTATCAAAGATGAAAAATGGGCCAACAAGTAGCTTTAGAATTTTTGCCAGAGATTTACATGTGAATCAAACGTGATCTCTTTTTAAGCTGTATTTAATATAGGGAAGCACAGCCATGTTTGATTTCAAACTTAATTGGTATTTGATGCAGTCATTGGGTGTTCATGATTAAAATTTTACAGAAAGCCCACCTATGATGAGCAATCCAATATTTGTGGTCTCGGTAAACCATGCCAATTCTGTGAAAATCATATTATTATAGTTAGATCCAGGCTAACCACATGGAACTCTTTCTCCATCCATAATTACATAATTAGATTATTTTTATCTTAAAGTATGCTTTAAGGAACATATTCTCTATGGTATATTATTAAAGAATCATGCCTTCTTAAACTTTCTGCGTAAGCCAAGAAATTCGCATGTTATACATTATAGAGAAAAGGTTTTCAGGAGTATATTTCTTTCCAGCTTTGATACAAGATCCAGATTACAGACTTCCAGTGATATTTAGAGAGCGAAGGGAATACAATTGCAAGGCAAACTTTACTGAGATAATTGATGAGAAGAGATATTGGAAGTTAGGGGAAAAAATGTTGTTATTACTCTTAATGCCAAACCCACCTCTATGAAGAGATAAAGAATTAGACATTTAAGATAAGATAAAAAATAAAAACTGCCCTCTCTGTAGGAACTCTATCTGCTATGGAGGGCTGAGGGGAGGAGGCAATTTTGATCTGTAATAATTCTACTCTGTCTCTATATTTGGTTATTCATATGTGCATTTTCTTTCATCCCGATTCTCTATTTTACATATGCCAAAGAGATAGTATCAATGCATTAATAATAAACAACCTAGCAATATAGCGTTTAATAGCTATGATTCTGAGCTCTGATAAATTGCTTCTGTTTCTCTATCTTTCATTGTATTAGAAATGTCAATTTGCCTAAATCATTCTTGATACAGTAGAAGTGAATAACAAAGATACGGCTCATGGTAAGGACAGAATTCCTAGAGAAATAACATGTAATATGATAACCCTTACTTAGGCAGACAACATGAGTGAATAGTAGGTGGTAAATGGTTGTGATTACATTTACTTTATTTTCTGTGGACATGATGGATAAAAACTCAGCTTGAAAAAAGAAAGCTACTCTTGAGGCCAAAGGATTCAAAGAACCGAACATTGAAGAAAGCTCATTTCAAGTCTTATTTGAATCTACCCAAGTACGAGAGTGTTTTTAATCTATTTCTTATCTTTTCTTTAAGAGAATGTTGCCTGATGTAGCTCTGCACCTGAAATTAAAAACAAAATACCATTTAAGTTAGCACTAAAAAATGAAACACTTAGGTATGTATCTAATGAAATAAATAGAAGATCTATACGAGGGAAACTACAAACTGATGAAAGAAATCAAAGAAGAACTAAAAAATGGAGAGATATTCCCTATTTATGAATAGGAAGACTCCATATTGTCAAGATATCACTCCTTCCCAGCTTGACCCATAGATTCCATGCAATCCCAATCAAAATCCCAGCGAAGTATTTTGTGGATATTGACGAACTGATCTAAAGCTCATATAGGGATGCAAAAGACCCAGAATAGCCAACACAATATTGAAAGAGAAAAAAGCTGGAGGACTAAAGCTACCTGACTTCAATACTTACTATAAAAATAAGGTAATCAAGACAGGGTGGTAAAGGCAAAAGAAGAGACAAGTAGACCAATGGAATAGAATAAAGAGCCCAGAAGCAGACTCACATAAGTATAGTTAACTGATCTTTGACAAAGGAACAAAGATAATACAATGGAGAAAAGATAGTCTTTTCAACAAACGGTGCTGTAACAAATGGACAGTCACATGCAAAAAAAAAAAAAAAAGAAAAAAAAAGAAAAGAAAAGAAAAAAAAGAAAAGAAAAGAAAAAAAAGAGAAATGTAGACACGGACCTTAAATCCTTCACAGAAATTAACTCAAGATGGATCACAGACCTAAATGTAAAATGCCAAAGTACAAAACTACTGAAAGACCACATAGGTGAACACTTAGACGACCTTGGGTGTGGCAACGACAGACAATGTCAAAGGCACTGTCCATGAAAGAAACAGTGATAAACTGGACTTCACAAAAATTCTAAAATTCTGCTCCGTAAAAGACCATCTCAAGAGAATGAAAAGACAAGCCATAGACTGGGAGAAAATATTTTCAAAAGACACATTTGAAAAAGGGCTGTTATCCAAAATATACAAAGAAATCTTAAAATTATCAATCAGGAAAACAGAAAAACAATCTTGATTAAAAGTGGGTTGGGGCGCCTGGGTGGCGCAGTCGGTTAAGCGTCCGACTTCAGCCAGGTCACGATCTCGCGGTCCGTGAGTTCGAGCCCCGCGTCGGGCTCTGGGCTGATGGCTCGGAGCCTGGAGCCTGTTTCCGATTCTGTGTCTCCCTCTCTCTCTGCCCCTCCCCCGTTCATGCTCTGTCTCTGTCTGTCCCATAAATAAATAAAAACGTTGGAAAAAAAATTAAAAAAAAAAAAAAGTGGGTCATAGGGGTGCCTGGGTGGCTCAGTCGGTTAAGCGGCCTACTTCGGCTCAGGTCATGATCTCGCTGTCCGTGAGTTCCAGCCCCGCGTCGGGCTCTGGGCTGATGGCTCGGACCCTGGAGCCTGTTTCAGATTCTGTGTCTCCCTCGCTCTGACCCTCCCCCATTCATGCTCTGTCTCTCTCTGTCTCAAAAATAAATAAACGTTTAAAAAAAAAAAAAGTGGGTCAAAGACCTTAACAGACACCTGACCCAAGAAGATATATAGATGGCAAATATGCATATGAAAAGATGCCTCACATCATATGTCCGCAGGGAATGCAAATTAAAGCAACAGTGAAATACCACTACACATCTACCAGAATGGCACTAACAACTCCAAATGTTAGCAAGGATATGCAGCAGCAGGAAGTTTCATCACTGCTGGTGGGAAAGCAAACTGGTACTTTGGAAGACAGCTTGGCAGTCTCTTACAAAACTTAACATATTCTTACTATATGATCCAGCAGTCATACTTCTTGGTGTCTTCCCAATGGCGTTGAAAACTTATGTCCACACAAAAACCTTCACACAGATGTTTACGGCCACTTTATTCATAATTGCCAAAACTTGGAAGCAACGCGATGCCCTTCAGCAGTTGAACAGATAAATGGTGCCATCTAGAAAATGGACTATTATTCATCACTTAAGGACATGAGCCACCAAGCCATGAAAAGACATGGATAAACCTTAAACGCACATTAGTACATAAAGAAGCCAATCTGAAAAGTCTACAATGGCAAGACGATGGAGACCGCGAAAAGATCAGTGTTACTAGGGATTGGCAGAGGAGGAATCAGTGGCACACACAGGATTTTTAAGACAGTGAGAATAGGGGCGCCTGGGTGGCGCAGTCGGTTAAGCGTCCGACTTCAGCCAGGTCACGATCTCGCAGTCCATGAGTTCGAGCCCTGCGTCGGGCTCTGGGCTGATGGCTCGGAGCCTGGAGCCTGTTTCCGATTCTGTGTCTCCCTCTCTCTGTGTCTCCCTCTCTCTCTGCCCCTCCCCCGTTCATGCTCTGTCTCTCTCTGTCCCAAAAATAAATAAACGTTGAAAAAAAAATTAAAAAAAAAAAGTGAGAATATTCTGTGCGATACTGTAATGGTAGATCCATTTCATTGTCCATTTGTTCATACTCATGGAATGTATGGAGCCAAGAATGAACCCTAATGCAAACTATGGACTTTGAGTCATTCTGATGTAGTTTCATCACTGGTAAGGTAACAAACGTGCCACTCTGGTGGGGGATGTTGATAATGGAGTTGGATATACACGTGTGGGGCCAGAGGATAATTGAGGGAATCTCTGTACCTTCCCCTCAATGTAGCTCTGAACCTAAAACTGCTCTAAAAAATGAAATCTTAAAAAAAAAAAGTGAGCAATCTGAGCAGACACCTAACTAAAGATACAGATAACAAACAACCATGTGAAAAGATGCTCAAAATTATGTCACTAGGGAATTGAAAATGAAAACAGTAAGACACCTCTACATACATGTGAGAATGGCTCAAATCCAAAACACTGACAATATCGAAATGCTGGTAAGGATGTAGAGCATTAAGATGGCTCATTCATTGCTGGTAGGTGCGGCAAATGTTATAGCCACCAAGGAAGAAAGTGTGACAGTGTGATACAAACCTGGTTTTATCATGTGACCCAGCTGTTACAGTCCTAGGTATTTACACAATTGAATTCAAAAGTTATTATCACACAAAAAGTGGTACACAAATGTTTAAAGCGGTTTTATTCCAGAGGTTCCTGGGTGGCTCAGTTGTCTGAGTGACCAGCTCTTGATTTCAGCTCAGGTCATGATCCCAGGGTCCTGGGATCAACCCCTGCATCAGGCTCCCCACTGAGTGTGGAGCCTGCTTAACATTCTCTCTCTCCCTCTGCCTCTCTCCCCAACTTGCATTCTTTCTCTCTCTCTCTCTCTCTCTCTTTCTCTCTCTCTCTAAGGGGGGGGGCAGTTTTATTTATAATTGTCCAAAATTGGAAGCCTCCAAAATGTCCTTCAATTGGTGAATGGATGTATAAACTGGTACATTCTGACCGTGGAACGTTATTCAGCAGTAAAAAGAAATGAGCTATCAGGCCACAACAAAACATGCAGGAGCTTTAAGTGCATATTGCTAAGGAAAATAAACCAATCTGAACAGGCTGTATACACACTGAATAATCCCAAGTATGTGATAGTCTGAAAATGGTTACACTAAAGAGAAAGTAAAAAGACTAGTGATTGGCCCAGATTGGAGTAGTGGGAGGGATAAATAGGTGGGGCAGAGAGATTTTTTAGGGCAGGGAAACTAGCCTCTATGATACTGCAATGTACATGACTTCAAGCATTTGTCAAAACCCACAGATATATACAAAGGAAAGAAGAGTTAAACCCTAGCCTAAGGTTACCCTTGGACTTGTGTTAACAACGTATCAGTGTATGTTCATCAGCTGTAACAAGTTTCCCACCCTAATGAGAGATACTAAACAGAGAAAACTGTATGTGGGGCATAAGGGAAAGTGAGTATATCTTGGAATCTTTGAACTTTCTGCTGATTTATTCTGAAAACATAAGGGCAGCTCTAAAAAATAAAGTTTATTAACTTAAAAGAATAGCTATGATAAATATTAGAAGTATATTTAAGAATATAAAAGAAAATGTGAATGTGATGAGATCCTAAGCACAAATGGTCTTAATGAAGTTGTAAATAAAATTCAAGTTGAACACCCAAACATCTAAAATTCAGTATTTGAAGTGAAAAACTATACTGAATGTTAAGAACAAATTAGGCACAGGAAAAGAGATATCATTGAATTTAAAGGGCTACTAATTAAAAATATCTTGGGGCACCTGGGTGGCTCAGTCGGTTGAGCATCTGACTTCAGTCCAGGTCATGATCTTTTGGTCTGTGGGTTCCAGCCCGCGTTGGCCTCTGTGCTGACAGCTCAGAGCCTGGAGCCTGCTTCAGATTCCGTGTCCCCCTCTCTCTCTGCCCCTCTCCCGCTCATGCTCTGTCCCTCTCTGTCAAAAATAAATAAACATTAAAAAATTTAAAAAAAAATATCTTAAGTAAATCATAGGAAAAGACAAAAACATAATGACCAGTGATGAGAGGGACATTATCAAGTATTATATTTATAATTGGAATCCTAGGAGAAGAGGAGGAAGAGAATGAGGCAGGAAACAAAGGTGATAAAATAATGATTAAAGGTTTATAAATAGGATGATCATAACATACACACAAATCAGGTAAGCTTAAAAAATACTAAGCATAATAGAAATAAAGAAAGCAATACCAAAACATATAGAAAAATCACTGAATATGAGTGATAATGAAAAAAAATCTTAGAAGGCAGAGGAAAAAGGACACATGCCAAAAAGAGAATATTGATCAAACTTAAAACAGACTTCTGACCCAAACCTATGAAAGCCAAAAGACAATGGCATAATATCTTTAACATCCTAAATGAAAAAAAAAAAAAATGAATAAAATTAAATAAATAAAATGTATTTAAAAAATAAATAAATTTTTAAAATAAAAAATAAATAAATTAATTAAATTAAATAAATAAAATTTATTTTAAAACTTAAATAAAATTTAATAAAAAATAATGTTTATTTATTTTTGAGAGAGAGAGCAGGAGCGCGGGAGGGGCAGAGAGAGAGGGAGACACAATCTGAAGTAGGCTCCAGGTTCTGAGCTATCAGCACTAGAGCCTGATGCGGAGCTCGAACCCATAAACCATGAGATCATGAACTGAGCTGAAGCCTGGTGCTTAACTGACTGATGCTCACAATGTTTTTTGACCAGAGTTATACACACATCACAGTATCTTTCACAATTGAAGGCAATATCCATTTGCAGACCAACAATATTTGTGAGATTCAAGAAGATTCATTCTAAAAGGCATGTTTTAGGAAAATTTTCATACCAAAATTAATTGGTACTGAATGTACATTTGTATCTGCGAAAGGCTTAAGTGTGTTGGAAATGGTAAATATGTGGATAAATACATGTTTTCCCATTTTTAAAACTTTCTCTAGAAGAAATTTTAAAATAAATTTTAAATTCTGAGTTTTAAAAATTCCTGTTTATTCTTTAAAAAATTTTTTTAATGTTTATTTATTTTTCAGAGAGAGAGAGAGAGAGAGAGAGAGAGAGACAGAGTGCAAACAAGGGAAGGACAAAGAGAGAGGGAGACACAGAATCTGAAACAGGCCCCAGGCTCTGAGCTGTCAGCACAGAGCCCAACACAGGGCTTGAACTCACGAACTGTGAGATCATTACCTGAGCCAAAGTTGGACACTTAATTGACTGAGCCACCCAGGAACCTTGAAATTTCCTTTTTATTATTAATAAATATACTTAATTATTAAGAAATAATACACAGTGGGATTTATAGCATTAGTAGAAATAAAATATACTATGTAGCACAAAGAGGAAACGTGGGTATGGAGACATACTCTTATAAGGTTCTTATACTATATTTGAAGTGACAATAATATTATCTTAACTTGGACTCTGGTAAGCTAAAGAAGTATGTGGTAAACCCTAGAGCAACCACGAGAAATAAAACTGAGGTGTAGCTGACAGTATAGATACAATAGGATCGTAAAATTAATCTCATAAACTTACTAATATAAAAGTTACAGCAATATTAGAGAAGGGAAACAAAGAGCTGATACAAATAGAACACGGTAAGATGATGGATTTAGCTTCAACATTATTGACCCTGTACCCACATTGGCCTATTGTGCTATCTAATACTATAGTCACATTTGGTTACTAGGCACATGATATGTGGGTAGGCTAAATTGAAATGTGATGTGAGCGTAAAATGTGCACTACATTTCCAAGACTTAGCATGAGTTAAAATAATATAAAATATTTCACTAGTATATGTTTCCATTGATTATGTGTTTAAATGACAATATTTTGGATATATTTGGATTAATAAAATAAAGTATTGAAATAATATTTCTCCCATTTTTGAGTGTCTACTAAAATTTTTTTAAAAAAATACATGGGTGACTGATATTTATGGCTCACATTTTATTTTTATTGGATAGCACCGGTCCAAACACTCCAACTAAAAGTAAATATTCTCAGATTGGAGAAAAACCAAGACCTATATATACGTTGTCTACAGGAAACCCACTTTAAGTATAAAGACGTAAGTTAAAAGTTAAAGACTGGAAAAAGTCATAACATGAAAACATTACTTACATAAAAGCTGAAGTGTTCATATTATATCAGACAAAACAGGCTTCAGAACAAGGAAAAATTCCAGGACCAAGAGAGACATTATATAATAATAGAGTTCAATTCATCAAGAAACTATGATAATTCTAAATAAAACCCAGAAGTGAACTTCGAAATATGAGAACTTCGAAATAAGATGCACAATGGCATCTTAAGAAATTCTAAATCAAGCTAAAACACTTTATTCAGGCTGAAGGCAAATGATATCAGATACGTATCTTCAGAAAGAAAATGAAGAATAGTGAAAAAGGTAGATATCTGGGTAAATACTAAACAGTGTGTCTCTTTTCTCATGAAATATATATCCTATATGTAAATATATGTAATGTTGTGTATGTAATGTTTAAAGCAACAATGTTTATACACATACTATAAGGTCTGTTTAAGGCAAAATTACAACTTATCTTCATGGATATATAACCTGTGTAGATGTAATATGTATGAAAATTTTAGCTAAACGATGGGGGTCTTGGCGACCTGGCCTATATCGTTGTACTGTTCCTACAATTTATATAAAGTGGTACAATTTTAACTCTATTTTGGTTATGAAAAGCTAAATATATGCACTGTAATTCTGAGAATAAACAAAATGCAAAAAGCTATAGTTAATGAACCAATAGATAACATTAAATTTCAGAAATACTCAAATAATCCAAAAAAGCAAGTAAAGGAGTAGAGTAACAAAAAACAATAAAGGGGACAAATGAAAAACTACAATGAAATGGCAGATCTAAACTGAGCCATATCTATAATTACATTAACTATGAGAACTAAACACCCAGTTTAAAAGCTCTGCCCAGACAAAAGTAAGACCCAGCTATGTGCTAACAGAGATGTAGTTTAATTACAAATATATAGAAAAATGCAGAGATTCTAAGACAAAGAAGTATGACCCAGTTAATAAGAGATGTACTTAAAACTTAAAGATTAAGAAATTCAAAGTAAAAGAATGAAGATGAAAAATATATAACATACACATAGTAAACAAAAGAAGGCTGGAGTTGCTGTATTAATAATAGATAAAATCAACTTCACACATAGTATTACTAAAGATAGAGGTGTCATAATGATAAAGGTAATTTCATTATCAAAGCATAATAGTTATAACTATGTGTGTGTTTAAGAATAGAGCTTCAAAATAGTTGATGCAAAAATTGACAGAATTAGACAAACAGATAATTAGAAATATAAACAGATCTTGAGAGAGATTTTTCTCCTCGTTCAGAAATCGATAAACTAGATTTAAAATATCAGTAAAGATATAGATGATCCGAACAACGCAATCAATCAACCATCTTGACCTAGCTGACCTTGACAGAATGCTACTGACAATGCAGTCATTCAAGTGCACATGATACATCTACCAAGGTAGATCATGTTCTGGGTCACAAAATGAGTTTTCATAAATTTCAAAGGATTTAAATCATATCAGACAAATATATCGCATATTAAACTTTCTTTAAAGTAAGACAACACCTCTTTTTCTTGCCATGTTCCCTGACCACAATAAAATTAAATTGGAAATCAATAACAACTAAATGTCTAGGAAAGCCCTGAACATTTGGAAACTAAACAAACCCCTGTAAATAATCTATGGGTACGAAAAGAAATAACAAAACAGGATATATTTTGATACTGGCTTCCTTTCTCTTTTTCCAACCCCAACCCACTGGGCAAGCTCTGGTCCTTGTGCCTTTGAACTGGCCCTCTAAGACACTCTTCCAGCAGACACCTGCATAGCTTCGTTCTCTCGGTTCTGTAGGTATCTACTAAACTCCCATTTCAATAAGACTTTCTCTGGCCACTCTATAATTGAGTCTCCCCCTTTTCCCAATTTTATTACTCTGTATCACTTATGACTAACTACCATACTATACACTGTTTTTGATTTACTTTTTTTTTTTTTTTTTTGGCTTGCCCAATTAAGCTTCACAGGGGCAGAGGATTTTGTCTGTTTCCTTTTCTGATGTATCCTTTGACTCTTAGTAGACATTTAGTGAATGAATAAACATAGCTATATGTACAAAACATACACCAATATATTAAGAGAGAATATTGTTGGGTGCCGAGAAAGTACATACAATTACATTTTTTTTCCTGTTCATCTGCACCTTCTATGTCTTCCATAATGGGCATGGATCTGTTGTGCAATTTTTTAAAAAACAAAAATCTTGTCCAGGAAAGACCTAGCAACATATTCCCCAGAGCAAAATCTTTGAAATATTTTATATTTCCTAGCGCTTGACATTCAGGAGGGAGGGAAGCAGAAGATCTTAACTTTCAAGACATGGTATCGTTAATTTTGTTCCCCACAAAAAAACTTTTCCATACACAATCTGAATTAAATATTTAATATATAAATATAAGAATCTATAATTTGTTAATCGGTGATAAACAAAATGTTTGTTTCCAATTATAGCATCAGTTTCATTTGACTGACAAATTGATTTATCTTACAGTGTTCTATCACATATGGCTCTTTCTTTTTTTCTAGGCCGCCTTATCATTTGGTGATTGAAGCATTAAGCATTATACTGACCTCGTTACACTATAACTTTGTTACCTTTTAAACTTGTGTCCTTGTATTATGTGAAATCATCGGTATGCTTGACCATCTACTCAAAATTTAACTTTAAAACAAATTCAGCTTCAAAGAGGCCCAAAGTATGAAATAACCCAATATACACATGTGCAGATGTGCATATGACAGGGAAAATAAAAGTTAATCCTCAAAAAATGTGGCTGTCAGTTTTCTGTGTTGCATATCAGGAGATAAGACAACATCTCTTTTTATATAAAATATCAAGAATTAGATTTACTTTATTTTGATCTCTTTGTTAAAAGCTATTTTCTATTTTGGTTACATTTAAAACCAAACATTCAGAATAGGGGCAAAATGGCAAATATATGAAGTTTTATTAAGCCTAATTCTAAACTAGGTCAATACCACCTTCTCTTCATCACGTTATTTAAAAGTTAATGACACAAAAGGGTCAATGGCCAAAACTGACAGTTTTGACATTTTTTCAAAATGAAAATTACCAAAAAGTGCCTCAAATTCAGATTCCTCAGGCATAGGAAATGGAACTTTGTTTTAATGTCTCTTAGTCCAGCTAGGGTGTTTGCTTTTCATTGCTTTAAGTGTAGGATGCGTCTACAGGTGGTTGCAATGTCCCATGAACTTTTTACATGGAAAAAAATGGTTCATGTACAGTGGTCAGGATCATATGGCATTTTTAGGTAGAAAATGATGGAAATATATTGCTCAAAACCATGATCAATCCGTAACACCAAAGATTGGCATGATGGGATAGTCAGTCTGTGTTGCTAATTACGCGTCACACTCCTGCAGTTTTCTTGTAATCTGATTTCTTTTTCTCTTAGCCCTGTGATTGATATCAATATGCTCCCCTGCTTTCCTCCTCCAACTACTTCTCCCTCCTTTGCCCCTGGAGATTTGGCACTCTTGGTTGGAGATTTTTGTAGAGTTTTTCTGTTGCCAGTCCAGGATCTGGACTGGCATTATTTCTGATAGGCATTTTAACTGGATTCAACCCAGACATGTAAATGGTTGAAGTAAATTAATTGTGATGTCTCTGTCAATAAAAGAGCCACCACAGCCAAGCCAACAGAAAAGGCTATAACAGTAATGGACAATTTAAAGATTCATTAATACCGAGGATAGCACCGTAATTCCCAACCTTTCATCGCTCAAATACTGAACAACACACATTAAAGATACCAGAGAAGAGACCGTATGATACAAAACAGACTGAAGTTGATCAGTTATTTTACTTACCATTATAAACATCCAAATGTGAATTACGTCCTAGCTGCCTTGTATATTTTCAGATCTGCGCCCCCAAAATGATGACACTATTTTAGATGTGTCAACTTCTTTTCTCCTTTTGTCTCCTCTGGAAAATACTCCCCTTTCTGATAGTTTTCCCTCCTTCATTGAGTCTCTTTAATTGTTTAAGATGTTTGATATAGGCTGAAGTGGATTTGGAGCCTCAACTTTTACTTCACTTGTTCGTAGGATGGTGGCTAAAGGATGGATGTACAAGAAACAAAAATGACAGGAAAATCCTAGATTTCAAGTACTGCTTCTGCCTCTCCTCTTGGGCAGAAAAGAAGCCACAGGTAACCTTAGAAATGTACCTGGTTGTAACTTGTGTGTCTCAAAATAAACGAATACAAATTAAAATGACAAATTGGGAAAAGCTATTCAGAAACCGCTATAGATTAATAATCACTCATCAGCTAGAGTTTTGTGAATAACTTTTCCAAATTTGATCAATCATGTTAATTGTTCACCTACTAAATGCTTTGAACCTTTCAAATGGCAACATAAATACTCTAAAGAAATAAAAAAAGTGAGCAAGTTGATAAAAAATTATAAAGAAATACTAATGACTGATAAGCATGGAAACAAATGTTCCATCCATGCCTTAATGTGCAATAATAATTTAAAAAAGAGCAAGACCCAATTTTTCACTCATAATTTTAGTGACAAAATGTATGTGGTTTGATGTGTAAATGAGAACAGTACTTTGGAAATTAATTTGATAATGTGCAGTGATAATTTTTAAACAGTGTTTGAACCAACTCTTCTATTTTATTGTTATTTCTTCCTTAAAGTTTGATAGAATTCACCAGAACAACCATGAGGCCTAGCATTTTATTTGTAGAGAACTTTTTAAATAAAAATGCAACTTCTTTACTAGTTAAAACTCTAGAGTTTTACAAAGAATTTGGCATGTCATCTGGTTTGCCAAATGTACCTACCTACACATTTTGTAACATTGCTTATTAGGGGCGCCTGGATGGATGGCTCAGTTGGTTAATCGTCGGACTTCAGTGCAGGTCATGATCTCATAGCTCATGAGTTCAAGCCTCACATCGGGCTCTGTGATGTCAGCACAGAGCCCACTCTCTGTCCCCCTCACTCTGCCCTTCCCCAGCTCTCTCTCTCTCTCTCTCTCTCTCAAAAATAAATGAATATTTAAAAAAGACATTTCTTCTTAGTAGATCAATGTCTATAGGTTCTGTAGTTACATCCTTTCTCTTTTACTACTGCTATTTGGAAATTTGTGACGTTTTCATTTTTTCTACCTACCTAGACATTTTTCAAATTTATTCTTTTTTTTTTTTCCAAAGAACCAGTTCATAGTTCTGTTAATTTGTTTACCTTTGGTTAATAACTATTTTATTGTCTTATGCTTCTATCTTTTTTTAATTTTCTTCCTTCTGTATAATTTGCATTTACTTTATGGTTCATTTTTTTAGTTTCTTAAGGTTAGAATCTTAGGATGATGATTTTAGAACTTTATTTTCAATATACATATATTAAATCTATAAATGTTCCTATAAGACATATTTTAACTGCATCCCCACAAGTTTTATTATGTTTTCTTCATTTTCTTTTAGTTTAAACTGTTTTCTAATTTCTCTTTTGATTTTTTCCTTTGACTCATGGGTTACTCTGGTGAGTTTTGCTTACTGTCCAAATTCTGGAGTATTTTTCAATACATCTACTAAATGTCCTTTTTTTAGGTCCATAATATAATTCATGCTCTCTCATTCCAGTTAGTTGTTGTATCTCCATGTCTTTTGGTGGTTCCTCTGCCTAACTCAGACACATTTAAAAAAATACTAGGCAGTTATTTTCTAGAAGGTCTCTCAATTTCAGTTTGATGTTTTCTAGTGATTAGATTGAAGTTATGCATTTTTGGTAAAACAAAACAAAACAAAACAAAATAAAAAACACCAGAGAATTGATGTTATGCCCTCCTCATTGCATCATCTAAGAAGTTACATGATGTTAGGGTGTCTGGGTGAGTTGAGCATCTGACTCTTGATTTAGGCTCAGGTCATGGTCCTGTGGTTCATGGGTTCAAGCCCTGCATCAGGTTCTGTGCTGACAATGTGGAGCCTGCTTGGGATTCTCTCTACCCTCTCTCTGCCTCTCCCCTGCTCATGCTCTCTCTCTTGTTCTCTCTCAAAATAAAGAAATAAACTTAAAACAAAAAGAAGTTACATGATGCTGATGTGTTTTATTACTAGTGATGTTGAAGTTTATCACTTCGTGACTGGAATATCTCCACTGTAAAGTTACCATTTTATAATGAAGTGTCTTGTGAGGAGATACTTTGACACTATGCCAATACCTAGTTTCTCAATACACCTTTGCCACTAATTTTATCACCCCTCAAAGGGTCTTCCTTGTACAATGATTATTGTGGGGTTCGCAAAATGGTGGTTTTATCTTTCCTTTACTCCTATATTTAATAGTTAAAATTTTATATTAAGGAAATCTGCCCCATCTCCTTTTGCTGATTTATTCAATTAGTTATTTATATCAGTGGATATACTGATGGATGTTTTATCTTCTCCTCTAGGTTATAAATCTACTACTGTCCTTATTTTCCCAGAGTTGGCTATGAGAGCTTCTCCACGTTGGGCTCTGTGTCTTTTCCATGTGACTCCATCATGTTTGAGCACTTCCTTGCATCTGGCACCACAAAATGTCCCATGCATATCTTGTATTTTCCCTGCCCAAACCTGATGTTCAACATTTCTCCAAGGAGCTTTGGTTTCCTTTGTTGGAGAATGATCTTCCCATTGCCACCGGGGTGTCATTGCTTGCAGGCAGGCCCTTTTGCTGGAGAGGAGCTAGGAAATATACATGCATATACTCACACATTCACACACATCTTTGTTTCTACATTCATCTGTCTATATGCTAAAAACAATGACCATACCGATTGCTTTTTATTCTAATCCAACACTATAGGATTCATTCTAGCCTTTCCCTTTCCTTATTTGTAGCTCTATTCCCTGACAGTAGAATACTTAGCTTTCATCGTCGACAATATATTTACTTTTTGCTCCGTCCGGGAATACACACAAAGTAATTCCATATTTGCAAACCCATACCCTTGTGAAAAACACATTTATAAACTGGGGTGTAATATTTGTGCATAGTTCTTTTTATCTTTCACCTTGCAGATATAGTCAAATAGTGTTTTGGGTTGTGTTGTTGTGCTTTGGTTTGGTTTCGTTTAGTTTCTTTTGTTGTTTGTTTTGTTTTATTTTGTTTTAAGTTGCTTTGGTTTGTTCTTTTACTCCGCAGTGGTTATATTTAACATTGTTAAGCCAATTAAGTTCATTTCTTACTTTTTTAAAAAAGATTCTTTTTAATGTTGATTTACTTTTGAGAGATGGAGTGCGCATATGCAGGGGAGGTACAGAGAGAGGGGGACAGAGGATCTGAAGCGGGCTCTTTACTGACAGCACAGGGCCAGACATGGGTCTCAACCTCACAAACCTTGAGATCGTGACCTAACACTCATGAAGTCGAATGCTGAAACGACCGAACCACCCAGGTGCTTCCCCATTTCTTACTTTTTGTACTCCATCCTGTATTACCCGTATCCTGGTAGATTTTAATTACTTATTTAGTTGGCAGATATGTGAAACATTGTGACAACTCGGAGAGTCAGAGCTCAAAAGATGTTCAGCAGTAAAATAAATAAATAAATAAATAAATAAAACAAACACATTATAAAAGAGCTCAGAGCCTGGAGTCTGCTTTGGATTCTGTGTCTCCGTCTTTCTGCCCCTCCCCTGCTCACACTCTATCTCTCTTAAAAATAAAGAAACAGTTAAAAAAAAAAAAAAAAAAAGATGTTCAGCAAAGTGTCACTCCTCTGCATCATGTTTCTCTTTCTGCATGCTTTCTCTCCCTTCCCACCCATCGTCTGTAGGCAAAAGGTCTCATTAGTTTCCAGGTTATTTTTCCTGTATGTCTTTTACAGAAAAGCTCATACACATATATTTTCTTTTTTTTTTTTTAATGTTTATTTATTTATTTATTTGAGAAGGAAAGAGTGTGAGTGGGGAAGGGGCAGAAAGAGAGAAAGAAAGAGAGAGAATCCCAAGTAGGCTCTGTGCTGTCAGTGCACAGCCCAATGCAGGACTTGAGCCCACAACCCTGGGGTCATGACCTGAGCCAAAATCAAGAGTCGGATGCTCCACCGACTGAGCCACCCAGGAGCCCCATTTATAATTTCTTCAATCCCATTCCTTCTTACACGAAGTGTAGTATGCTATAGGAACTCTTTCGCACTTTGACTTTATCACTCAATACTTTATTATGTTCAATTTAACAACAGTTAAGCATAATTATAAGAACTCTAAGAACATTCTTATTTTCTAGTTTCATAATCCCTTCCTTCTGATTTTGTTTCTTTTGTCTACTCTATTCCTGATTGTGGTTTACAATCATTTTCTCACCTCTCCACGTGTTTAATACTTTTTTTTTTTTTTTTTTGGTTGGAATTATGAGTGTCTGCATCGTTGTTGTTTTCCTTTAAAGAGCTCTGTACTTTCATCTGACAGGCAGTTGGAGTGTGTGGCAGATCAGTTTGATCTCCTTAAGGCCTCGTTTCAAGCTTTGTTATGGTTGGCCTAGAACAGGCTTCATTCCAAGTGGAGTTTAGCTCTACTAGTAAGGCATGACCCCCTGGGCTATCACCGGGGACTCTCAGTGGCCGGATCAAATGTCTTTCTACTCTCTGTGAACTCTGGATGTTGTTCAGCTGACAAGCTCCTAATTATCCTTTGTTTAGCCTCGCGGACTTGAACTCTACACATGCTCTGATTAGCTCACAGCAAAAATGAAAGCGTGCCTCAAGCATGTTTCTGGAGCTTTTCCTCTTCAGCCTTCATTCCGTTTTGAAACTCTGCTGTGCGACCTCAGCATTCTCCCTGCAGTTTCTATTTCCTCAACTCAGCAAGACTTTGAGGATATGCTTGGCACCCTCTTCCTGTGCCCATTGCAACGAAGCAGCAAACTGAGGTGAGGATATGGCTGGTCTTGTTTGTTTCCTTTCTCTCGGGATCACTGTTTTGTTCTATTGTAGGAGGCCCGAAACCAACTGGCGCATATATTTTGTTCAATTATCTAATTGTCTGCCTCAAAAGAGCAAGTCCAGTCTTTGATATTCCATCAGGCCCGATGGCAGAAGTTTGGCCATTCTTAGTGTTTGATGTCAAGTTATAAGCAGTACTCACTGGCTAGGCAGCCACCTTCATGCAACCTAGGTGCAGCTGTCCACTGTTTAAGGTACTCGGTCACCATCCTCCGCAGATTGTGTAACGTGCCGCAGTTAAGGAAGGAATGTGCCACTCTGTGATGGCTGTGACGTGAGTAGCGATCCCGGAGCCATGCAGAGTAGAACTTAACACGCGCAGGATCTGTGGCTCTGGCAGAATTCTAGAACAGAAAATTTGCTGCTGCCGAGCCATGGCGAATTCTGTTTGCAGAATAAAATGGGTGCAATGATATTACTTTTTTGTTAGAGGCTATCTTGGCTCGAGGGGTTTCCTAGGACAGATTAGAAATGTGTTGACTGCTGAAGGAAACAGAAGGAAACAGAACACAACTTAAGAAGTATAAGAAGCTACGGGTCCCTGCATGGCTCAGTCGGTTAAGCGTCCGACTTCGCTCAGGTTATGATCTCGTGGTCTGTGAGTTCAAGCCCCACATTGGGCTCTGCCCTGACAGCTCAGAGCCTGGAGCCTGCTTCAGAGTATGTATCTCTTTCCCTCTCTGGCCCTCCCCTGCTTGTGTTCTCTCTCTCTCTCTCTCTCAAAAAACATAAACAAACAAACAAACATTAAAACAAAGACATACAAGAAGCTAGTAAATATATGCATTGAGAAGAACATGTGGAAAACCAGTCAAATGGTTGGATGCTGGAAATTAAACTATAAGGTGTCATCCAATGAAGAAATTAGGGATCCTCAGGATGTGTGTTATTACACATTGTATATGTACATATATTATGTGTATTTATATTATGTGTCTGTTGAATCACACATAGTAACTCCTCCTTGGGTCTTCTTCAGCTAGGAGAAGTCAATTTAAATAAGCAACAGAGAGATTGCTTTACATGGGGAAAAAAAGGACAAAAAGTGCACATGAAAGTATGAAGAACCTGTCCCTCTGGATACTCTTGGAGATGGATGACAGGTGAGATATGGGGCTGAGACCTTTTTTAGACTCACTAGCAGAGCTAAATAATTTTCTGTCCCTAGCAGCTTCTTGATTTACTGACTAGACACTTGTAGTATGGAAGTTCTATAACCTCATCCAACAGTTATTGACTACCTACTCGCCATCATGATACATAGTACCATGACAAATAAGACAAATAGGACACGATCCTTGTTTTTGTCATTTTATAGTATGGCAGGCGAGATTGACTCAGGAAAAATAATTTCAACGGAAGTGATAGTTCTTCAAAGAGACCCATGTATGACAGATGAAACTTTAAAGGGGGGGGGTATTAGTTGGACAGAGGCATCCCCCCAAGTCATTACAGTCTAAAGACCTATGTCACTAGATATGTATCTTCATACAACCACATATGTACACATACACATACTTACATATTTATTCTTATTTATGGCACAAATGTCTATGAGCCCCTATACATTATTAATGAAAATAGAAGTTGCATTAAAGTTCTTACTTTGGTTAAATATCTTTTATCATCAAATGTAGATACTCCTTTTGTTCTGACAAGCATACTTTAATTTTAATAATTACCATTTTTGTTTTTTAAGTTTATTTATTTATTTATTTTGACAGAAAGAGAGAGAGGGAGAAAGAGTACAAGTGGGGGAGGGCCAGAGAGAGAAGGACAGAGAGAGAGTCCCAAGCAGGTTCCATGCTGTCAACACAGAGCCCTATGCGGGGCTCAAACCCATGAGTTGTGGGCTCATGACCTGAGCCAAAACCAAGAGTCGGACACTCAACCGACTGAGCCATGCAGGCGCCCCTGGGATGAGATAATTTTTTAAAATATCTCTATATCACAGCACCAGGGTGCCTCGGTTGAGCATCTGACTTTTGGTTTTGGCTCAGGTCATGATTTCATGGTCTGTGGGATTGAGCCCTCTGTTGGGCTCTGGGCTGACAGCACAGAGCCTGCTTTGGATTCTCTCTCTCTGCCCCTCCCCAGTTCATACATGGCATGTGCATTCTCTCTCTCTCTCTCTCAAAATAAATAAATAAACTTAAAATCCTTTATGTTTATTTTGAAAGGCTATATTGGTTATATGGGTAGTTTTATTTTGATAGGTTATAGTAGTAGCATATATTAATTTTGATAGATTGTAGGTTATTCTGATAATATTAAAAAGTTTATTTTGGAGGTGCCTGGGTGGCTCAGTCAGTTAAGCTTCAGGTCATGATCTTACGGTTCATGTGTTCAAGTCCCACTTAGGGCTCTGTGCTAACAGCTTGGAGCCTGGAACCTGCTTCAGATTCTGTGTCTCCCTGTCTCTCTGCTCCTCCCCCACTCGTGCTCTAAAATAAAATAGAAATGTTAAAAATTTTTTAAGTTTATTTTGAATTGCTGATTTAAATTGGGCATATGAAAAAATTTAATATTTAAAGTAATAAATTCAACTAATTGGAGAAAGTCCCTTTGAGATGATTTGATAACTTCTTGTGTTGAATTTGTTGCTAGAACTGCTTGGCAGAAAAGAGGTCTTGCATATTTAAATATTTGAATTATATTTTTATAAAATAATATGTCTATTGTCTGAAAAAGTGCTTGGTCCTCTCGTACTACTGGTGCAATGTCTGTCCATTGGTTTTTGCTCAGCATGGTGCCCCCCCCACCCCCAACTGCAACACTGGGTCAAAAGCTCTGTGTTGTTCCCTTGTAAAACTTAACTGATTTTTTATTATTAGTGGCTGATCAGAACATATCCAGGAGTTTTCTGAGGCCACAGAATTATTTAGCTCTGACATTAGAGCTTTTTAAGAAAGGCCTACACCACATATCCCACCTACAAAATATCTCCTACGCATCAATAAAATGTATGTCTAGTCACTTTTCCTCAATTGAAATGGAGTGTTTAAATCAGAATAGTCTAGAGAGGTGTGTGTGTTTGTGTGAGTGTGTTTCTGAAGCATTTCTTGCAGCAAAGAGTCTTTCTCTGACCTTGAGCAGAAACTCAGAGTCTCTTGAGCTCACCACTGTCTGGGGTCTCGTTTCCCTCATTTTGCTACTGTTAGCACCAAAATTGGAGAGAAAATGTATTGTTTTGTGCATTGTGCTAGAATCTTCTGTATCACCGGATGGTCTGAGACTTACTGGTGGTGGGTGTTAGCAATATTGAACACATGTTCTTGAAGAATCATCTTTCCATGTGAACTGTTATATTGTGGTGTCTCATTAAGGATAAGGATGGGGTTTTGAAAAAGGAGATGATTATGTTTAAATTTTTGTTTTCTGGAAAGAATTATAAACCAATGGGAGAAATAATGTAGAGAAATACTTTTATTTTAAATGTTCATAAGAAAAGTTATAGTAAGCTAAATCACTTTAGGGGTCTCCATGCTTATGAATATGTGGTTTAATTTGTGGTTAATATGTGATTCAATCATTTAATAAATATTGATCATTTATTCTTTTCTAGGGACTAGAAGAAGCATCTTATGAGGAGAATAGAAATATAATTTGAAAATGAGAAATATACTAGGTGATTTTTAAATATTTCTTCTGCTTTTTAAAAATGTTTATTTATTTTGAGAGAGAGAGAGAGAGAGCTCATGAGCTGGGGAGGGGCAAAGAGAGACAGGAAGAGAGAGAATCCCAGGCAGGCTCCCTGGAGCCCAAGGTGGGGCATGAACTCAAGAACCATAAGATCATGACATAAGCCAAAATCAAGAATCAGATGCTTAACCGACTAAGCCACCCAGGTGCCCCTCTTCTAACAGCAGAAAGAAAGTAGGTTGATGGCAGTGGGTTAAGTGGTCATAGAATATATCTCACGTAAAATGACTGCAGATAATTGAAGCTTCATTCTCTTGTTAACTTGGTTATTGGTTTTAAAACTGGTTGTGAAAATGTTATCAAATATCCTAATTGGAGGACTGTCCTATCAGATGCCGAATTCAAAAGTATCTCCAAAAATTTCTCAACAAAGTGGAGAGCAAAAAATAATCCCTGGAACCAATGAATATGTTACCATGTGTGGAAATGGGGATTTTGTAGATGTAATTATGCTAAGGACATTGAGATGGAGAGATTATCCTGGATTATCCGGGAAGGCCTGATGTAGTCACAAAGGTCCTTAAAAATGGAAGAAGCCTCAGAAAAGAGTCAGACGGAAATGTGATTGCAGAAGAAAGTTTGAATAGATGTGGTATGACAAGGACTCAACTTGCTGTTGCTCCTCTAAAGATGAAGAAGAGGGGCCAGGAGGCAAAGAAGGTGGGAAGCTTCTAAAAGCTGGAAAAGTCAAGGAAATGGATTATTCCCTAGAGCTTCCAGAAGGAAGGCAGCCTTGCTGGCACCTTGATTTTATCTCCTAAGAACCATTTTGACTTATGACCTCCAGAACTGTGAGATAATAACTCTGTATATTTTTAAGCCACTAAGTTTGTGGTTATTAGTTACAGCAGCAACGGAAAACCAATACATATGAATCAGAGTGTATTAGAATGATTGTATTGGGTTTATATCCAGGCAGCAGGTAAAATCATCTGTAGTTGAAAGTGAATTACAGACTATCAATTTGTTCCAAGGGAAAAAAGAACTCTAAAACTTAGTAGCTTTACATTTTTTTTTAAATTTTCAGAGAATTAGGAGACTCACACAAGCCAAGTTTTGAAACTAACTTAAATTTAGAAAGTTATGAATTTCTAACAGCATGCAAATATTTTGAAATTTCAACTCAGTGTTTCCTACAAATGTGACTTACTGCTCTGAAGACAGTCATGTTACCAAATCACATACAATTCTACAAAGTTACATTTTCTAGCTTTTAAATAAATTAAAGCTGATTAATGAAGTTTCTTTGACAATAAACCACACTCACTTCCTCTCACTGTATATGAAGAATCAGCCTAAAAAGTTCATTCTGCACCTGTTCCATTAAGTTTTATTGACTTTAGCATTTTTTTTTTCCTTTTAGAGACAGAGAGAATACACGCCTAATGCATGTGGGGTTCTATCCCACAACCCTGGGATCATGACCTGAGACAAAGTCAAGAGTTGGATGCTCAACTGACTGAAACACCCAGGCACCCTAGAAGCATCCTTTAAGATACTTCATGCAAAGGAAAATTACAGCAAGTATCCAGTTGTCTGGTTCATTTGTTCGTTTGCACATACATGTTTTTACTTACTGGACTTACATCATTATGGGAGGGTAGATCTTTTCTTTGAAAGTGTTGCCCCCTTGTCATGGAGAAGAGATGTAAACAATTACTAGGAAGCTTGATCCTAAGCACAGAACCGTGGTTCCAATAATTATTAAATTATTAATAATAATTATTATTACTATTATTCAATAATAATTTCAAATTAATAGAGAGTACTCATGTTCTGAATGTTATTTTACCCTCTTCTTCTGCTTTTAAGAAATACTTGGCCTTCTTTCAGATTCCCACCATCATAATTCTCTGATTTTATAACCCACCTGTGTGTTAGGAGTAAGGGACAATATATGTGTACTATTGTGGTACAAAACCAGGAAGTTATAAATTTTTGTCGTAGTCAAGGCTTTCCGGGTGTTCTCAAAGTCAAGCTGAATGCAGACTTTATGTTTTCATGTATTTCTTTATCCTTCTTGTGCTTTCAAGTTGTTCATATACTTACAGGGTAGTTGACATAGGACAGACAATAATGGTAAGTAAGTGATTAAACTGGAGGATTAATCATGGCATGATTAGGGTATTTTAAGCAGTCAGAGTTGGTCCATTTCAGGCTCAGGTGGTTCCTGCTCTGTGGTCAGTCTTACCTGCACGTATTTCAGAGTGAGCAACCGTATCTGGGTTCACTGGCTGTTCTGAGGCACTAACTTCTGTCAACCACTCAGTCTATCATCATCATGACTGAGAATTGAAAAGCAAAGAGATTGACTCTTCATTTCATAAATTTAGTTTCTGTGCAAGAGTATAAGGGATTGTGCCTACTTGCATTATGCCAGCCACTTCATGAATAAAACAATGCAAGATCGAGCACTTCAATTCTTCCAGTCACAAATTCGGTTCATTAAGATGGTGGTTGTATTGCAAATATTTTATGTTGCATCTCTGCAGGGGGAGTTGTCAATCTAGGCTGTAGAAAGGAAAAGTACTGATTCCAGTTATTGTTTCAAAGGGTTGTCATCTCTACTAAGTTGGTAATTAGGAAAATTCTAAAACTTTTATTATAATAATATGCATTGATAAATTCCGAGAAATATATTATATGCGTACTTAGTTTTCTATTTCAGCATTGCCCTCAGAGAAAATGGAAGTCTTAAGTGACACATTCGATCATAAAACTTTATTAAAGGTTGGCCAATCAGCCAGCAAATATTTATTTCAAGGCTTCATATTTATCTATGAGCCTTGACAAAAAAAAAAAAACAAACCATGATCCATGCCATAGTTTTGTTTTTTTTTTTTTCAACTTAAATGAGCTGATAAGATTTCTAGTCAGAGAATAATCAATTGCTATATTGCCAGAAACTACAATAGGTATAAATTAATGGGAGATATCTTGGTGGGCTGAGAGAAGGTTGTCTCAGCTGAGTCTTGATGGATTTGGATAAAATGTAAAGAAGGGGAAAGCATTTCAGAAGAGAGGGAAGAACAGGAGCAAAAGTAAAATGCAAATGGACCTAGCATAAATAATGACATGAGCATAATGACGACTTGTGAATAATACGAGATTGTGTTAGGAAGGTATGAGAGAAAAATCTTGACTTTGGTATTACAGATAATCAGGGCTCACTGGATGAGAAGGGCTTATCAATGATTATTTAAAATAGATTATTAAGGAGAAGAAGTGCAAAGGGAGCCTGGGTGGCTCACTCAGTTAAGTGTCTGACTCTCGCTTTCAGCTTGGGTCATGATCTCACTCACATTTGTGAATTCGAGCCCCATGTGGCGCTCCACACTGACAGTGAGGAAATGCTTGGGATTCTCTCTCTCTCTCTCTCTCTCTGCCCCTCCCTTTCCCTCCCCTGCTCTCTCTCTCTCTCTCTCAATAGAAATAAATAAACATTTTTTTTTTAAAAAAGGAGAAGTGCATGATCTCCTGATAGCACATCATGGTACTACCATGTGGCCACTAACATTTTCCATTCCAACATGTGAAGATGACTCTTGCTGTGCAATTTTTGCAAATACTCAAAAAAAAAAAAAAAAAAAAAAAAGAACCAGAGAGCCCATGAACATACATTTCTTCCATGATTCTGTACCTTAGAGAGACTTGCAAAGAGTGAGAAAGCCAGGGTTCTTTTCTTAATGAAACAATTCTAGTGCTTATCACGTTCGCCTCAAACAATTCTATATCTAAAGCCACAACTTGCACAAACTAAGTTTACTGAGGGAGGAGGGAGCTTTGGAGACCCCTTTTACAAATGGAGAGAGGAGCCATGTATTTATTCTACACCATCCCATGCCGTATAACCCACTTTTGGCATGCGGTATCTCATTTCATCCACATAAACTTTTTTTTTTTTAATTTTTTTTTTCAACGTTTATTTATTTTTGGGACAGAGAGAGACAGAGCATGAACGGGCGAGGGGCAGAGAGAGAGGGAGACACAGAATCGGAAACAGGCTCCAGGCTCTGAGCCACCAGCCCAGAGCCCGATGCGGGGCTCGAACTCCCGGACCGCGAGATCGTGACCTGGCTGAAGTCGGACGCTTAACCGACTGCGCCACCCAGGCGCCCCCACATAAACATTTTTAAGTAGGTAGCACTAACTCACACGGAAACACACTAGGTATGTCAGAGAGAACTTAATGCAGGCAGTAGTTTAGCTGCTGCTGAGAAAAAGGGGAAGACGGATGCAATTTAGGAAGCAGCTACTATCCGTAAGGCTGGGGAAACGAAGAAGAGTAGCAGGATGTAGAAGCCAAAACGATGGCTGCTGAGGTGCTGGAACTTGGACTTCCGGTCTGAGGTCGACACCTCTGAAGGAGGTATCATGAGCCTTGTTCTGTCAGTGCCAATAGGAGCTGAAAACTGGGGCCAAGTGTCACCGCTGGGGGAAGAGTACTTGAGACCCGCAAAGAGAAGAAGGAAGGTCTCTCCCCTCCCCTTCCCCTTCTTTCGGATGACCTAACAAGAAGCCAGCTGGCAATGAAGAGATGTAGCTGGCAAAGCCCCAGCTCCAGCCATTCGCAGCAGAGCACAGAGGGCAAACTGGGAGCTGAGTGACATAGCATATTAACCAGCGTAGCATTTTACTCAGAATCTGCACGAGGCTCAGAAAAATTCAGCTGCACTCCTAGCCTCCCAGTCAATACATGGCGCAGCCGTAATTTCAACCCCACCAGTGCCCACGCCTCCCAGGCTCCCTTCCCTGGTAACAAACAGCTGGCCTGCTGTGTGTGGCAGTGTCTCACAAGAATGCTCCCAGAGGTGGCCCCAGGCTCCCGTCAGAGCATCTAGCAGCATCTGGCCGTGCGAGACACCAGCACTGGCCACATTCCTTCCTAAGGACACCTTACAACACCTTGCTAGGTAATTAGGTACCACTGGGGGCTGCAAAGCCATTTGAGGTTGTACTTGGATGGAGAATAGTTTAGCACTGACTCTGAGCCTGAACTAGAGACAGAGATTTGCTCACCTCCTCTGGGATCCATCTCCCACATCTGGAGTGGGACTTGTTCATAAAACACTTCACATTCCATACAAAGTGGTCCTAAATACCACATATAAATATGATTTTTGAGAATGATGTCTTACTTGTAAGGAAGTGCTCTGGCCAAATTGCATCTGTAACGCTAGAAGAATAGGCTGGTGTATTTTTATTCTGTCTGTGTGAGTCCCTAAGCGCAGTTAAATGAGCACGCATTTTGCCAATGGTCTTAAAATATAAGAGCAGACAAGTTTTACCTGAGTTGCTTTTTTTTTTTCTTTTTTTGTAAGAAACACAACTTCAGACAACTTGAAACACCCTCACTGGAGAAATGTTAATGAGAGGCCTTGGCATCTAAGAATCATTCTTAAAAATCTCCCACCCTCAAGGATTCTTTTCTTTCTAAGTGCTGTTCTCAAATACAAAATGGAAAATTCATAGTATCTGAAAGGTTAGATTACTTACTTTATCACCCTTATTATGGTAACTCTAAGACAAACAGCAAGTGGTTTAACAATTGCCCATTTATAAATGTGAATGTTTAAAAGAAACACAGAGTTAGGATTTCAAGTCATAGGGAAAATTTTCACAAGCAATAACATTAGTCAAAATGTGTTTGGCTTCACAGTAGGTGGAAATGTGTGTGGTAGAACATTTGAGACAAGAACATGTATTCAAGCCACATACATTGGACATTTTCAGTCAAAAGCAAAAACACCTATAAATCAGGTTGGATATTTACTGTTTTAATGTCACTAGAAAGTAACTTCTCAGAAGTTACTGGTTGCTGCTGCACAGAATTTTTCTTCACTTTTTTTTTTTGTTATTGTTACAGTCAATACCTTGATTTGTTCCAAGGAATAATATTTACTCCAGGAAAATGCTTCTTCTTGTCATTTTTCCTAAACCTCTAAGTACCAAAAGCTCTTTTAGAAGATGTTTTCTTTTGGGATTCTCACTGAGCCACCTACTCATTGGAGGAAAACTACTTCAACACCAAAACCAAATCAAGCCAATTAAGCAACACTGTGGCTGAATGATTGGTCTCACGGTCTGGAAGATCTCGCGGGGCCACGGACTCCCACAGAGGCCTGAATAAAGATACCTTTCTTTTCAATACATCGTTGATCTGACTGATCTGGTCCAAGTGCCCATACTTAAATCCATAAACTACTGAGATCCCTACGCAGTTTCTCTTTAATTACCCAGGGAGTACAGTATGGATTTGTTAATTAGTTTTTGCAATGCCCTGCAAGATGCCAACAGGAAACAGACGCTGGATACAAAGTGCTGAAAGTAAGAGTGTTTGCATAAGAAGTTTACAAAATCGTTTCAAGTTGTTGTCTTTATTATTCCTTTTTTTTTTTTTTTTTTTCTGCTTTAGCTATGGACAAGTTTCTTCTGCCCGTACGTACAGGCATTTAAAAACGATCACTACTACTTGTATAAAGTTAACCCCGTTAGTTTATATTTATCTTGTGTGGTTTGTAGTTGGACCTCATGTAGTAGTTTTATGGAAACAAGTTTAAAATTCATCTTCTTATTCCCGGTACGCAGTCCAAACTGCATTTGGGCAACTGAATGATGCGATGAATGGAATGAAGAGCTTTTTATCTGGATCGTGAAAACTTGAGAAATCATTGTTTTTTAAAAATGAAAAAAAGGTGAAGAAAATACATTATTGAAATTGTAGAGCTGGATGTGTCTCACAGAAAAATCTGTCTCAAAACAATTTGTGACCCCAACATATTATATACCAATAAATAAGTTTGAACCAATTTGCATTTTTGTAGGGCTGGAATAAAAATTGGAACCAGAGAGTATTTAACTAGATACATGCAAAGTAAATGCTTGTATACCTCTATGCTTTCACATGCATACAAATAAACACACGCACACACACACACACACACACATACACACCTTAAATAATGTCCAATTAGTTATTTATAAAACAAACACACCTCAGTTATTGGAGGAATTGACATAGTACTGGCCTCTTTCAGTATTTCAGTGTGTATATGGTGTGCTGAGAAAAAGCTAAACACGTGCACACACACCTCTGGGTTCATGGTTACCTTTTGATCAGAGGATTTGCAAAATATCCAAAGCCTTGAAAGTAACCATGAAGTTTGAGAAACATTTGTAGGTTCTGACAAGCTTCCAAGTTTCCTGGTGGGAATACTTTGTGTTCTTTTCCATCCTGCCGGAGGAGAGCAGTGGTTTATGGACAAGCTCCTAGGCAATTAGAATTCCATAATTCAAATTAATAACCTCATAAAACACTGCAGATTATGTGCTTGGTTTTTTAACCTATAACTAAAGTACGATTTTGATAGTGATTTTGAAATTACTTGGAATGCATCCCAGCCTTGCTAAAAATACTTTTTTTTAAAGTTGAAGACATTTGAAGTTAAAAAGATTTCATCTAATGAAGAGGTTTTGTTTTTTTTTTTTAATTTACAATTAGATTTTCAGATTAGAAGGACATGGAAAATATTTGATTTCACTGGTTTTGCTTTACTGGGAAGTAGATGTTAAGGTCAAATTTTTCTCACGCTGACCTTTTCCAAGTAGGAAACGGGAAACGGCAGAAGGAGGCAGGAACACGGCTTCATTTTATCATGTTCTCGTTATGCTTCATCACATTGTCTAGTGAAATGAATGAATAAATTAGGTTTTTGGTTTCATGTGCTAGATTATGTGTTTTATATATTTCACTACTTTTAATTTAGTAGGGCAGTTCTTTCCATTAGAACATGGGTCTCATTAAAAGAAATGTTATTATGGAACCATGTGCATTAGGTTTAATTTTCACTCAATTTAAAAAGAATACTTGGGAGAGTATTGCATCGAAGCACAAGAAAATGATTAGTTGAGGTTCCTTTTAAAGAGAGGAGCCAAATGCGTGAGAAGTAGTGCCTCTGGGGCAAATAAAACAATCAAGTAGTCGGAAATGGGGTTGCAGGGCTTCGCATAAATGACCATACTGCTCTGTTTTCAGACCTCCTGCCTTTCTTAATGACTATTTCTCTTTTTTTCTTGAAGCAACAGTCAAAGAAGGGCTAGGGGTAGAGGGAGGAAGAGGAGGGCTTTGGCCCAACTAGGACAAGACTGCTAGAGGGATGCCTTTAAGGATTTCTTAAATTTTCTCACGGAGAGAAATGTCCAGTTTATTACTGAGATGCAGAATCCCATTCCAGTTTGAGCCTTTACCTACCCCAAAGATATTTAAACTTCAGTGAGCATCAGAATCATCTGGAGGGCTAGTCAAACCACAGATTGCTGGTCCCACCCCCAGAGTCTCTGTCAGAGTAGGTCTGGGAGCAGGGATTGAGAATTTGCTTTTTTTTTTTTAAACCGTTCCTGGGGCGAATCTGATGCTGCTGGACCCAGGACCACACTTTGAGAACTGCTGATCCTGAATTTGCTTAGGAAGGACCAAATGACTCCATATAGATTCGAGGCGTAGGCACATACAAAGATGACTACATTAGGTTTTCCTCCAAAATGAGTTGGGTATGTAACCATACCTGAGGACTACGGTTCTAAATGTTTAGCTGCTGCTTCTCAGTTATAGGAAGAAGTTGCTATATACAATTAAGTCTGCTCCATTTGCCCCAGTGCCTCACTCTGAGGAGTTCTTCAGCTTTGCAAATGTGTTTCTTTTCTCAGGTGGCATGACGGGGGCGAGGTCTACTGAAAGAAGCAATAAGACAGTCATATATAGATGTTAGTTGTCTGGAAATCTTACTCATATGGTTGGTATTATCAGGATTTTTTTTTCTCTCTGGCAAGTTCCAGAAACTAACACTGGGTAACTTCTTTGAAAAAAGGGACTTTGCTGTTAGGTCACGGGAGTGCTCCCAGGTCTGGATAAGAGGGTGGGAAACCAAGCTTGAAGACAAGCACGCAAACAGCCTGGGTTCTTGATAACAGCAACGACTGGGTGAATGAATTCTAATGTTATCAGTGTTTTCTTATTTGGTTAAATCCCAGTTTCAGAGAGAGAATGTTCAGTTAGCTCAGCTCAACTGAGGTGCCCACCTCTTCACAACAGGGAGATCAGAATACTTTCATTCACAATTCCATTGACCTGTGTGCCCCAGAAGAAAAAGAGTTCTCCACCAGAGAATGGGGCATTTTTCTAAACAGAAGACTGTGCCCCTGAAGGTCCATACATGTCTACCCTACCATTCGTGAGCTTTCTCCTGAGTGGGCCAGCGTTGTCTAAAGGCCAACTTTAAGGGCTGTCGTAGAACCACAAAGTTGAAAGACAATAGAAAATAATCTCACCAGAGATTTTCTTTTAAGAAAGTTAATAACTAAAGCAGTGGCTCTCAACTAGACTCTCCAAAGTAGAGAACCCGTAAGAAATTATGGGAACCCGTAAGAAATTTTCAGTATTTTTGAAACTGAACCAAAATTATGTGTTTGCTCTCAGAACTGAAATGTCAAGTTTCTTTATGTGGTTGCAAATATACATCTACTCCCTGTAAAAATACTTCTTTCTCATCATGTTAAGAAACTCTGATATGTAGTTCTAACTGTTCTGATTTAAAATCCAGTAAACAAGTGATTAGGTTTTAAAGTGTGTGGTCTGGTTACTTTTTGAAAACGTGGGATATGAGCCTGTATGTTGGAGGTAGGGCAAGGAAAATAGATTGTGAGAGGTGGGTGGTGACTGATCGTCATTGTCACTGGTTAAGCCATCTGTTATGGGCTGAATTGGGTCTCCCCCCAAATTCATTTGTTGAAGTCCTAGCCACCAGTATCTCCCAATGTGACTTTATGTGGAAACAGGGTATTTGAAGAGGTACAAAGCCAGCCACTGGTGACTGCCCCTGCTTTTGCTGAGTCTGTATTCCACAGGCTGTCACCTCTGTAGGCACCTTGTCCTGGTGGTTGCTAACTTAATGTTCACTACTGGCTGCATGTTTTAGTTCTCTCTTCTTTCTCAGGCTCTTCAGGGTTTGATGGCCCCCTTGAAGCTCATTTCTACTTTACTGATCTCAGCCTGCCCCGTTAACCTCAAATTTCTCAAGCTCACCTCCATTTGGATGACCTCTGGGATGAACTAACTGCCTCTCTCGGCACTGGCAGTCTCGAAAATCAAGCCCAGGAGGTGATTACATTATTCTCATATGATGTATGAGGAAATAGTTTTATAGACAGGTTAAGTAACTTGGCCATATTCATTCATTTAGTAATCACCGAACTGATTTCCTCCCCAAACAGTAGCCAATGTTTATGCTGTGAGCAAAACTGGGCTACATCCACAATGTTGTTCTTTTATTCATTAACTTTTGACTTCCAACATTCATTTAAAACTAATATTGATTTTTCTAAACATCAACATCTCATTTCAAAACCACTGTTCACAGGGGAGCCCGACTGAGAGAGCGTTGGTCACTCCTGTGGCTGGCTTAGTGGAAATACATGGAAAACACACACTTCACAGACGGTTAAAGAATGCCAAATCTTTTCCTGAGAAAAGGTTTTCTTCAAAGTAGCCCTAAAATAAAAGATTCTCTGCAAAGTGGACCTAAAATAAGAGGGAAATACATCCTGGGTGCTTTGGTTGACTCACTGAAGATAATCTCTCTCTCATTTTATCTTAGTGATTCTTTCAAATTTTGCATTCTCCTCAATAATACACTTGTGCTTACTTTAGTATAAATTATTTATATGTTTAAATGCCAATGCTTACACTTAGAGAAATTGTTTTCTATATTTCTTGGCTGATGGATAAGATACTATTGCAGTGAGTTTATGCATTTTAGATACAAAATGAACTGAGTTGAGGAAGGTTCCATGACCCAGAAATATCCCTTGGTATTACAGTAAAAACTATGTGTATGGGTATATGTGTGGGCCTAGATCACAACCCTATTTTTTTTTACTGATGTATAAATTATATTATAATGATCACTAAGTAAAAATGCCCGTAATGTTGCCAAAAAGACGGTTCAAGATAGTATATGCACAGGGAACTGTTGTTGGAGATTTTACAGGTTGTTGTACATTTGAGTCATATGATGGGCCTGAAAACTCTGTGCTCCACTGGGCATTTGCTCTTACTATTTCTGGCATTTACTCATCAAATGACTCTTTACAGTGAAGGATGGTGAATGATGATGTTACTCTTGTCTTTAACAAAGACCTTATAAACACCATTCCTTTCAGGTGAACTGAAATGCTCCAAAACCTCATCATCCCCACAGCAGTTCTTTTATTTCAGCTCTCAATATTCTTTAAAACATTTTTTAACGTTTATTTATTATTGACAACAGAGAGAGAGAGAGAGAGAGAGAGCAGGAGCATGGGAGGGGCAAAGAGAGGGGGAGACACAGGATCCGAAGCAGGCTCCAGGCTCTGAGCTGTCAGCACAGAACCCAATGTGGAGCTCGAACTCACAAGCCGTGAGATCATGACCTGAGCTGAAGTCAGACACTCAACCAGCTGAGCCACCCAGGTGCCCCTCGATATTCTTTTTAATTGCAGTAATTGTGATCCTGTCACACATGGTGACAACCTTGAAAGTTTCTTCTTGCAACTATTGATTGATATTATTTTGCTTAAAAAAAAAGTGTCTTCTGGATAAAACAGTTCTGTGAAATATCCTTTACCACTGAGGATAAAAAAAAAGCATTAATTAATCATATCCAAGGTTGACCTTTTGCTGGATGTCTTCATTCCCCATCTCTGTGAGAAATATAACGACAGAAGCCAGAGTTAGACCACCACGGTGCCCTTACTGCACATCTGTGTTTGCGGTTTTCTGGGTTAAGCTAGGGTTTGTGGATGCAGTAAGTTTTCAAAGTCACTTCCTATTGTTTTTTAGAAAAAAAGGTATTCAAATCACTGGACTTTTTTTTTTTTTCCTTAAGTAAAAGTTTCCATTTTTACCACCCCATTGAGCACACAGAGGAAATCAGAGGCATCTTGTTTGAGGTGAGTATTCTTGGTAAATGATGCAGTGGCTGCTGGGTCAGTCACAATGAGTGATGTCCTTGATGCAGGTTACCAGTCCCCAAGTTTGATATGGGCACCTTTTTTTCAGCTTGGCTGCCTCTTTTTGATCCAAAATAGATTTAGTCATGCCTACAGCATGGGCTCTATCAAATATTCTCGTTACATGAGCTTCATCTTTTAAAGTATTTTTGAAAATGACCTTGAAGTTAACTTTGAAAGATTTTTTATTTGCCTATTTGTATTTTTATTGAATTGCTTCCAGCAAGGTCTTCTATTTTTTTTTTTATTTGGAAAAAATTCCTCGCGATTATTCTTTAAATTGTACTAAATAGGTTTTAAATGATGCTACAATAGTGATTGTATGAAATAGGTTTTAAATGATGCTACAAAAGTGAACATAACAGACCATTTTGTCTCAAAGTCTTTTAGCAGAAAGTTTCCCAGGTTTTAGGTTTGTCATTCCTCCACACTAAAAACTCATGTTTTCAGTAAACATCAAAAATATTTCTTTTATTTTGCCGATGCTCACCACTTACAGGGGATGGCAGAGCGCCTCCTTAAGGAATATGGTGAAGGCCTCCTCAGAACACAGGAATGGAATGTGGTCCAATCAACCCTTAGATTGTGGTCCAATCAACAGGCATGTGTAGCTCCGAGGTGCCTCTGTAACTTGGACTGTGTCCAATCAGACTATATGTCACCATATATGGGAGACAAAGAAGTAGAAAGAAATTGCATAAAAGGCTGCACCCCACTGCACTCGGGGCTCAGTTTTTTCGGGTACAAACCCAATGAGCCCATGCCCGCATGACAAATAAAGTTGCTTCCTGGACAGAAAAGTCTTGGTGTCCTGTCTCTCTGTGCGAGAATCCTGCTTCAAGAGGAGTGTTGCGATTTTACTCAACGTCATGCTTCTTGTGAATCTCTGGAAAAACATCACTTCTTGGTAAATTCTCCATACCTTCGGATTTTTCTACCGTTTTAAAATCTTGTATAAATAAATTCGCAGGTTTCAAAGCTTCTGATTAGAACTCTCTGTTTCAGCCAAGAATCCATACACTCATCCCAAAATGTAAAAATTACTACCTTTAAAAGATAAACCGAGAGAATGGCACTATAATAATAGAAATTAACATTTGTGGTTATTTTGTGATATCGTGACGCTCACTGTGGTGGAAATTACAGCTAAATTTGTGTTCGTGTAAATCTAGCCAGATCATAGATTGAAATATTTAACTTAGTATTTTTGTTTACTTCCCACTTGCTTGTTTGTGACTTTCCTAGTGAGAGGCATTCTATGTTGCTTCCAGGAGAAGCAAGGGTTTTTGTTTGTTTGCTTGTTTGCTTTTAATAGTGTCATTTCAAATACCTTTTAGTGTTTCCTTTTTTGACATCCAGAGCAAGATTTTGAGAATCAAGAGGGGAGACCTGAAGGTAGCAAGTGTTCAATCCAAGTCAGTGGAATTAGGCAAAGGGAAGGATCCAAGGAATCGCTGTACCTCAGAAGGTCATATGGCCTGGGGCTGATTGGGCGGAAGGGCAGAAGGAGAAGTCAAACGTGGGAAAAGGGCAGCCCACGCAGAACCATGTGGAAAGATTTAGGGTCAGCATCAGGAAATTCACCAATATTCAATTCCAAGAAGTTGATATGGTTGGCTAATTCCTGTAGATGAACCGTGGCCCTCGGAGGAAGTCACTGGTTTCAGCCCGGTGGGGTGTGCACTTGTCATTCGGAGTAGCTAGCATATCAGTAACGAATCTTCCAGCACAGCACAGCTTACCTACTCTGAAACTTTGCCAAGTCCTGATTAATCTGCCCTTGTAGATACATCTCCAACACCCCTGTTTTTCAGCAAAATGCATAAGCGTCCTGAAAATAAGAGTGAGGTCTTTAATAACTAAGGAAACAGAGGTGAATATAAAAGGTAAGTATAGGGGTGCCTGGGTGGCTCAGTCAGTTCAGCATCCGACTTCGGTCTGGGTGATGATCTCATGGTTCGTGGATTCAAGCCCCCCCTCGGGCTCTGTGCTGACAGCTCAGAGCCTGGAACCTGCTTCAGAGTCTGTGTCTCCCTCTCTCTGCCCCTCCCCCACTCGCACTCTGCCTCTCTCTCTCTCTCAAAAACAAACGTTAAAAAGTTAAAAAAAAAAAAAAAAGGGAAGTACACAGGAGGAGCTTTAACCTCATGAAATCCATTCTTATTACCTAAAGCATTTGGCCGAATGTGGTCATGGCAAGAAGGGCTAATGATGGTCTGAGTGTGTATCCTGGAAAGCAAGAGAGCAAAACAGTGGTTTGTAGGTTATAATACTGATCTATCAAATAAAAGGAAAACCTAAATGGGCTGCCAATGAGAATTCTTTTCAAATTTCATGTTGCATTTTATTTGGATAGACAAGAATTAGCCTTGAGGGCCAGCGACATTAGCAAAGTCTGGTCTTGTCACAGCAGCATTCTAGTTTGTGATGTAAATGGCATGCTGAGTTTCTAATTATCACAAAAATACTAGATTTCCTATTTAGTCCTCGCACACTAAAACGTTCTGTTCTTTGGGCTTTCATAAAAAAGCAAAAGATTAGCTGACATACAATATGCATTCTGCTGATTCTGGTGTATGTATTCAGCTAAACTCTCAAAGACATTAACAAAACAGCAACAAAACCAAAAGAGCCTTTGCCCCAATTTTGCAGTAAAATTAAACATTTTAGGTATATATGCCATACTTTGTGTGTGGCTTGTGTACCCGAGTGCAGCACCTGAGGACATGCACGTCCCAATTTAAGGACCATTTAGTTTCATGTCATCAGTACAACTTACGGAGAATTCCTAAAGGTTAAAACCATCTTTACAGGTTTCCTGAGAAGAAATACAGGTTTCAGAGAGTTTGGGTTTGTTTGTGTGTTTGTTTTTTAAAAACAAGTCAACGTCTAAAATCATTAAAGTAAATCTCATTTGAAAATGAATCTTATCGGGGTAGTTAATGACTGCGGATGGAAAAATAAATGGACCATATGATTTTTCCAGTTAATTAGTTAAAAGGCAATTTTCTTGTTTCCTAACCCTGGGCATCCTAGCTTTTCTGATGTATTTAGTTCCATAGATATATTAATTCTGCCCATATTTTACTGTTCTATTAAAATGCAGCTCTACCAAAGAGACCCCCTGGTTGCCACTGCCTAGAAGTAACTGTTTCCCTTCTGTATTTCTTTATAGAATGATATTTGGTAGTTTTCACATTACTTTCTAATTCACACTTCACTTATTTATGTGTTTTACCAGAGTCAAAAGGTCTTCTGAGGACAGGGACAATAGATTACCCAATTTTGTATCCTTTAGACGCAGAGGACAGCAAATGTTTTCTGTAAAGGGCCTGCTAGTAAACATTTTAAGGTTTGGGGGCCACATGCGGTCTCTGTCTCAAACTTCATTTCTTTATAAGTATTCAAAAATGTAAGAAAAAACATTCTTAGCTTGTGAGTTGTACAAAAACAAATTGTGGATCAGATCTGGCCCTCGGACTGCAGTTTTTCAACCCCTGCTTCAGAGTATTTAGCGGAATCACAGAATAGTTATATATACTGCTACATACATAGCATTATAATAGAAAAGAAGCAAATGTTTGCAAAGGGAATGAGTGCTGATAATATATAATAATTATTAACTAAGATACTAGGTTATTCCACAACATTCCTATTGTACTCGGCTTGCGTAAAAAGAACAAAACATTTGTAACTCCATTAAGTTTACCAGGTCATATTTCTCCCCAAAACTGCTAAGTCATAAAACAATAGAATTGACATTTTTTACTATCCGGTTTTAGTTAATTATTATTCTCTCTGGGTGTGTGGGATGACAGGTACTCAAAAGTCCATACTCTGCGTGCATAAGATCCATATTCAACAAACAATTCTTAGAATATGAAATAGATGGGGTGCCTGGGTGGCTCAGTCAGTAAAGTGTCCGACCTCAGCTCAGGTCACGATCTCATGGCTTGTGAGTTCGAGCTCCACATTGGGCTCTGTGCTGACAGCTCAGAGCCTGGAGCCTGCTTCAGATGCTGCGTCCCTCTCTTGCTCTGCCAACTCCCCCGCTCATGCTCTCTCTCTCTCTCTCTCTCTCAAGAATAAATAAAACATTTAAAAAATTTTAAAAGAATGTGAAATAGAGTATTGTAAAGGAACACAGCTTAAATTCTGTGAGTTCTTAAATTATGAATCCATCACTAAATATTTATTGAGCCATTCCTCCCGCAGGAGGGAAGCAATGTGAGCGCTTCTGTTTAAGATGAGAAAGCCACAAGAGTAAGTCACTCCTACCCTAACAACGAGAGAGAGACAGATCGTCTTAGAAATCATAACTTTTCTTGAACCAGAGGCCTGAGGTCATAACACAGTGAATGAAACTGAATTCCAAGGAGGGACAAGCTCTTCTGAGACAGAGATGGCATCCATGAACTGTTATACCTTTGGAAGAACAGAGAGGGAAGAGGTGGCTGCCATAGAGGTGGTTGAGAAGAGATCAGCTAAAATATTAATGGTTTTTTAAAGGGCAAGCAAGGGATAGTGTATTCTACCCAGGGGACTGTTTTTGCAAAGCCTGTGAGCTAAGAATGGTTTTTTATAGTTTTAAAGGACTGTAAAATAAAAACAAAAGAAGGAGACAGAGATCAGATGTAGCCTAAAAAGACAAATTATTCACTATGGTACAGAAAAAGTTCACTGACCCTTGGACAAGATCAGGGAAAAGGACTCTTCTGTTTAATAATTGTGTGAAACCTTCTAAAAATGAGGGTAGAGCAGGAATAGAGCAAAACTCCGTGACAATACCAGACCCACGCTAAGTACATAACGTGAGGCAACCACTGAAGGAATTTGAACTTGCAGTGTGCTGGGAGTAATGGTAGCAACAAACAATCCACACTTTGCTTGCCTAGCTCACCTAGCTCCACTACTAACTAGATTGACTCAAGACCTTGACATTAATAGCCTGCCAGAAAAAGAGGCATGGCCATTTCCAGATTTAAAAATTGTTTACCTCAGTAACTTTTTTCTTCCATATATAATTTGTTTCCATTTTTAAAAACTATAAGATACAAAAAATAGCAAGGAAAAAGAACTCATTAAAAAAAAATTTTTTTTTCAACGTTTATTTTTGGGACAGAGAGAGACAGAGCATGAACGGGGGAGGGGCAGAGAGAGAGGGAGACACAGAATCGGAAACAGGCTCCAGGCTCTGAGCCATCAGCCCAGAGCCCGACGCGGGGCTCGAACTCACGGACCGCGAGATTGTGACCTGGCTGAAGTCGGACGCTTAACCGTCGGACTGCGCCACCCAGGCGCCCCAAAGAACTCATTTTTAAGTGATAAGGCAGTCCACAGAATGAGTGAGACTCGAAGATGTCCCATGTGTTAGAATGATCGGAAAGTAACAATGAAAAGTAAAGTCAACACGTGAAAATATCCAGTTCTAAAGATGGAAAACACACGTGAACAGGAAGCTGGAACTGGCAAGGAAACAGACTCCTCCCTCATGACTCCAGAAAGGATGCAGCCCTCTTCCAACACTTTGATGTTAGCCTGCTAAGACTTTTTTTGAACTTCTGAACTCTAGATGGAGTGTGGTAATTTTACGTTGCGTTAAGCCACTAGCTTAAGCACTAGCCTCTAGTGGTGATTTGTTATAGCAGCAGTAGGAAACTAATATGAATACAGATATAAAGTCTTTAAAAATATTAGCAAATCAAATTCAGTAATATAAGAGAAAGATACTACATCATGACCAAGTATAGTTTATAGCAAGAAGGCCATGAAGAAGGTTCAACTTTTGAAAATCACTCAAATTCATCATATAGGGACTAAAATAGAAAAAAAAAAACAGGACCACCTATGATTATCCCAGGAGGTACAGAGTGATAATCAATTTTACGTCTCAGTGTAGCTAAGCCCTGGTACCAAGATACTTGATCAAACATTATCCATTTGTGAAGGTATTTTTAGATGAGATTAACATTTACATCAGTAGTCTTTAAGCACAGCAGATTGCATTCCATAATACAAGTAGGTCTTGTCCAGTCAAAGGTGTTAAAAGAAAAGAGACCAACACCCTCCAACACACACATACACACAAGGAAGAGGGAATTCTGCTATCATGCTGCCTTTAGACATGAGCTGCCATATCAAATCTTCCCTTGGTCTCCAACTCTCCTGTCTATCCACAGATTTTGGACTTGTCTGCCTTTACAATAATGTGAGTCAATTCCTTGAAATAAATCATTCTCATAGGTAGATTATACATAGATGATTTAGATAGATAATAGCAAGGTCTCCATCCAATAAATGGGTACATATAACCATATGTCCTTCCAGTTCGTTCTGTTTCTCTGGAGAATCCTGATACATACAATAAATGCATAGAACAGAATCAATCCTCCATTTCTACAAATCAGGAATAGAGGGGAACTTCCTTAACCGGTAAAGGCCTTCTTAAAAACAAAAGCAAAAACAACAACAACAACAACAACAACAACAACAACAAAAACCCAGAACCACTAGCATTACTTAACAGTGAAAGATTTTTGTCTTCACTGTAAAACTGAGAACAAGTTAAAGACATATACTCTCGACACCTGTCCCACTTTATACTGGAGGTCTTAACCAGTGCAATTAGGTGAGAAAAAAACAAATGCCATCATTATATTGGGAAGGAATAAATAAAGTTGTCTTTTTTTCACATGTGATATAACTGTCTACAGAGAAAATCTTCCCAAATCTATATACAATTGTTAGAATTAATAGGAATGTTTAGCAATGTTGCAGGGGTACAAGTGCAATATACACAATTCAAGTATATTTCTACATGGTAAAAATGAACAATTGGAAATTGATATTCAATTTACATTTAAAATGACATTAATTTGCCATTATATGTAAAATAGCACCAAAATATGAAATATATATGGACAAATATGCAAAAATTGTGTGTGTGAAAAACTATAAAACATTGATGAGAAAAATTAGAGATGGCCTAAAAAAATTGGATGATATACCATGATGATTGGATTGTTAAGATGCCAATTTCTTCCTAACTGACTTATAGACTCAATGCAATCCCCATCAATCTATCAGCCTTTTCAGTAGAAATTGACAACCTTTTTCTAAATTTATATGCAAGAAAGGTCTAGCAAAAGAACCATTTTGATTGACTTTTTCAGTGATGACTTATTACTCACAGTAATCAGGACAGTGTGGCATTTGTAGAAGATATTTAGATCGGTGAAATAAACAGCCCAGAAGGAAAGCGACACACACACACATATAGTGAATTTTTATAAAGCTATCAAGGTAATTAAATATAGAAAGGGTAACTTTTCCATTAAGTTCTGCTATAAAGAACTTCCCAGGGATGTCTGGGTGGCTCAGTCAGTTAAGTGTCCGACTTTGGTCCGGGTCATGATCTTGTGTTTGTGAGTTCGAGCCCCACATCGGGCTCTGTGCTGACAGCTGGGAGCCTGGAACCAGCTTCAGATTCGGTGTCTCCCTCTCCCTCTCTGCCCCTGCCCCACTCATGCTCCTTTGCTCTCTCAAAAATAAAAAATATATATATTAAAAATAATTTAAAAAAATGAGACATCCAAATGCAAAAGGTGAACCTTAACCTATTAGTCACTGAACAAAACTCAACGCAGATTAGATCATAGAACTAATTATAAAAACTGAAATAAAGTTCAAGGCAAAATTTCTTTTTTTAAAAAAGTTTTTAATGTTTATTTATTTTTGAGAGAGAGAGAGAGAGCAGGGGAGGGGCAGAGAAAGAGGGAAACACAGAACCCGAAGCAGGCTCCAGGCTCTGAGCTGTTAGCACAGAGCCCAATACGGGGCTCAAACTCACAAAGTGCAAAATCATGACCTGAGCTGAAGTCGGACAGTTAACCAACTGAGCCACCCAGGCGCCCCCAAGGCAAAGATTTCTTAAATGGAATACACACATTATAAACATGAATGAAAAAAATGAGAAATTTTATATGAAATTGATAAGTTCTGCCCTTAACAAGGAGAAACAGTCCACAGATTATGAGAAAGTATTTGCTAGCACAGATCTGATAGAGAATTTCTATTAGAATGTGTAAAATAATTCTTACAACTCAACAATAAGAAGCTCAATAAAATATAATAGGTAAAAGATTTGAACAGGTATCTCACCATAAAGGAGATATTAATGGCAAATAAGTAAGTAAAAACATGTTTGACATCTTTAGTCGTTAGGAAAATGCAAATTGAAAACTTCAGGAAACACCACTGCACATCTACTTGAGTGGGGGAAAAAAAAGGCAAGCCCACATGCTGGTGTGAATGTGGAGCTGTTAGAACTCCTACATTTCTGGGGAGGATGCAAAATGGTAGACGCTTCGGAAAACATTTGGCAATTTTGTATGAATTTAAACATACATTTACTATACAGCTCAGCAGTCCCACTTCTAAATGTTTACTGAAAAGAAATAAAAACATATGTCCACAAAATGTATACACAAATACACAAATGCCTATAGCAGCTTTGTTTATAATATCCCCAAACCAGCAACACCCGCATGCCCATTAACAGCTACTCAGTAATAAAAAGGAATAAGCTACTGAAATATGCAACAACATGAATGAATCCCAAAGCATTATGCGAGGTAAAAGAAACCAGACCAGAAAATGTTGCATAATTTACAATTCCATTTATATGACATTCTGGAGGAGGCAAAATTGTAGGAACAGAAATCAGATCAAAATGGCCACCATGGGCTGGGAATTGGAGGAGAGTTTTGACCTTAAAGGGCAGGAGGGAATTTTTTTGTGATGATGGAAATGGTCTATAGCTCAATGATGGCGATGGTTATATAGTGATGGTTATGTGACTGCATATATTTACTAAAAACTCTTCAAAATGCAGATCGAAAAAGGATAAATTTCCCTGTATGTAAGCTGGATTTAAATAAACTAGACTTTTCTGAAGGGGAAAAAAGCAGGTTGGGGAGAGTTGAAGGATTAGTGTGAGGAGTAGAGGCAATTAGTTTGGATATTTAGAAAAGGACATTGTGGTGGGAGGTTTTGTATCACAAACAGGTGAAGTTAAATATTATATTATTGGAAATAAGGAACCATTACACGTTCTTTAAACGAGATGATATGGCTTCCGAGAAATGTAGCTCTGAATGGAATTTGGGGGGACGACTTGTTGGTCATCATTTTCCATATTAAAAGAAACTGTAACATACATAAAATGGTTAAGGTGTTCAAGGTCTTTGAGTTTATGAATTCTACTTTCCTCTGTTTTCTAATACATTGATCTTCCTTCATTTTTATTAAATTATTGTATTTCCTTTTCTAAGTTGTATTTGGTTGTTCAACTCCTAACTTCTTTGGTTTAATTTATTTTGATTCTTTCTTGTGTATCTATAGTTATAAAATTTTCTCTAAGCACTACTTTAATTGTATCTCATTATTCTGGCATGTTTTCATTGTTTCTCATTTCTAGGTAGTCCTCAATGTAAACTTTTAAGTTTTCCTTTTTGAATCAATAGTGATTTAACAAAATTGTGAAATAACAAGATTGTTGAATTTCTTCTTCTTTCATACCCGGTTTTTTTTACTCTTAGTCTTTTTAACACGGTTCGATAAAACCCAACCTTAAAATTAGACATTAAGTTTTTAGAATTCAGTGGAATTTATTTATCATCTACTAAATGGTCATTTTTGGTTTTGGTATCATGGAGTATGAGGCCTAGAAAAGAAGTTTTATTCCTGTTTTCAGGGGACAGATTTTGATACATTTAAAACAAAATGTTTATTTATTTTGAGTGAGAGAGCATGCGAGTGGGGTAGAGGCAGAGACAGAGAGGGTGAGAGAGAATCCCAAGCAGGCTCCACATTGCTAGCCTAGAGCCTGATGCGGGACTCCATCTCACAAACCATGAGATCATGACCTGAGCCAAAATTAAGAGTTGGATGCTCAACTGACTAAGCCACGCAGGTGCCCCTTGATGCGTGTCTTCATACCAAAATCTTCATTTCATTAAAAAAAGTGTTTCTAGGTCATCTCTATACCCCACAGGGGGCTTGACCTTATAACCTCAATATCAAGAATCGCATGCTTTATGCACTGAGCCAGCCAGGCACCCCTCAAATCTTCATTTTTCTTAATGCAGATGAGAGACAGTGCAATATACATTCTCCCAGACTCCTCACCACATTCACCCACCTCCCAGTTGTTACTTGGCAATTTGTGTTTCTCTACATTTTAAGATTTATAGCGTTGTATTTTGTTTTGCAATTATCGCTAGTATTTGGCCTTAATTCTTTCCTACAACTTTATTATTTCTCAGGTCTCCATTTTGATTTATGTCCTAATTGTTTAGAATTTGTGAAGAAAATTTGTAATTAAACATTCGTAAATACTATCTTTCTCCAATCTTGATATGTCTCTTGCCCTTATACCTGAAGAAGAATTTAATTCAGCTGAAGCCTACTGGGTCACACTATTTTTCTTGCAAAGCTTGGTAGATTTTTTTTTCTTAACAATATTCCGTTCTTAAATATTGCCATGGAGAATACTGAAACCACCCCTAATTTTAAAATTCTCCCTTTCTTCCCTTCAGAACCTTTTTAAAAATTTTATTTAATGTCCAGAAGAGTTACTACTATCCTTGAAGTCTGATAACTTTATCTAGGCTGGTATATCAGTACCAGATATATTTTTTTTTCTGGGAAACAGTGTTATTTTCTTTTTGTTATATCTTACCATGTCTTTATATTTCATTTAGTAATTTGGCTGTCCTCTTTCTATCCCTTTCTAATAACTTTGATTTGTATGCTTTTAATTTCTTTTGCTCAGTGTTCTGAAACTTATTCTTTATGTCTTTGACTTTTATTTTTTAGTATCTATTTATCATGAACACTTCTAATGGTGCAAAGCTAAGAAACCACTAGGGTATTCTTAAGACATGTACACATATGTGTTCATTGCTGCTTTTTAGCATACCCTGTTTTCATTGGACTGGGTTGATACTGCACGTGCTTGTGTGTGCTTCCTCCTCGCAGCTGGTGTTGTGAGGTCATGTGGAGAGTCACTGGGCTTTCGTAAGGTTTTAAGTATGGCGGCCATACCTGTAAATTCTGGAAGGCTAGTAGTTGCATGAGATGGGTCCAATGATCTCTATGATCCTAAGTGACGCAGGCAATGGACTTTCCTCTATAGAAGTGTCATGAAATGAAAGAAAGAATAAAAGTTTGGGGCATGCTCAGGAAATTAAATCAAAGTACAAGAAGGACAAGTAGGAAGTGTTCAGAGGATTACTTATTTGAACTGTTTGTGGCAACACATTATAGGCAGTGGGTACTTAGTAGGCTGAGATGCTTTTAGGTGAAAAGCTAAGACCTGATGCTTAAGACTCAAGATATCACAAAAAGCATTGTAATTAAAAGTGTTGACATTAAACATGTTATTAAAACATTTTGTGAATAAATATCACATCAATAATAAGTCAAAAATTTTACAAGATTATGAATTCCTTTTGGAGAATCAATCATTCACTAATTTCTTGGATCTTCAAACCCATGATAATATAACCTTTTTTTTTTTTTTTTGAGTGTAGTTGACATGTAATGTTATGGTAGGCACAGAAAACATACTTCATTTAATAAAAACCTGCAAAGACTAAATGTATAATTTTGGTAAGACGTAAAGTGGTGAAGGGATACTGAAGACACTTTTCTAACATTTATTTATTTATTATAATGATAGCAAGTTTGTTTGGTGGCTAAAATTGTCGATGAACTCATTTCATGAGCAACTCAAATGTTATATATAAATGTTGTCATTGGGAGTCCCTGTTCCTTAACTCTCTTCAATGCTTCCTCTCTACTCTCTCCCTAGTAGTCCTTTCCCTATTTATTCCTTATCCTTCCAAATTTCAAACACACATAATGCGTCCCGTTTGCCATTCTAGAAAGTAAGATAGAGATTTCCATGGCCTGAGACTAATAGGGATGCTTGGCTGAGCATCAGATCAAGGATTTCAAATCCAGGGTTTCTGGAAAACCTCCAAATGATCTTCTTGGAAACATCTTTTTTCCTTGAAAATTTTGTATAATCTCTGCTGAATGGAGTGCAAGAACACTATTTTATAATATGGTCACCCCAAATTTGCAGCATCCCCTGAAAATCCCAGATCAAAGTTTTCCTTCTCCCTGCCCCCCATGCTGTACCGAGCAGCCAGGAAAGACAGGCAGGGTAAATAGGAAGTCAGAACCCCTGAGGAGAACAGCAGGTAGGGCAGGCTCATAAAATAGAGGCCGCCCCGCCATATGTGGTCATCTGGCAGCCCCATGAATCAGTCACACAAAGACAAGCATCTTTGATCTACTTGAAAGGCTGGAGATGTGAAATACAAACTTGAGTGACCTTTGAACTTTCCAGCTCCAGCAGTTCGCCCTTGGTCCTTGAATATTTTTTTCTCTCTAAAATTCCATCATACCACTTCAGATGAACCCATGTGATTTTGTGATTTTCCTCTCTCTGTTCTCGGCCATTCGGCAGCATCAGAGGGTATGTTTTCATTTTTGTGAAGATGGGTCTACACACTCCGATTTCAAAAAGGGCACCTGCAAGCTGAGCAGAAGGCTTTTTAACTGGTCTCCTAATTGCTCTCCCTGCTCCTGCCCTTCCACGGATCCCCAACACAGCAGCCAGAGCAACCCCCCAAAATCTCACTCTGAGTATGTCTCTCCTCCACTAAATCTCTCTAATGGCTTTGAAACAAACACCATGGACTCCAAGACTTACACAGACCGCCCACCCCCTTCACCACCTCGCTGACATCACTTTCTGTTTCTCTCCCCTTCAATCATCCTGATCTGTCTTACCATGCTGTATTATCCCCCCTGGAACTCATATACATGCACACACATACAAATACAAATACATAAATTATAGCTCTATGCTATAGATATTTATACATACATGAAGAAATATATGCTCATTTGCTATCTTGCAAACTGCGATGTTTTCAATGTTCCATGTTAGCAAGATTTTTTTCTGAGTGGTTCGCTGATGAACCATCTACGAGAACAGTGCTGGGCACCTAATATGGTGCTCAATAAAATGCCATGAATGAACCAAAAAAATGACTACATTTAGAATATGTGTACTTTACACTTAGCAAATTGTTTTAAATAGGAAGAAGATGCAGGAGGAAAAGAGCAGGGAGGGGTTCGAAGACAGAGACGCTCTCTCTGGCATCAATGAACAAAGTCATTCACATGCCTGGCTGTGGGGAAGAGGAAACTAGAGCGTCTGTATATTCTCTGGAGTCTGCTTTTGTCCTATTAGTTGCTACTTTCCTTGAGATGGTTTCCTGACATACCTATCTGTGATTGGGGGTGGTTTCCTCATTCTCATTTGGTTGCCCACATTTGAGCTGGAGATTTAAATCCCTCCTCTAGAGGATCTGGATCCTGTCTCCTCACTGGAGACCAGTCAGTGAAATGAACCAACATGTCTGTGAACTCTTCATGTGCTTTGTCCTCATTTTCTTTCTCTTCCTCAGTTAGTACCACCATCAAGACAGCAGTATGTGAACCAGATTTTTTTTCTCAACGTCTCCACGTTGAGACTTTGTTAAAAAAAAAAAGTGCTCAATTTATCTGTATTTTTGTATCACTTTTTTCCCCCATTTAAGTTTATACTAGACCATTTTTTGAATCTCTTCCAAGCTGAAGCATTCATCCAGAATTCATAATTTTAAAACTTATATTTGGTCAACATGACATATAAAAAATAAACCTTATGATAGACTCTTGATTCTGATTATAACAGACTTAAATACTCTGTTTACAGCTGCACAAATAATTTAAAAAGTTCCATCCTTCAAAACCTCGGTATTAATTTTAAGGCCAATTGAAGCCAAAATGCCTCTTTTAAAACCTTGGGTTTTTAAAAGAACTGTTAAAAAATCTGGAAAACAGAAGAAAACAAACACAAGCCAGAGGTTACACATTCTTCTTTCTAATTAAATCAGAAAAGACATTCACTATGATTCGTACTACTAAACCTTATCTCCATGTACGGGAAATTGGAGCAATTACCAGAAATGAAGTATATGAAATCTTCATAATTAAGATAGTACTTTTGGACAGATTTCAGCACATGATTATCAATTAGTCAGTACACCTCTAAGCAAGTTCACGATTTGCTGAAGAGAGAGGACGCAACCCTGATGGAACATAGCAGAATTTGTGTGAGGCTGGAGATGGAGGTGGAGGTCAAGGAAAATTGAAAGAAAGAGTTTTCAACATATTAACATATTCTGTGGTCTGCAAAATATGTGATATGTTGTCATATCACATGTGCGGTTTTACAGTATTTCTGGCCCTAAAATAAAGCAAACATGTTTGGTTTACATGGCCAGCATGCTCTATGTTATATGCAGCCTAAGGAAGGAATTCTTATGACAAACAAGCAAACTCAGTGCTTATGTAGCTATCATGAGAACAAAGAAGAAACATTAACTTGTTTCTTAAATTATAATACATGAATTTTATCTTTCCGATTAAAATGAAAAGTTTTTATCCTCTAAAATTCTACTGAGTTTACTTATTTTGTGGTTATGATATTTCACTTATTTTGAACTTCCAAGAATGCAAGAAAAGCACTTGGTATTTATATTTATTAAAAGAGCTCATTAGTTTGTTAGGAAACACTAAGAGATAATTATTCTGGGTAACATACTGACGCAAAATTCGTGCATGAGAAAAACATCAAAGAAGTACGGGAAAATTTTAAGAGAAGGAAAATGGCAGATGGAGATGCAGTCATCAATGCAAAATAGATTTAACACCTACTATGTATGAGACGCCATTTTGATTTGGTCAAGGTTACATTCAGTCTTACACCTGAACACCATGGAGAAGTCAGATGGTAAAGAACAGGATGGAAACTGCTTTGAGCTGTGGATTTGGGATTGTAGGCTGTGTCTGATCACAGGCCAGCACTTTGGTTATTGTAAATACAAAATCCAGGCATATTATAAATTATTACAGGTATAAGCCTTCTGGGCTGCTTGCAAATAATCAAAACCATGAATATTATATATGTAGCTGTAAAAGGCTACTAAATGAAGTTGGACAAATCTGAGGTAAAGATCTTTTCATTCCTGACTAAATGATCTAGTATGGACAGCAGTGAATGTAGTGTGAGGGAAACTAGTGGGTTTTAGGTAAATAAATAAGGTAGTCAACTTAGATCTTGCCCCAGGGTGACACCTTCATTATAATTGCTGAGCAGATATTGACACATCATTATCTCAAGTGCATAGCTTACATTAGGGTTCACTCTTGGTGTTGTATATTCTACAGCTTTGGATCAATGTATCACAAAACAGGTACTCATCATTATGGTTTCAGACCAAGTATTTTCACTGCCCTAAAAATACTCTGTGCTCCTGGGTGTTGTATGCAAGCGATGAATCATGGGGATCTACCCCCCAAATCAAGAGCACAGTGTATACATTATATTAGCCAACTTGACAGTAAATTATATTAAAAAATAAATAAATAAATTGGGACTCCTGGGTGGCTCAGTTGATTAAACATCCAACTCTTTTTTTTTTTTTTAATTTTTTTTTTCAACGTTTATTTATTTTTGGGACAGAGAGAGACAGAGCATGAACGAGGGAGGGGCAGAGAGAGAGGGAGACACAGAATCGGAAACAGGCTCCAGGCTCTGAGCCATCAGCCCAGAGCCCGACGCGGGGCTCGAACTCAAGGACAGCGAGATCGTGACCTGGCTGAAGTCGGACGCTTAACCGACTGCACCACCCAGGCGCCCCTCCAACTCTTGATTGTGGTTCAGGTCATGATCTCACAGTTCGTGGGTTCAAACCTGGCATTAGGCTCTGTGCTGACAGCTCAGAGCCTGGAGTCTGCTTTGGATTCCATGTCTCCTTCTCTCTCGTCCCCTCCCCCATTCTCTCTCTCTCTCTCTCTCTCAAAAATAAATAAACATTAAAAAAATAAATAATTTAATTTAATTTAATTAAAAAAAAAATACTCTGTGCTCCATCTATTCATCCCTTCTGTCCCCTAAGCCTCTGGCAACCACTGATCTTTTTACTATCTCCATAGTTTCACCTTCTCCATAATGTCATATAATTGGAATTATACAGTATGCAGCCTTTTCAGATTGGTTTCTTCACTTAGTAATATGCATTTAAGTTTCCTCTATGTCTTTTTGTGACTTGATAGCTCATTTCTTTTCAGCCCTGGGTAACAATGTATTGTCTGTATGTACTACAGTTTATTTATCCATTCATCTACTGAAAGACATTTTGTTTGCTTACCGGTTTTGGTGTTTATGAACAAAGCTGCTATAGATATCTATGTATGGGTTTTTGGATATCCATGCATTTTCACCTCGTTTGGAAAAATACCAAGGAGCCAAAGTACTGGATCGTGTGGTAAGAGTATGTATAGGTTTGTAAGAAATTGCCAGACTGTCTCTCAAAATCACTTCCATTTTATATTCTTGCCAGCAACAAACAAGAGTTCCTGTTGCTCCATTGTTGATGATGTTTTATGTGTCATCTTATTAGCAGCCATTATGGAAGAGTCTCGGGCAGGAAATAGTATTATTCATGGAAATCATTAATTTCTATTTAGCAAAATAATTTGCACTACTCAAAAATATATATATATTCATAAATTAATAGTATAGTGGGCAATAAACAAATAAGTGGTTAACTAACAGTGAAGAGCAGGATAAACATGCTTGAGACAAGGTCAAGGGTAAACAAGTGGTTAACTAACAGTAAAGAGCAGGATAAACATGTTTGATAAACAAAGAGGATGCTGATGCAGATGAAACATACATGTTTGGGCTTTATCAAAGCATTCAGAGTAGAGGATTATACATAGACTTCCATTAGTGTTTGGTTAATTTTTAGTTTGATGATTCCATAACGTCACCCCCTAAGATTTTCTGTATAGGTAAAGCTGCTAAGGTATTGCAAAATCTTCCTCATCTGTTGTACTACATCAAAGACCTGGTATTAGCCCATTATTTATATTATTGTATTTTCCCCCCTGTGGCTTAACTTGTTCAGGTTGTAATTTAGTAACAAAGTGACTCTCTTAACCCATTTTCAGACTTCGGCAGTTAAACAAAGGAGATGCTATTTTATAGAGATCACTGACCCTCAAAACTTAGACAACAGCCTAAACTGACAACACAAGGTAGTCTTTTAAGGGTATAGAATATTATAACAAAGTCCATTCAAGTTCTTCAAGTTTTAAACTGCCTTGGACTAAGGTAAGGGTGGACCTAGCTATTTTCTAGTGAATTGTAGCATATTATTAAGGAATAATAAATATCATCTGCGGGGCGCCTGGGTGGCACAGTCGGTTAAGCGTCCGACTTCAGCCAGGTCACGATCTCACAGTCCGTGAGTTCGAGCCCGGCGTCGGGCTCTGGACTGATGGCTCAGAGCCTGGAGCCTGTTTCCGATTCTGTGTCTCCCTCTCTCTCTGCCCCTCCCTCGTTCATGCTCTGTCTCTCTCTGTCCCAAAAATAAATAAACGTTGAAAAAAAAAATAAATAAATATCATCTGCATATAATCTAGGTATTCAATTTATCGAACTGAGTGATTGAGTTTTTTAGCCTCGCAGAAATACTTAGTGTTTGATTGTGCTTCCTTTCACATCTACTGTAGGTCTTTATATTTGTCTCTAGGGGAGCTAACAAGTGGTAGTAAACTTCTAGATCTTAGAGGAAATATAGTTAATGCATCAGTTAAGGTCCAGTCTTTGTAAGAATTTATAACAAAGAGAATTTAATCTAGGTAACCCATGGAAGAGCTGGGGAGCTGCACAAGGGACTTTGAGAAAACCCAGAGATTAAACAAGGAGGAAGCGGATGATGCCCTCCTGTAGGAGGCGTAAAGCCAAGAGCTAAGTTAACTAGGAGCTGCCTGGTGTTCAAAAATTCCAGGAAGACTATGGAATCATGGCAGGTTTGGGGATGTGAGAGAGAGAATATGGAGGAAACAGCTACGTCCAGAGGCTGATGGAGACATAGAGGCAAAGGACAGGAGGGAAAGATAAATGGCTCCTTCCATGCTCCCGCTCTCCAGTTCGCCCCCATGTCACCCACGGGCTGCACCCAGGTGGAAGAATCCAGCATTAATGGGCTCCATGATAAACAACCTACAGGAATCAACATCTCTCTGAAACAGAAAGGCAAGGGTGAAAAAAGGACAAAGACCAGCATAACTAACCACTGGTTGGAAAGGCTAGAGATTTCATACTTTTTCTATACATATTGAGGCTAGGAAACATTAATTGGCCTGAGTTCGTTCTTCCCTTCAATTCTATATTCATCATTTGAATAAATAAAGCAAATGATTCTAGTGCCGATAAAACTATCCTTATGGGAACATTTACTTTGGGGTTTATATTTTGACATTTTTTTAAACTTAAAATTCATGAAGTTTATTTCTGTCGGCTTTCTATATTTAGTTAATTGTGGGATTTTGCAGGCTTTTTAGCATTTTGATAATATTAAAAAAAGGAAACTTTAAAATGATAAAATGTTGTCTAAATATGTACTCCATAATAATTTGATTAACAAAGTAATACAAGGTGATTTTCAGTAATTTATTCTGTAAATGTAAAAATGTCACTAAATTGGAAACATAATATATGATTCAAGCTACTGATATGCCAATATCCTTTAAAAGATAGCTTGACTGCAGGCCTCCTGCTTTATATTGCTTTTCCATAGATGTGGGCACAGACCTAAAGTTTCCTGCCTCCATCTGTTCAGTGGGCATTATCATTCGATACACAGAAATAAGGTTTAAAAATTTTAACTAGTTAGTCTTTCCAGACTTTAAATGTTTGATCTTTAAATTTAGTTTTTATTCCAACAAACTGCTCTTTCGTGATCATAACACATTTTGGTACCATTGCATATCAGTATAACAAATGGTCCAGAATATCATTAATATAATGCAAGGTTCCTGACTGGGTTTGGAGAATTGTTCTTGGGTATCCTCGATTTAGTCCACACAGGCATATCACTTTATATTTTGACTACAAAAGGTGGCTTCGGAAACTCAAATAAGCTCGAGATCTATTTTATGACTTACAAGGAGTCTTCCAAATTGAAATATATATTAATATATATATTACAGGCTCTCTTAATCAATATATGGGTATGATGATAGGTCTACCCACAATACCTTGGAAACAAAACAACTGAGGTGTTTTTAATCCTAATTAATACCTTATCTTAGTGATAACAGAATAAGATAAGATTGTATTATACAAGCTGAAATTTAATGAGATGTATCAAAACTTATAAAAAGTTAAGCAATGTTAATAAAAAAGAATGTAGTCAAAACCATTTCTAGAAAAGAGACAAATCCTAAAACCAGATTTAATGTGTTCAGGGTCGTATAACGATCTATAACAGCCAACGGAACCTCCACATCCTGGTTGGCACGTAGTCCACATTATAAACCACCTTATAAACTATCACCAGTGAGATAAAATAACATACTTTCCTTGCTTTAATCATCTGCTGTATTAGTCCGCTCTGGCTGCCACAGCAAAATACCATAGCCTGGGTGGCTTAGATAACTGACATTTATTTCACACAGCTAGGAAGTCCAAGGTCAAGGTGCCAGCAAGGTAGGTTTCATTCACTCTTGGCATGTAAGTGGTTGTTATCTTGCTGCATGTTCACAGGACTTCTTTACACAGATGAAGAGAAAGAGAGAAAATTCTCTGTGTCTTCATAGAAGTGCACTAATCCCATCGTGAAGACTTCATTTTATTCCCAATAATCTTACTCTCCTTGCAGGAAGGGCACCGACATTCATCACACCTTCTCAGGGACCTTTTGATTATTATTTAGTTTGGACCCCTGCCTTCACTCCAGATGAGCAGAAGTTACAGAGACAGGGTTTGAGCTGAAAATGGGGTGTACCAGGCGTTCGGGTCAGTGAGGGACAACATAGGCAGGCCCACATGCTCAATATATAGAAGTTAAACAGGATATTGTGGAGAATCCAAAATAACAAGCTAAGCAGGCCATCCAGCTGTCATCCATCTGAATGGGATAAGCTGAGAAAGAGCATCCAGGCAGGAGGGAAGTTGGAAGGGCAGAACTGCCAAGAGTGAAAGTATCCAAAAGGAAGGATGGTAGGAGGAACCCAAAAACGTTTCAAAGCCTCAGGAACAAAACCATCATCATTTTTGATGGCAATGAAGATGATGCTGTCAGAGGGCCTATCCTACCTACTTCGGCATATATTTGGCTTGCCATTTGGACTTTACTCCATGGAAAGAATGTTTTAGCTAATACTGTAATCTGCATGGCCATTCTACATTTTAAAAAATATGAAAAAAAATTGACCTTGCATTTCATACTTAAAATCTTGGTTCCTTGGAAAATGGGAGTTTTTCTCCCTGAATACGAACAACTCTGGGTTAACTATTAAAAAACAAAAGGTTTCCGGGGCGCCTGGGTGGCGCAGTCGGTTAAGCGTCCGACTTCAGCCAGGTCACGATCTCGCGGTCCGTGAGTTCGAGCCCCGCGTCGGGCTCTGGGCTGATGGCTCAGAGCCTGGAGCCTGTTTCCGATTCTGTGTCTCCCTCTCTCTCTGCCCCTCCCCCGTTCATGCTCTGTCTCTCTCTGTCCCAAAAATAAATAAACGTTGAAAAAAAATTAAAAAAAAACAAACAAAAGGTTTTGATAGCAAAATTAAGGAACAGGGCAATTAACAAGGAGGTCACACTACAGAATATTCTGCTTGTCCTGACTGCTCCTTCTCCAAGATGTCAGCTTGTATCAGTCAGTGTGTTAATTTATAAAACACATCCTCCAAATCTCTGTCACCGTAAGTATTATGAAGATTTGTTTCTTTCTTGCAATCACAGCCCAAATCTGACTAAAGTCTTAGTTGGGAGACATAGCTCTTTTCTACTCTGTCATTCAGGGATCTAGATTCAGTCCATACAGTAGGCATCTTCTAGAGACTCAGGACTCAGGTCTTTGCTTATTTTTTGTATCTGACAAGAGAATGAGAAGAATTATGCAGAAAGTACATTAATGTCAGGTCTGGACATGGTCTGCATGAGTTCCTGCAGCATTCCACTAAAACTCAGCTGTATGAATTTCTCATATGGTGCCATAATACCGCAAGGTAGCTGAGAAGTGGAGTCTAGATGTGTGTCCAGGTGGCAAAGGCATCAGGGGATGGCTAGCACGTATTTTGTCCCTGCTATATCTGTTTATCTCATCAGCTCTCTCTAGAACCTCTTCTCCATCAGTGGAAAAGCAGCTTGACAACAACAACAAAATCCCCCAAAACATAAGTTTTAACAAATATTCCATAATTTCTAAAACATGGATTGACTACAATCTGGACAGTATAGTCTTTGTGTGTAACAAAGTCAATTTCGCATGGTTTTGAGCTTCTTTGAGAACGTACCATATATTCTAGAAACAATAAGCCTGTGTTTAATAAGAGTGGAGATAATTGTTGCCAGCCAATTGAAAACAGTTCTTGAATACCCTTAGCGTCGGTAGATGTCTTATTATTTGAGAGCTTTGGTCATAGTTCTTCACGGTTGTTTATTTGTTTATCATACAGACATCAGGATTTCAAAAGATGGAAGCATTTATGCACTTGATTTAAGGAAAAACTTGTCAATAGCCTTTTGAGGGGAAGCGTTAGGGCTAGTAGCCTTGAATAATACATTAGGGAAGAATCTTTCAAACAAATTCTTTAGGTTAAAAGTTGGCCATAACCACAGCTGGTATACAATGCCTATGACTTTGTATCAGAAGGAAATAAGAGCCTCTACACTCCGTTAATCCTAGAACTGTATCCTCTAATATGGTACCCATTAGCCACATGTAGCTATTTAAATGCAAATTAATTAAAATGAAATAAAATTAAAATTTTAGTTCCTTGGTCCCTCTGACCACATTTCAAGTGCTCAATCAGGGAAGATACAGAGCATTTCCATCATCATTGCTACTGGACAGCCGTGGTCTAGAAACAGCAGGACCCATAGCCACAAGAAGGAGAGGACAGAGAAAAGAACTCAGACCAGGGTGAATGTTCACATCAGGCGAGCGATGCCGGCCTGTTACCTGTTTCCTTTTCTCCCCCATTCATGAACAAATTTGAATCTGTTCCAGTACATTAAAAAAAAAAAAAAATCAGGCTTATTTATTGGGTGTTTGCTTTGATGACTGGAGGAGGGTGGCTAGCTCGTTGGGGACTTTCATTAATTCCTTGCACTAGCATAAAGACGGTTAAAGCTATTCAGGAGAACGCCATTCCGCTTGGCGTGAACGAGCTTAATAAATGAAGTGCTTAGCAGTCTGACCTATAATACTTAAAATAGCAAAATATGTTGGTATACTCTTGACATGAAAGCCAATCAAAAAGGCCACTAAACCTTTCTCTTTTCTCTCCTCATCCTTTCCATCTACTTTCTCATATCCTTTTTTATTTTTTTTTTTTTTTTTGTTTTTGGAACATTCCGTTTTTTTTTTTTGTTTTTTTTTTTTTTTTACAAGCTAACAAGTTTGATGTGGCCCTGTGTCTTATTCCCTTCCAGGCTTGCAGCTGTTTTGGCAACAGAAGAAAAAATCCCCATAACAAATCAAATAAAAGCCCTTTCTGTGAAGAGGAATTGAAAACAGCAGGCCTCAAAGAGGACTGCACATGAGCTGCCTTGTTCTGGCTTTCAACACAGCTCCAATCAGAAACACATTACCATAATCTGAAACAGCCCACTGCTAACACAAGACAGATGGTGGGTAATAACCCATGCATCATTAATAAATAAATTCCAGAATTAAAGGCTTTACAAAGTATGACAACATTATCTGGGCACAATTACTGCCCCTCTCCCACCCCCGACATCATTTCAGTCTGTTGTGGGCCGTGCTGGGCTCCCCCCACCTCCCCCACCCCCAACTCCACAGATCAGAAGGAAGTTTAAACACGGCGCAAGTTTTGACCAGATGAAAGCTATCTCAGTGTACAGGACAGGTCTGAAACTCCATCAGGGAAAAATAAAATAGCTGCCAAAATGTAATGGCTCCCACGTTCTGCCGTTGGATCGGCCCACGGCAATTTATTGCACTGCCCTCCTCAGCTGGCCTCACCCTTTCTGGTCCGCCTCTGTGCCTGCATCGCACTACACAGTTCAAGCAAGAATCTTGGCATCAGATTTGCCACAAAGCTGAAAGATATATGTGTGACTTCTCAGCTTTCCTTTTGCAAACGATACCATCTGTCTCTTCTCCCCCATATCCCCCCACCAAGCCGGGAGGAAAACACAATCTTTGATTAGACTGAAAAAAGTAAAAAGGGGGGGGGGTGGAGGGAGAGAAGGAGAGAGAGAGAGAGAGAGAGAGGGAATGTTCACTCCATAAAAGCTGGAAACTGGGGGGAAGAAAAAACCATCAGATGCCCAAAGACACCAATTATTTTGCTTTATTTTGTTTGTTCAGTGGGATAATGTTATTCCAACAGGATGTGAGAAGCTATAGGAATGTAGCAGAGGACTGTGCAGGCCTCTGGGTGATCATCTCTGGGTTCCCCAGGGTTCTGCAGCCTTTCTGCAAAGCCTAGGCTGCTTCTTTCTGTGCACACCATCCTCAGCCAAAAACCAAGCACGGCGCTGGCCATAAATTCCAGACAAATATAGGTTGTGGGAGACCAAATATCCAGTTTGATTCCCCCTATATGAAATTACATATTCCTCCTCAACGATAGGTAACGTAAGCATTTTTGTCAAACATACCGGGATTATGTCTTTAATGAAAGAGGTAAACTATTTGGCATTGCCTCATTTGACGGTTAGGGAGCTAGGGACAGAAAATATACTACAATCAACATGGGCTAATCCCAGATTACTAGAAGGTCAAGTGGAAATCTCGCCATGGCATCATTCAGTGGCCCACGTGGTCAGTCAGGTGGACTTGATTTACAGACTATGAGCACAGCGTTGCTTCTCCTGGCCATTTTTTGGGGGGAGAGGGAGAAAAAAAAATCTCCTTGGAACAGCTGCCCCCTTTCTTTTGGCACCCAGAGAGCTTTCCTTCCACTTAGACGCACGCATGTAGCGGCTGCAAAGGCTGCAAGACTTTCCTGATTAACATCTAAATCCTTTGCCTCTATCTCCTCCTCTTTTCCAAACTTAAATCAATATTTTTATGTGTACATATGTATCTACTTTCTCTTAATTGCCTGTGTGTTTATCTTATTTCCTCCATTAAATTGTGAGATTCCTGAGGGTAGAAACCATGTCTAATCTATGCTCTAAATTCCCCTTAGCACCCGGTACAGAATGCCCCACTCAAGTGAAATGAAATCACAATTCAGAGAGAAACGCCAGGGCCCCTGGCGGTGCAGACTCGGACAGAGTCCATGAGTTCCAGGTGACTGTGTTCCCAGGCAGCTTTTCTTTGAGCTCTCTCCAGCTTTCTCTGGGAACAGCTGCTGAGGGATGGTCAGAAGGAGCTAAGTTAAGCTTTAATTGGTTCCTGAGGTATGCAATTTCCTTCCTGGTCTGAACATGATGGAGGGAATTTTAAATGGACTCTGATATTAAATCAGTAGACAGAGAATGGAGGGGGAAAAAAAAAGTCATATCGATCAAGAGACTTTCTAAAACTGGCATATTCTGTAAAAGTAAGCATTACTTCCAAAAAATCTGGTCTGTTGCCAACTCTGCAATTTCTGATATCACACTTGATAGTCTCTCTCTTCTATCTTGTGGTAATTCCTGAGCAGGATGATTTACTAAACTATCATTCCTTCTCCTTCTACCTTCCCCTTCCCCTTTCTCTCCCCCTCCCCCTCCTTCCCTCCTCCTCCTCCTCCTCCTTCTTCTTCATCATCATCTGGGTGAAATAGGTAACCAATAAACTTTTACTTGCTCATTTTGGAGTCCAATCTACAGTTTGAAGTTGACTAACCGGATTTAACCCCTGTTTTGTGGAATTTGAAGTCTAACATGCACACAAACATTGTAACTGTGAAAAAAAAAACAACTAATATAAACCACACATTCTTTGTGTTGTTTGGGTGGTTGTTTACATGTAGCAAAGAGCAAAATACATCATGAAAATTATAGAGGAAGAATTACTTCTTTGTTTTTTTTAGTGATAGTCAAAGTCTTTTTCTAGGAAATTAAGGGGTTATTTGTTCATTAATTAATGAATATTCATGTATGCCAGGCATTGCTTGGGATACAGCAATGAACAGATCTTGAAGTGAACAGAGCAGAAGAAATCCATCAGAACAGTGGGTTAGCTGGACAAAGAAGGTAGTTTTAATTAGATGATCCGATAAGAAAGCCGAGGATAGATAGGCACTCTGGGGAGACCAGGTAGAGGAATCAAGAACACAAAAGTCTTCTATAAACCTGAACTAGTCTGATGAAGAGATTACATAATTAGCACAGTATATTCCTAGTGACAGAAAGGGAGGGGGTTTCTAACATCCCTGAGAAAATTTCGGCCACATATGAGTGGCTGTATTTTTCTGTTTTTCTGCCTCTGGAGCATATGGTTCCATTTAATGCATATTTGTGAGATTAACAGTGCCTCATTTTTGTTATCTGTAAAACGGATGAAAATTCTATATACCAGAGGTTATTCTGAAGATCAAATAAAATAGTCTACGTAAAGATGTACTTTCCATGTACTTAAAATAGCACTTGATACATTTTAGCTGTTATTTTTAGTAAAATTAGTCAGGCCCTCAGCTAGACACTGCTGGTACAAAATAGTTCATTTCTCTTGCCATCTAGAAGCTTAAACTCTAGGACTAAGGTCAATGCACGGAAATGATCTTTGTGGTAAGTGATGGTAGGTGATTCACTGTATTCACTCATTCAGAGTTATTTGTTGATGCCTACTCTGGGCCAGAAAAAGGAAAGAAAGCCCCTGCTTTCATTGTCTTTACAGTTTAGTGGAAAAGGTAGATCAGTAAAAATTTTCAGAAATTAAAACTAAGTTATAATTGTATATGTGTCCCATGAAGAATAGACGTTTCAAGAAGAGTATTCAGTTGTTTCTAAGTGTGGAAAGTGGTCAAATGAGATAACTTGTTACTGTCCCTTGAATCAGTGACTTTTTAATAATTACGGATTCTTGAAAGAGGCAATTCCAAAAAGAGTTGTGGAAGTCAGGTTGAATGGGCTGAAGAAGAAGAAGAGACGAAGTAAAGACCCTGATTTTGTTTGCTATATACTTTTAAGATGTAAGAGACAGCCATGCTCAGAGTGTTTTTGGAAACCAAACATAGGAGGATTTAACCTAGGCTGTGGTGAGTTCAGGATCAGTCTCCTGGAATAGCTAACATCCAACCGGAATCTTGAATACGTTTAAGTCATCACTTTTTATAATAATGTCACCTAACTAATAACCACACAACCAATGATATAAAACAGTAAACATTTATTTTTGCTTTCAAGTCCATGGATCATCTCAGTCCTCCTTCTGATCTGGGCCTGGCTCAGATAATCTCAGCTGGCCTTGTTCATTCATGACTGGTCAACTGTGAGTTGGCTCTGGGATGGCTGGTCTAACTAACATGGCTTCACCCAGAATGACTCAGCTCTTCTCTGGCTGATCCTTCCTTCTCAAACAGGCCAGTCTGAATTTGTTCTCACAGGAATGACAGAGTTCCAAGAGAGTGAGTGGACACAGAAAAGGCCTGCAGAGACCCGGGCTTGGAGCTGGCATGCTCTGACTTCCACTGACATCCTATTGGCCGGAGTAGGTCATGAGGTCAGCCTGGGGTCAAGGAGTGGGGAAGAAGATTTTACTGCCTGATGACACTTGCTTTCAAGCAATATTTCAGAGGGTTTGGGTGCACAGGAGTTTATCTCATTGGTAATTAATGTGTTTTGGTTGTAATGATCCCTTAGAAATCTTTCTTCAAAAGAAAATTGAAATTTAAAAATACTGCATATTGAGATTTTTTTTTTTTTTTTTTTTGCTTGTCAGACTATACTTGTCAGAGTGCATTTGACATCTTGCTGGCCAGATAGATGGATTTCTGGAGACTAATAGCCTCTACACCATTCCTTGCCACCCTTTAAAGTATAGCTATAAAATGGTATAAGTTGAAGAATGAACATTTTTACCCCTGTTTTAGTTGGTTACCCATATGCTCTCCTCTTTTTCTAGTTTTGTCACCCACCCTGGAGAGAAGAAGTTGCTAATTTTATGTGCCAGATAGTATCTGGGCCACAAATCTAGCTGGTGGGTGCAGTGAAGTGTCTCAAAGAACCTAAATCTAAGTTCCATCTTGTCTGACGTGATTTCTGGTTTCCATGTCCTATAGTAAACAGATCCTGTGGGTCCAGTGCCTAAGTTCCTTCCCTGTCCCAGCTCTATTCTACTAAAACAGAATCAGAGTTTACACCAGACCTTGCTCTGAAACGTGACCCGTTCCTCAGGATTTAGATCTGAGGGGTAGAAAGTATGGTGGTCTGAAAGGATGAAAATGAAGCCATAATTGGGCCTTAAGTTCAAAGTCTCTGTTATAAACCAACATTTGCCAAATAGTCTTACATAAGAGTCTTTGATTCCTGGCCCTGATATTAAGAAAGTGGTGCTTTCCTTCTCCTTCTGGTAATGTTTTCGTGTGTGACTCTCTCAGGAACCTCACCATAATTTCTAACAGTCTCCAGGACCTTGAGCTTCATAGAAGTGATATAAATAAGGTTGTCAACTGAAGGCAGTAGAAATGGGAGGGAGAGAGAAACAAAGATGAAGATAGTGCTCGTATTAGAAAACTTTTTCATTCATGTGATAACTTGCTGATTTCCAAGTGTGGAAATTTGGCCAAAATTTTTCATCATTTCATTTTGCACGGTTTCATGCTTTCTTACATTTTCTTGGAAGCTTCCTGAGCTTGAAAACATGGGAGCTGAATAAAGAAAAAATATGTTTTCATGAATTTCCCCTCATGACAGCCAAAAACTTGTAGGCCTGCATTGACCCTATTTGAAGATGTCTCCAGGGACTGACAGATGGCATTGCTCTCCATCCCCTGACATGTCTGTGATGTGGCTTGGGAAGTCAGAATGTTCTAGGCAAAACTCTACAAATTTCCGGTATCAGTGGTTTCAGAATGAAAGCAACATGTGCCTATTGTAATCACTAGATGAGTCATTTCTTAACTTAATCTTCATTTGTGATTTTTATTCATTATAGGAAAACAGAAAAAAATATGAAAGCATTTGAAGAACTGTAGGCTGCCAATGTAAGTTGTTTTTAAAATAAATGACTTAAACTGAGATACCAAACTATGAAGAATAAACAAAAATAGGAAAGTGATAAGACTTTCATAACAAATGCATACTGGCATTATATCATGTTTAGGGTACTTACTGGGAAAGGATTAATGTTATAGAATAAAGAGGTGATTTGAAAATAGAGTTGAGCAGAGTGCCTGGGTGACTCAGTCAGTTAAGCATCCAATTTTGGCTCAGGTCATGATCTGGCAGTTCATGGGTTCGAGCCCCATGTCGGGCTCTATGCTGACAGCTCTGAGACTGGAGCCTGCTTTGGATTCTGTGTCTCCTTCTCTCTCTGCCCCTCCCCCACTTGCACTCTGTTTCTCTCTCTCAAAAATAAATAAATATTTAAAAATTTAAATAAAATAAAAATAAAATAAAATAAAATAAAATACAGTTGAGGGTGAGGGCCATCAAGCTATTACAAATCCCTGTTTTGGGGTACGTGGGTGGCTCAGTTGGTTGGGCGTCTGACTTTGGCTCAGGTCGTGATCTCTTGGTTCATGGGTTCGAGTCCCACATCATACTGTCTGCTGTCAGCGCGGAGCCCGCTTTGGATCCTCTGTCTCCCTATCTCTCTGCCCCTCTCCCCCTCATGCTTTATCTCTCTCTCACTCTCAAAATAAACATACAAACATTAAAAAAAATAGAATCCCTATTTTCTATCATTGGAACATTATATTCACTTCACAAATATAACTAGCCCACAAAATTAGTGTCTAGAGTAAGCATTTTAGAAGATGCATTGGTATTATAAAGATGCTCAGAATAACATCCAGCATAGTGTGAAGGCTTAAAAATTATTCACTGTAGGAGAATAGAAAAAAACATGACAAGAAAAATTTGAAGATTGTAGACTACCAATATTGGATAGTGGCCTGTTAAAAATTGTTAGCAGTAAGAGGGAATTGGTGAGATCAACTGTTTGGTCTCCATATTTTTCAGTTGCCATGTTGTCATGTAAAAGTTGGAAGAGAGTTTCATCCTCCAGGTTAGCTAACTGTATACAAACATTGATCCTGAACACTTTGGGGTCAGCACAGAGTAATACCTTGGAGTTAGGTTAAGCTAAGGGACAGCGTGGAGGAGGAGGGGGAGTGGGTGAGAATGAGGAGGAAGAGGAAAGGAAAAAGACATGCTTTGGGAAACCACACTGTGGAATTTAGCATTGAAAATTTATTGTCTTATTTACTTACATGAGGTATAGACAGAGGAGTTTGAATAAAGGAAAAAATATTATGGACACAAAATAGAATACTATTCAATATACTCTCCACGTGGAGAAATGAGCTTTTGTATTCCTTTACGAATGGATAGTTAGTGAGCTTTAAAGAAATCCAACAATTATACCTGATTCCTATTCTACATGATCTTTCCATGATGGATTTAGCAGTAATTGGATCAGAGTGGATTATAATTTCCATTCTTGCTGCTATTGGAAACTAAACAGGGTAAAGAAGGCTAAAACTATTCTTTCAAGACTTGTAAAGAAAAAAGAAAGGGAGAAAGAGAGAGGAAGGAAGGAAGGAAGGAAGGAAGGAAGGAAGGAAGGAAAGAAGGAAAGAAGGAAGGAAGGAAAGAAGGAAGGAAAAAACACTTGGCTAAGGTGAATCCTTCAGCCAATGTTTTGATTGACAAGCAGCTAGGCAAGGGAAAAAATATTTATTGAAGAAAATATTCATAGGTGGAAGTTTTGAGCTTCCCAAGGTTTTGTGTTAAGGAAACTCATCACTTGCTACTTTCATCTTTAATGATCTAAAAGTATGCTCATGATTTCAACTATCACGTTTTATAGATGACTTCCTAACCTTCACTTTGCTTTTTGACTTAGATTAATGGCATCAAAGGATGGTTGATTGGGTGGAACCATCTTCTATGATTTCTATCAGGCACACAACCTCCCAAAATCATCAAATTCAAATAAAAACATCACGCTTGCTATGTAAACACATCCAGCTACTCAGTTGCCCAGAATAACATAATGATGCTTCTAAGTTTAGAGCCACCACAAACTCCAAATTTCTGCTGAGTTACTTATTGCCATCTAATTGTTCCTCTGACACCACAGTCAATGTGTCCAAAAATTGTTCATCACTTTCCCACCTCTAGTACTTTAAATAAACTTCTCTTCCTGACTTGTGTTGTAATTGGCTTCTTCATTCTCCTACACACACAGGACATCTACCTCCTGCTCTTTGACTTTTCCATTCCGGTAACTCCTGTTATCAACAAACCCATTGCCAAGTCTTAGAAAATTTACATTTGTAATCTGTAGCATTTTTTCTTTTCTGTCCTCATCTACTCCCACTACCCTAGGTCACAGTCAGAGGAGTGTCACCCTGCTCTATGGAAATATTCCAATTACAGGCTTTCCTACCACCACATCTCCCCACTATAATCTATACCACATGTCACTGTCAGACTGATTTGTCCTATTCTAAAAACTTAATGACTTCCCTTGGGGGAAGGGAATGGCATCAGTCTGGGGGCCAGGCAGCTCCCCTCGATTTTGTCTCTGCCACTTTTTAGCTGTGTTCTCTCAGCCAGATAACTTAATTCTCAAAGCTATAGCATTTCCACCCCTAAAAGGAAGGAAGGAAGGAAGGAAGGAAGGAAGGAAGGAAGGAAGGAAGGAAGGAATAATTATTATTGTAAACCAGCTATGTATTCGTCATCCTGTATAAATATATTACTTATATTATCTCAAATTCTCTCAACTCCCCTGCAAGGTAAAACATTATTACCATTTTAAGAATGGAAAGTCTGTGTGTGTGTGTGTGGGGGGGGCAGGCAATTATACAGATGCATAGAGAGAAGGAAAGAGGATAATGAAGAAGATACAAAAGAGAATCAGGGACAAGGGTCTGCCTGGTTCCATAGAGTGATTGCAAGGTAAAGAGAAGCTGCCAGAGAGCCCCAATGCCTGTTTTAGACATTCTGTGAGACTCTTCACCTTTTCAGAAAAAACACTTTTCCTTGGGCTGGTTTAAGTGGAATCCTGATGCTTGCAACGGAACAAGTTCCACTTTTTATAAATTAGCTTCTCACAAAATTGCTTCAAGAATTATTCATCTACACCTGCCTCCTCCAGTCCCACCCCCAACTTATTCTTTACGTGTATCTAGAGTGATCTTTCAAAAACCAAAAATCTGAAGGGTCTCCCCTCTGCTCGAGATCATGCATCAGGATTACTGTTCCATGGGGCCAAGCTCCTCAGCATGGCCAAGACCTTATCTCATCAGGTACTTGCCTGTCTCTCCGACCTCTTCTTACATCATTTTCCTATCACAGACCTGCACTCTCCCTGCAGGTATCGCCTGAGCTTCTCTAACAGGCTCCACTGGCTTCTGCCACAGGGCTTTTGTGCTTTTTCTCCACAACTAAGGTCTGACCCCGGGCTCTCCCAAGGTTGGTGCTTTTCAACTGCAAATTTCAAAATATGGACTTCATGACTTAAATATATGTTTTAGATTTTGGTAGACCTGGCCAATTCATTTTAATACCGTCTTTCACCACCAGAACATGATAGTGTCATATACCAACACGAATATTAAATGTCTGAACACTGCTGATCTGCTTCCCAAGTATTTTTATGCTTCTTTATTTTCCACTGGATAACCACAGTCACCCACCCATATTCACCTTCCTTTTAGTTTCTTATACAACCCATGTTTTCACTTCCAGTCCTTCACAGAGACCATCCCCTTTCTTCTAGGACACATCTGTATCACTAATTCCCACCTTTTCACACCCAGATCTTTTTTTAGAAACAAATTTTTTTTAAACATTTATTTATTATTAAGACACAGAGCATGAGCATGGGAGGAGCAGAGAGAGGAGGAGACACAGAATCCGGAAGCAGGCTCCAGGCTCTGAGCTGTCAGCACAGAGCCCAACATGGGGCTCGAACTCACAAACCGCGAGATCACGACCTGAGCTGAAGTCAGACGCTTAACCCACTGAGCCACCCCCGCGCCCCTCACAGCCAGATCTTTATTTGACTAATTCATACCCATCCTTTAATCATTCAGCTCAGGTGTCTCTATTCTGCAAACCCTTCTTTGACACTAGGACCTAGGTTAGAGGGCCTTCTGAGGTGCTCCCAGAGCACCCCGATGCCATTACCATCATACACATAACATTGAATTTCAGGGTCTACGTTTGATCTCTGAAGCCCACAATGGCCCATATATGTACCACGAGGTCAAGGACTGTGACTATTTTCTTCAATGCTATTTCCCTAGCACTTAACCCAATGCCAAGTAGATGTGGGGCATTTGGTCACTTTCTTCCACGGCTACTATCAGTTCTTCTCCAAAGTTCTCACCTTCACTGCTACTGAAATCTGGAGACTGGCAAGAGAATACCAATAGCAGTTATTATTTATCGACTGCTGTCCATGTGCTAGGCCTCGGTCAGTCTCTCGTATGTCCTCATCGGTCCTCGTGGCAATCCCATGAACTAGCTTCTCTTATAATTCCCACTTTAGAGATGAGAAACTGATGCACAAAGAGGCCAAGGAATTTTCCTAAGGTCTCACAACTAGTAGAGGAGCTGAGAGATGATTCCAAGCAATATCAATCCACAGCCTATGTTCTTTAACCGTTATTCTTATGCTGTCTTGGGGTGGAACAAATGCCCAATTTGTCGAAAGTAGGTCCCAGGGATGGCTCTCTCCTCCATTAGCCATTCGAAATTCCCTCACCCTCCACTATCATTGTGGCACGTCTTGGTGGCTTATCTGGCAGTGCGACCCAAATATGTCCCAGTGATGGCTGGGTCATCCCAAGTGATGACCCAGTGAGAGCCGCCCGGGTCACACTCAGAGCTTACTGATTTTCAAGCATCAATGTTGCCTATTTCTGCAGGTGCTTTCTGCTATTGAAGATGCTTCTATCCAAATTGCCCAAACTACTCAGCTGCCAGAGCTTCCCCACTCGAGGCTTTATTATCAAATTGATGAAATAACGTCAAAGTGTCTCAGATATCCTCACAAAGGAAAGTTTAAAGTCCCTATGGAAGGGCACATAGGCAGTTGGAGGCCTTAGCTGAAGAGGAAATGACCACAAACAGAATCCGTAAGTGGTGAACACAAGCTGTCATTTAGAATATATTCAGAACTCTCTTGGCCTAACACATAGCAATGGAACACTAAAAAAAATGGAATGATTAAGTCAATCGATGGATTTTTATAATTCTTCCTACTCGTCAAGGTGCCGGTGGCTTTATAGAACTTCAATTTTTAAACTTAAGGTACCATCACAGCAATTAAATTATCTTAGTTGTTGGGTATTTTTGTTTCCCTTTTGGTTTTTGATTTTTCCACTTCCACTTTGCTGTCTTTACAGTATTGATATATTTATGATAATCAACTGCCTTAAGATGTTTTACCAAGGGTGAGAGAGGGGAGAGGGAGAGAGAGAAAGTCAATTGTATAGACCAGCACTATTTAATAGAAATGTGAGTCATGTACTAGTAACTTTAATCTAGTAGCCATATTTTAAAAAGTAAAAAGAAATTGCCTTTGAGATGGCTTTAATAATATATTTCCTTTCTCTAAATATATCCAAAATTTCAACATGTAATTAAGGCAGAATGCATTAATGAGAAATATTACATTGTTTTCTTAGTAAGTCCTCAAGACCTATTGTGTACCTAACACTTACAGCACATCTCATTTCTGTTAGAAACTCAGTCCTTCAGGGGTGCCTGGGTGGCTCACTTGGTTGAGCGTCCAACCCTTGGTTTCAGCTCAGGTCAGGATTTCATGGTTCCTGAGTTCAAGCCCCACATCAGGCTCTGCATTCATGAGCCCCACATCAGGCTCCAAGCTGACAGTGCAGAGCCTGCTTGGAATTCTCTCTCTCCCTCTCTCTGCCCCTCCCCAGCTCACTCTTGCTCTCTCAAAATAAATAAACTTTAATAATAATAATAATAATAATAATAATAAAGGAAATTCAGTTCTTCAGTTGTATTAGTCACATTTCAAATGCTCAATAACCAGCCACATGCTAGAGAGTGGTTACCTTATTAGACAGTATACAGTCGCAAAGTATTTGTGGAAGTCTTTGCAGCTCCATTAAAATGCAGAAGTATATGGTGAAGAGTTCCTGGCTCTGAAAAACATACTACAATTCTCTGCCTTCTGTGTCTTTTTCTCTCTGGATTGTATTTAAAAAAAAAAAAAGAAGAAGAAGGGGGTGAAAAAGGAAGAAGATACTCAGCATAATGATCTTAATTCAAGTGTGGTTTCCCATCTAGTGGAGGCCAGCAACCACAGTAAATGGGAACATTCTGGGTTTCCCTGATGCTCAGAGCAAGAACTGTCCATATTTGGCACGAAAGCTGGATTCCCACAGTGAGGAGAGATGGAAAACAAGAACACTGTTCTTGTACCAGTAAGTGGGACTGGAGCAACGATCTGTGAAATGGTGTCCTGGAAAACTCCATCCCAGGCGCCCCCACTGTAATTGTCTTTAAAATGGCGGGGAAGCAAAGGGCATTTTGCAAATCTTTTCCTAACCACCCACTGGAAAATGTGAAGGCAGAAGTCACCCGCTGCAAACAGAGCATCAGTGACTGACTGAGCATCCAACCTGCACCTTAGCTTCTGAGCAAAGAGGGCTCTTTGTTCCAGGCAGTTGGAAAGGAAGAGAGGTGGTCTTTGTTGCAATCTGTAATCTGCAAATCCTTGATTTATAAGTTTGTGATGAATCAATAACTTCAGAGTCATAGTAAGGCTGCCATGCATCCCACATCGACCAGACAGTCAAGTACCTGAACTTTCTACCTGGCACCTGATTTTGCTGTTATCAGTGGAGGTCAAGGGTTGTTTGGAACTTGAGACCCTCCTCCAGTAGTGAAAGATGTCCCTTGCCTGTGTTGACATATTCAGAAATGGTAATAAGAAAAGATGCCATGAAGGCAAGTAGACTGCCCAGATTCCTTGCTTTCAAAAAAGACGCTGTGAGATTTGAAAAATAATATTTGCTTTTCACTTCTATTTAATGGGAATAAATCATGAAGACTTCAGCTAGGAAAACCCAGTAAATAAACCAGTAAATAAATCATGGAGACTTCAGCTAGGAAAACCTTAGATGACACATTGGGGTTGTTTCAGACTCTTTGCAAACAGGCCACCACCTTCTGCAGCTACTTGTGGTGATGGAAAGCAAATATTCTTTGTAAAGCAGACCATTTCATTATGTGTCCAATTCTCAATCTTTCATTCTCAGTCCCTTCTAATACTAAACATAAATCGGTTTTCCCAAAATCTCCCTCCACTTTTTTAAATTAAAAATTTTAGAGATTCAAAAGAACTTAACACATCATCTTCCACATGACAGTTCTTCAAATATTTGGACTCAAACCCTCCCCAAGTAGACTTTTGCCCAAACATAATGTTCATATTTTCCTCAGTTATTATTAGACATGGCTTCCAGATCACTCATTGGTCATTTGAGTTTATATAATCTTTAGAGTTCTGGACTATCTTTTAAAATACAGAATTCAGGGAAGCCTGGGTGGCTCAGTCGGTTAAGCAGCCGACTTCGGCTCAGGTCATGATCTCGCGGTTCATGAGTTCGAGCCCCGCGTCAGGCTCTGTGCTGACAACTCAGAGCTTGGAGCCTGTTTCAGATTCTGTGTCTCCCTCTCTCTCTCTGACCCTCCCCTGTTCATGCTCTGCCTCTCTCTGTCTCAAAAATAAATAAACGTTAAAAAAATTAAAAATAAAAAAGATGGTACCACAGATTATTTTATGACTGAAAATTCTGTAGAGATATTATTTCCCTTCACTTGAATTTATTATAATGCACCCTAAGATCTCATGTGATTATGTGCTATGACAAATCTTCCCTCTTTTCTTCCTTGATTACTTATGATTTGATTTTTGCTTTCTTTAGAAATAATCTCCCTTTTCCACTATGAAATAGTTATTAACATACAAAAACTATGGAGTAATTAAAAAAAAAAAAACACTAGTCATTATATCCCACGTAGAGACTCAGCTTTTTAAATTGTTGATTTTTTACCATATACGTTTTTTAATAAAAAATATAATGGTACAGAAACAGGCCTTTTGCTTTTTATTTTAGGGGGGATGGGCAAAGAGAGAGGGAGAGAGAATCCCAAGAAGGCTCCATGCTCAATGTGGAGCCTGATGTGGGGCGCAATCCCACAACCCTGGGATCATGACCTGAGCCGAAATAGAGAGTCAGGCACTCACCCTACAGAGTCACCCAGGCACCCCAGAAACAGGCCTTTTAAATAGCATTCCTGGTATACCTTCCGTATTCTTTTCCTAAAGTAATCACTACTCTGAAGTTAAGTGTATCGTCCCCATGCATATTTTTCTACTTTTCTCCATATCTCTAGCCATATTAATATTCACATGCATATGTAAGTCGACTTTAACTATAACCATAGTTATATAGATACTAATCTGGAGTGGAGCTTCTGTCTTGCTGAGCTGGAAGAGGGTAGGGAGGCCATAGATCTTGGTTGCAATACCAGAATCTCACAATTCTTAGTGAGTTTTAGATGGTCCTGAAAAAATGTTTCTTTATATTCTATGTGTGCATAGAGCCATTTTAGAAACTTTCAAGGATTAGGTTGCTTTTTTCACCAGTTTCTTTGGTAAGCAAGTCCACAGTGCTCCTCATGGTATCTTGCTGACAGTGGGACTCCTAACAATAGCTGGTAACATTTTAACATAATCATATTAATAAGTTTTCCTTTATATGTTTTGTGCCTTGTTTCAAATAGTTTTTGTCCACCCTAAGGTTATAAATTTATTCTCTTATATTTTATGCTACTATTTTAAGTGTTTTAATTTTCACATTTAGTAGTTTAACCATCTGTGAATTGTGGGAATTAGGAATATATGTATTTTTCCTGTATATGAGCAAGCAATTTTCCTAGCATCATTTATTGAATAATGCATCCCCACCACCCCAACAATTTCTAATTCTTTCCATAATACTGTGTATGTTTCTGGACTTTGTATTTTAATCCATTGGCCTGTCTTAATAATATACTGCATAAATTACAATAGATCTTAGTATCTGAAAGGGAAGACCACAGCGCATATTGTTCATCTTGAAAATTTATGTCTTGAAAATTACTTATTTACATATTACATATTTCCTGTTCCTTTGTTTGTATATATAAATTTTGGGACCAGTTTATGAAATGTTACTCAAAAAAAAATCAGCCGTGATGAATTCTTGTTTGCAATTGAACTGAATTGTTTAAAATGAGGTGAATTAAAATATTTAAAGCATTGAATCCATAAAAATGGGGTGCCCAACTACTTACTATTTATCTTATTTATTCTTTTATTAAATTTTGTCTTACTTTTTATTTATTATTTTTATTGTTCTATAAAGGTCTTCCACATCCTTGTCAATTTCATTCCTAGGTACTTGCATTTTTGATGATTTTATAAATGTTTCCTTTATTTATCTGTATAATTTTTTGTTATGACTTTATATAAATAGTATTGCTTTTTGCTCATTTCATTTATACCCTGAAGTTTTCTGAATGTTCTTTCTAGCTTTAATAATCTTCTATCATTTTTTGAATGTATTTGAATATTTGATCACATGTAATAAAAATTGTTTGTTTTTAAAATTTTGTCCATGTGTACTTTTTCTTTTTCTTAAGTTGGTTAGGATTTACATTTAATATTAAATAGAAGTAGGAATATTAGTTATCTGTGTCTTGATCCTGATTTTTTTCTAATGTTTATTTTTGAGAGAAAGAGAGAGAGACTGAGTGTGAGCAGGGGAGGGGTAGAGAGAGAGAGACACACACACACACATACACAAAGAATCTGAAGCAGGCTCCAGGCTCTGAGCTGTCAGCACAGAGCCCAACGTGGGGCTCAAACTCACAAATGGTGAGATCATGACCTGAGCCAAAGTCGGATGCTTAACCAACTGAGTCACTCAAGCACCCCATGATCCTAATTTGAAATGAAATGACGATGACATTTTATTTTACCATTAAGTAAAATATATACCTTAGAAATTTGGTTACTAACTTTCATACCAATATCAAATTAAGGAAGCCCTTTTCTACTCCAACTTGGAAAAATTGTCATGAATAGGTATTGCATTTTATCAGATTATTCAGATTATTATGATAAGATCACTCATATTTTCCATTTGATCTTTAATGTAGTAAAATATATTAATATATAATTACATATTATACCATCCTTTCTAGGGTAAAGCATTATTTTTATAATTTTCTGTTTTCTTATAAATTGTTTGATACTATTTGTTAGTAATTTATTTAGCATTTATTATCAGTGTTTAGAAATCAAATTGTTCAATAATTCTTTTTAATACTTTTCTTATTTCTTATTTATTTTGATGTTAAGTTTTGCCATGCTGTGAACCCTTTATCTCTTCCTAGTTTCTAGAATTTTTTTTTTTTTGTAACATAAGGATTATATATAGCTCTTAAATAGAATTTGGTGAAAATCGCATATAAAAATATAAGATGATTCTGAAAGGTAAACAGAAGATGGCAGACCAGTTCTGGGACACAGGACCAAGTATTGACATGGTGATGATTTCTCTAGGTTTTCTTTATCCTACTTTAAGCCAGACTTGTAGTTGACAAACTTGAAAATCCAGAAAAGCCAATAAGTGCTGACAAAGAAAAACCCCAATGAACACTTGCTCTTTTTACTCAAAGTACCACAAAAGGAGCAGCTAAGGAAGACAGAAAACTTTTAGACAATTGTTCCTCTATAGCCAAGTATCAGATAAAATGTGATCTTCCCCTACCCAAGTCAACAAAAACTTATGAGGAACCTAGACTTAGGCATTCACACGCTGTATTGAGGCACCACAAGCTCCACCTCTGGGCTTGCTGGGTAGTATCACAGAAGGTCATGCAGGGAGCCAAGACTTTTATCCCTGTCAGGTGGTAACAAAGTCCCCCAACCCCTAAAGTGTCAGTAGAGACTACCAGGGCAGCCTGGATTTCCACCCCGACCCAGGAGTAAGGAGGCACTCTTGCCACTCTTGCTGGTATAGTTTTTTGAGTCAGAACCTTCAGCACTGCCCAGCTGTAACATGGGCAATCCCAATGGTGTCTGTCTATGGAGGCCACGTGGGAAGCAGTAGTAAAACACTCTTTACCCCTTCCAGCCAGGGTCATATCAGTAGAGAACTAAGGGAGCCAGAACACCCACCTCTATCCATCAGTAACAAAGAGACCCCCTCACACCCAGGTGTCAATGGATCATGGGGACAACATGGAATTGGGCTCCCAGCTGGTAGTATTGAGGCAACCTACCCCCTTCCCTTGCCAGAGACCACACATATATATTCAACTGATTTTTTACAAAGGAAAGGTACAAAAGCAAAATTCAGCAAAAGAAGGATAGCCTGTCTGCAAATGATGCTGGAATAACTGGACATTCCTAAGGAAATAAATAAAGTAAAATAAAAAAGTAAATAAAAGAACCTAAACATCACTAATTCAAAAATGGATCACCATTCAAAATGGATCTTGAACTTATAAGTAAAATACAAAAACGATTAGCATTAAATAGATGCAAATCTTTAGAGTACAGAGCTAAGCACACAGTCCTTAGACTTGAAATCAAGAGCATGATCCACAGAAGCAAACATGACATACTGAACTTCATTGAAATGAAAACTTTTGCTCTGCCAAAGGAAAAAGAAAAGTACAAATACTGACTGGGAGAAAATATTTATATACCAATATGTCTCATGAAGCCTTATGTCTAAAATACTTAAAAGAACTTAAAATTCAACCATAAAAAAAACCATAACTCATATACTAAATGAGCAAAAGACATGAAAAGACATTTCACTGAAGAAAATATAGAGATAACAGATAAGCATACGAAAAGATGTTTAACTTCATTAGTTATTAAAGACATTGCAAATTAAAACCACAGAGAAATATCATTACACATTTTTTTTAACTAGGCTAACTTTTTAAAAGGCTAACTTTTTTTTTAAGTAACAAAACCAAATTCTGATGAGGATGGAGAGAAACTAGACTACTCATTTATTGCTGGTGAGAATGTAAATAGTATAGGCACCCTGAAAACAACTGGACATTTTCTTTAAATAAAATATGCAACTAACATAACCCAGCATTTGCACTCTTAGGCATATTTATCCCAGAGAAATGAAGACATGTTCATATGAAAACACGTACCTGAAGCTTAATAGAAGCTTTATTCATAATAGCCAAAAGCTGAAAACAACCCAGATGTCTTTCGACGGATAAATTGTTGAATAAACCATGTTCATCTATACAATGGTGTGCTAATTAGTAATAAAATGAAAGTAACTGTTGTTATACACAACTGGGATGAATCTCAAGGGTATTATGCTAAGTGCAAAAACCTACTCTCCAAAGGTTACATACTATATGATTTCATTTGTATCCATTCTTAACAGTGCAATGGAGAACAGATTAGTGGTTGCCAAGGGTTAAGAGTTAGGGGCAGAGGGGAGAAGTAGATGGGACTATAAATGGGTTAGATGAAGGATCCATGTGGTAACGGAAATATTCTGTATCTTGACTGTGTCGATGCCAATGGCATCATGACATTATACTACTATGGTTTTGCCAAATGTGACCACTGGGAGAGACTGGATAAGTGTATGTGGGATTTCTGTATTATTTCTTAAAACTGCATCAGAATCTCTATTTTGAAATTTAGAAGTTTAATTGAATTTACAAAATCTAAAAAAATATATATTTATGGTCATTTTACCTGCATTTCACAGCAAAGGCTAAAAGACTACATGCCCTCAAACCACTGTCAAGCAGTGACTCCATCCCTTATTCTGCCAAACATAGTTAAAGCCCCTCTGTTTCAAAGTGGCTGTTCACAAACCTCAGCTCATTTATTGATTATCTTACAACATATATTGAGTGACTGCTCTGTTTCAAGCTCTGGTAGAAATACAGTGGTGAGCAAAAAATGACACCGTTCCATCCTTCATAGAGCATCTTTCATAGAGAGCTTCATAGAGAAGTGAATGAAAATGTCAGTAAAGAAATAAACTCATTAAATTCTTATAAAATTTATTATAAATGAAGGATATCTTATAATAGAAAATAATAACAGGACCTAATGATGAAGAAAGGCCTTCTGGGGCACCCGAGTGGTTCAGTTGATTAAGCGTCCTACTCTTGGTTTTGGCTCAGGTCATGATCTCATGGTTTCATGGGTTTGAGTCCTGCATCGGGTTCTGCACTGGCAGCACGGAGCCTGCTTGGGATTCTCTCTCTCTCTCTGTCTACCTCTTCCCTGCTTGCACTCTCTCTGTCTCTCTCAAATTAATAAATAAAACTTTAAAAAAGGAAGAAAGAAAGAGAAAGAAAGAGGCTTTTGAAATGTTAATTCAAACTGAGGTCCAAAGAATGTGATCAACTGTCCAAATTTATTTGCTTTCAACACATTTCTTGAATCTGTTGACTTCTTTTTGTCTCTTTAGCAACCATCTGTTTAAAATATTATTAGCCCTCACAGGGATCATTGGCTTCTTCCTGGACTCCCCAGTCTACTCCCCCACCTTCTATCCTAGTCTTCATATGATTAACATAAAAATCGGATCATTTGGTTCTTGGGCTTAAAACTCTTTTGTGATTCCTAGAATAAAGGCCAAAGCCTTCAATGAGCCTCATTCATCTGCATGATCTTCCTCTGTGTATCAGGCCACTGAGTTCCTTCTGGCCACTATCTTGTTCTCTCTTTCCAGCACACTGGCATTCAGGTGCTTGAAAGTACTATTCTCGGGGCGCCTGGGTGGCTCAGTCGGTTGAGCGTCCGACTTCAGCCAGGTCACGATCTCGCCGTCCGTGAGTTCGAGCCCCGCGTCGGGCTCTGGGCTGATGGCTCGGAGCCTGGAGCCTGTTTCCGATTCTGTGTCTCCCTCTCTCTCTGCCCCTCCCCCGTTCATGCTCTGTCTCTCTCTGTCCCAAAAATAAATAAACGTTGAAAAAAAAAATTAAAAAAAAAAAAAAGTACTATTCTCTCCAACATCAGGCCTACACAGAGTTCTGGCCCTGCTTTTTGGGCCATTACCTTTGCCTTGTTAGATCTCACCTCAGAATCCTGACTCCCCGTCCTAGAATGGACACTATTTAACAAACTCATGGCACCCCTTATCTTTTCTTCACAGCATGCATCAAAGATATTTGTGCAATTAGTTAATAAATATCTGTTTTCTCCATGAGGCTGAGGACAGAGGGTGTCTGTCTTTCTCAATATTATATTTCTAAGGAGAACATATTGCTTGGCATATGTAGATTCTTAATAAGTATTTACTGATTGAATAAATGGATGGATGAACTATTAGTTTTTATTAAGCATACTAAGATCTTTCAAAATATTGTGATTGTATTAAAAGGGTTATGGTAATGTGTCGACCCTGGAAATATTCATAAAATGATTTCTGTATATCATCGTGGCCTTAAAATAACTGCATTGATCTCTCTTTTGAATGTTAATTTTTCTCTTTTTTTTTCATGATTTTTAAATTATGCCAATGCACATAAACACTGCAAAAACATTTCCTTAGAACAAACCAAAAAAATTAGAAAAGAATACAAGATTAGCTCTCACTACCAATTCAGAACTTGGGCCGATATGAACATGAACAGAGTTTTCCTGTTGTTTTACTAAAGAAAAAGTGGTATCTGAGTTAATGTACTAATACGGTGATTACAAACAACAACAACAACAGGCTTTCCATTTCATAATGCAGGTATAAAATTTTAGATACGTTAATTATTTACTTGATCACTGCATTCATTTATATATAAAGTGTAAAAAATTCAAATGTATATAAAATAATTATAACAATATATGAAATATTATTGATGATTATGACTGAAACCTTATAAATAAACTGTAAGTAGTATATAAGATTATCAAGTTAATGAAGAATGCAAATACTATTGCAGGAGAAAATTTTACTTTAAGAAAATGAAATGTGTTCAAATACTATAGATAAAATAAATTCCACAAACAATGCATGTGCTAATTAAAGCTGCCTTCCTTATTTCTTAAGTTAAGTTTTAGTAAAACTTTGCTGGACTAGTTCGATTTATGGCAGATGACTAAAAGCAACAAAGCAACATTCAAAATATAAAAAGTTTTGCTGATAGTAATTTACTAAAATTAACATATTAAAGACTCATTCATATTTCAAAAGTCTCCAATTTGTTACGCGATTGTCAGGGGTTGGCAAACAATAGCCTGAAGGCCAAATCTAGCTTGCTGTTTTTTTTTTTAATTGAAGTATAGTTGACATATAATATTATATTAATTTCGGGTGTATACAAATAGTGATTTGACACTTACATGCATTACAAAATGCTCACCACGATAAGTGTAGGTACCATCTGTCACCACACAAAACTATTACAATATTATTCACTACATGATATTCCCTATGCTGTACTTTTCATCACTGTGACTCATTTATTTTATAACGGGAAGTTTGTACTCCTTAGTCCCCTTCACCTATTTCATCTATCCTCTCTGGCAACAACTAGTTTGTTCTCTATGTTAATGAGTCCATTTGTTGTTGTTGTTTGTTTGTTCATTTATTTTATTTTTTTAGATTCTCCATATAAGTGAAATCATAAGGTATTTGTCTTTCTCTGTCTGACTTATTTCACTTAGCATAATACCCTCCATGTTCATCCATGTTGTTGCAAATGGCAAGATTTCATTCTTTTTTAAGCGGAGTAATATTCCATTGTGTGTATATATAGGCCACATCTTCTCTATCCATTAATCTATTGATGGACACTTTGGTTGCTTCCAGATCTTGGCTATTGTAAATAACGCTGTAATAAACAGGGGTGCATATATCTTTTTGAATTAGGTTGTTTTTTTTTTGTTGTTTTTTTTTTTTGGCTGTGGCTAAATACCCAGAAGTGGAATTACTGAACCATATGGCACTTCTACTTTTAGTGTCTTGAGGACCCTCCATACTGTTTTCCACAGTGGCTGCATCAACTGACATTCCCACCAGCAGTGCACAAAGGTTCCCGCTTCTCCACATCCTTGGCAACACTTGTTCTCTCTTGTCTTTTTGATACTAGCTATTCTGGCTGGTATAAGGAATGACCCACCAATTAAGAATAGATTTTACCTTTTTAAGTGGTTGAATAGCTCAAAAGAAGCTCAAAAGAAGAGCTTGTGAAATTTACATGAAACTCAAATTTCAGTGTCCACAAATGAGGTTTTGTTGAAAGAATGCTGTGTCCATTCATTTACGTACAGCTTATGACTGCCTTTAATGCTACACCTGCAGAGATGAATTATTGTAACAAAGATGATACGTCCTAAAATATTTTGTATCTGACTCTACTGAAAAAGTTTGCCAATTCCTATTGTTATTATGGCATTATAACTAGCCTATTAGGAATTTGGGTCCTTACTGGGATCTCTGTGTTCCTTAATACTGCATTTTGTGTGTTGACTTGTCCTGACAGAATTTATTCATCTTCTACTGATTTAAGAGTTAAACTTGCCTAAGTCCTTTATTGTTCTTCATTAGTTAACTAAATGATCTCCTTGTTCTTGCCTTCCCTACCACACACACCAACCCCAGCTTGCCTGTCTGCCTGGATCTCAAGGCTTAGATTAAATAGTCTTAGAACCTCCTTTCATAGATTGTCCAATTAGTTTACCCAAATATGCAAGTGAAAATTATATTGTGAAGCAGGTAACCATAAAGCAGATCAGAGGCTCCTTGAGGACATTGTTATAAGTGATTTTTGTTTTTCTGAATAAGAATCCAACATCCAGGGGTATCTGTGTGGATCAGTTGGTTAAGTATCCAACTTTACCTCAGGCCATGATCTGATGTGAGGTTGAGCCCTGCATCGGTCTCTCTGCTGTCAGCACAGAGCCTGCTTTGGATCTTCGGTCTCCCTCTCTCTCTGCCCCTCCACAGCTCAAGCTCTCTCTCTCTCCCTCTCTCTCTCTGAAAAACCAATGAACATTAAAAAAAAAGAATCCACAAAGCCATAAAATACCTAGGAATAAAACTAACCAAAGAGGTAAAAGATCTGTATGCTAAAAACTATAGAAAGCTTATGAAAGAAATTGAAGAAGATACAAAGAAATGGAAAAACATTCCATGCTCATGGATTAGAAGAATAAATATTGTTAAAATGTCAATACTACCCAAAGCAATCTACACATTCGATGCAATCCCAATCAAAATAGCACCAGCATTCTTCACGAGCTAAAACAAACAATCCTAAAATTTGTATGGAACCACAAAAGACCCCGAATAGCCAAAGTAATATTGAAGAAGAAAACCAAAGCTGGATGCATCACAATCCCAGACTTTAGCCTGTATTACAAAGCTGTAATCATCAAGATGGTATGGTGTTGGCATAAAAACAGACACGCAGACCAATGGAATAGAATAAAGAACCCAGAAATGGACCCAAAAATATATGACCTACTAATCTTGAACAAAGCAGGAAAGAGTATCCAATGGAAAAAAGACAGTGTCTTCAGCAAATGGTGCTGGGAGAACTGGACAGTGACATGCAGAAGAATGAATCTGGACCACTTTCTTACACCATACACAAAAATAAACTTAAAATGGATTAATGACCTCAATGTGAGACAGGAAATGATCAAAATCCTACAGGAGAAAACAGACAGCAACCTCTTTGACCTCGGCCTCAGCATTTCTTACTTGACATGTCGCTGAAGGCAAGGGAAATAAAAGCAAAAATGAATTATTGGAACCTCATCAAGATTAAAAACCTTCTGTACAGAAGAGGAAACAATCAACAAAACGAAAAGGTAACAACGGAATGGGAGAAAATATTTGCAAATTACATATAGGATAAAGGGTTAGTATCAAAAATCCAAAAAGAACTTACCACACTCAACACCCAAAAAACAAATAATCCAGTGAAGAAATGGGCAGAAAACATGAATAGCCACTTTTCCAAAGAAGACATCCAGATAGCAAACAAACACGTGAAAAGATACCCAACATCTCTCATCATTAGGGAAATATAAATTTCCCCACATTGAAATACCACCACACACTGGTCAGAGCAGCTAAAATTAACAACTCAGGAAACAGATGTTGGCGAGGCTGTGGAGAAAGGGAAGCCCTCTTGCGCTCTGATGGGAATGCAAACTGGTGCAGCCACTCTGAAGAACAGTGTGGAAGTTCCTCAAAAAGTGAAAAATAGAATTACCGTACGACCCAGCAATTGGACTACTAGAACTGTACCCAAAGGGTGCAGGAGTACTGATTCTAAGGGGAACATGCACCTCAGTGTTTATAGCAACACTATCAACAGTAGCCAAATTTTTATGAAAAGAGCCCAAATGCCCATCAACTGAGGAATGGAGAAAGAATACACACACACACACACACACACACACACACACACACACACACAGAGGACTGCTACTCGGCGATAAAAAAGAATGAAATCTTGCCATTTGCAACAACGTGGATGGAACTAGAAGGTATTATGCTAAGTAAAATAAATCAGTCAGAGGAAGACAGATATCATATGATTTTATTCATATGTGAAATTTGAGAAACTTAACAGATGACCATAGGGGAAGGGAAGGAAAAATAAGATAAGAACAGAGAGAGAGGCAAACCATAAAAGACTCTTAAACATAGAGAACAAAGTAAGGGTTGATGAGGGTAGGGGTGTGGGGAAAATGGGTGATGGGCATTGAGGAGGGCACTTGTTGGAATGAGCACTGGGTGTTGTATATAAGTGATGCATCATGGGAATCTATTCCTGAAGCCAAGACTACAGTGTATGTTAGCTAACTTAAGAATAAAAAAAAAAATCCAACATCCAGTGAATGACCCAATGTAAAAATATATGCAAATTTGCATGGACAGTTAAAAGATCAAAAGGCATTTCAAAATATAGGCTTTTAGAACTAGAAGTTACTCTGGAAATAATCCATTTACATTTTCTGATTTTCAGATGACAAAATTGAGGTCCATATGCATTATTTCCCAAGATCAGATACAGCTAGCTGGCATTACAGATTTCACCAAAACTGATATCGCCTGTTTCTAGCCATACTGAGAAATTTTTTAGTAATGTAGTAATGGGTGTATTCACTTACTATGCAAAAATATTTAATGTATTATGTAAGGTACATACAAGATACAAATTAATTATATTTCATCAAAAGTTAGATGTATCTAAAATTCATGCTAATTTAAGAAACATTAAGTAAAGTTCATCTTTTTCGTCACTTACTTTCTTAAACCGTGGAATTCTGTTTTGTATTTGTGGAGGTGGAGGTGGAGGTGGGGAAAGTTAGCCAGGAGTGAGGACACTGATTTAAATAGCTGAATAAAATCATATTCCCTCTACCAAAATTTAAACTTCCGTCATTTTTGTGTTTTCTCCCGTCTAAATTTCCCTATTCGTAGCAAAGACTTTCAGAGGTATAATACTTATTTTTCTTCTTCAAAAACAAAGTTTGAATGACTAAGGAGTTTTGCAATGCAATTTTATGGATGAGTGTCCTCTACAATCAGTTCTTCTTGTTTGTTTTGTAACCGTTCTCTGATAACACAAGCCTCCAGCCTAAAATATCAAAGAGTATAATATTGGGGCACCTGGGTGGTTCATCAATTAAACATCTGACTTCGGCTCAGGTCATGATCTCCTGGTTCGTGGGTTTGAGCCCCACATCAGGCTCTGTGCTGACAGCTCAGAGCCTGGAGCCTGCTTTGGATTCTGTGTCTCCCTCTCTGCCCCTCCTCTGCTCATGTCCTGACTCTCTCTCTCTCTCTCTCTCTCCCAAAAATAAATAAACATCAAAAAAATTTTTACATAAATAAAAAAGAGTATAACATTGCATTTTTAACTGGAAAAGAAACACAAAGGGAAGTCTCATGAACATATGTGGAGGAGGTTATGGACATAGTCATCATCTTTTGGCTAGATTTGTTATTGTGGAAGCTATAGTTAATTGCACATATAACACCATTAGATATAGTTTTAAATATTCCATGGTAGACATTGTCATCTTCCTCTTCTCTGGCCCTTGGCAATTCCCCACAGAACATAAGGAATGACCAGTCAAAATGATGATGATCGGAATCATCAATTAGTGTTAGAGGAGGAAGACAGTGTAAGAAACATGAGGTGCTATCAGTGTTGATACTGGATCAGAGAAAAAAGTGCTATTGACAATGAATTATTATTTCCCAAGTGCATCCTCAATTTTCCACCAAGATGCACATTTTATTTCATGGCTGACCTAGGTTCTGGGAACTTCTATTCCTCTCAGAGTGATGACACAGGTGTGGCCTGGGATTTCTCAGACTGAGCTAAACTCTGTGTTGGTAAAATGTGAAGACAGAGGAGGGAATCTTTGGAGGAAGTTACCAGATGTTGGGTTAAGCCAAGGTAGATTGTGTAGAAATAGGTCAGAGATTTTAAGTTTCAAGTGAAATCTGATGCAGTTCAATTAAAAAATGCATGCTCTGTAGGGTGAAAATAATTAATTTAAATGAGAGTTCAGGAAGGAGATCAAATTGATTTTACTCTCTCCTGCTGAACAACTATGAATACTAATACCACTGCCATAGATACTCTCAGCATTATTTTAAAAATTTTTTAGAGAAACTCCATCTATTATTATCCATTTACCTTTAATCTGCATTTTTGGCCAGTAAATCAATAATTACTATTAAAATTCACATACAGAATAAAAGAAGAAAAACTAGTTTTAGAGAAAATGAAGATGTTTCTATGGTTTCTCCAAAGCAAACTTCATATCCTCTAGCTTATTTCCATTCTCAGGGTCTCAGAATCATGGTTTTACTCTCACAGTCCCTTAAACTTAGCTAATAAATATTTTTGTCCTACACATTGAAATTGTGAACTAAAATATATTTCCTTCTAGAAATAAATCCAACATAATTAAACTTTTTCTGTGTTGAAATGTAGTCCTGGCCCAGCAGGAAACCAAGAAGACTTTAAAACAGCCTTGATAAGACAACTGATTCGCAAAATTTTTGATTCAATTCAGTACTTCGTACAGATTTTGAAAGCCATAAAATGTCATTGCATTCTAGACCAAATAATCTCTGGAGAATATCTGCATAGTTGCAACCCTAGTTGTTTGGAAAGTTTCCAGGAAGCTTATATCTAGACTTACACATAGAAGAGAATAAAATTATAAATGTGCTTATATAGGAAAGCTTCATTACTTTAAAGACATTTGTGATTTTTCTTTAGTTTTTAATATCTTTGTACCAAATTTCAGAGTCAAAAGGTTGGAAGGGGGCCTGGGTGGCTCAGTCGGTTAAGTGTCTGATTCTTGATTTCGGCTCAGGTTATCATCTCCCTGTTTGTGAGTTCGAGCCCCATGTTGGGCTCTGCACTGACAGAATGGAATCTGCTTATGATCCTGTCTCCCTCCTTCCCCCCCCCCCCCTCTCAGAAATAAATAAATAAACGTTTTTAAAAAAGAGTTTAAAAAACAGGTGGGAGACATTTTGCATCTGTTTATGACAAGTTGATCTTATCTCTATTTCTAAGTCCTGGTATGTATGTTTGTTTGTGTGCCTGTGTGTGTGCCTGTGTGTGTGTGTGTGTGTGTGTGTGTGAGAGAGAGAGAGAGAGAGAGAGAGAGAGAGAGAGATGTTCCAGCACAGTTTTCCCCCAAATTAACATATGTGCTTGAGCTAATTAGTGCCATCTTGTCTGATTCATTTGGCATAATGTGTACAATAGTCAAAGTATGAGCTGGCCCATGTGGCTGATCACCATTCATAATTATTAATTTTAAGACTGAGTACTTACTCTCTGTCTTCCATTGCAGTATAAGTTTCATGAGAGAAGGAACCATTTTTAAGGTGCTCAACCCTGTTCTCAGTATCTAGAATAATTTTGGCGCATAGGAGGGTTATAATACGTATTTAATGGCTAAGCTACAATATGTGAAATTATGTTCCTGGAAAGACAAATATTGTTAAACTATTCATCACAATGCCCTTACTGTTTCTTTTGACCCTTTGGTCATTCCTTCCCCCTAGCCTAACCCCATTCAGGCCACAGCTGTCTTGCTCTGTCCTCGTGGCAATGGCTACATAGATGGGGGTGAGCCCCTGGGAAAGGATGGTTCTCGCTCTGCTCCCCCAGCTGACCAGGAGGAGAGTACCCATCAGTGAAAAATCCAGAAGAGAAATGTGTACCCTGTTTCTCATATAGAACCTCAGGAAGCGCCTGGTACAGTACGGTTACATGGCGGGTCTAAGCAGAAAGTTCTGCAGCTCATGGAGAGCCCCGGGCTTGAGCATGATGCAGGAGTGATGATGATATGAGCATAAAACAGAGAAGAAGGAAGAAGCCTTATTATTGGAAACAAAGAACACTCGGCAGTTTCCTGTTTGGATGAATAACCATGGACCAAAGAGAATCAACTTCTCAGGAGATGCCAGCATGGATAGATGAGAATGAGGACAGATATCTTGCAACCAATATCCAGACCAAGGTGTGTCATCATTCATTATGTCAATTTCCTAAAATTTTAACCCCAAAGCCAAGACAAATGATTTCGTTCATCTTTAAGAAGGGAGGCTTGGAATATGAAATAAGTTGTACCGTGGAGGAAATTTAAAATGTTAGAAGTCTTTGGTACACTTTACCTATGTACTAAGATTAATACCACCGTATGTCTCCAGTCTAGGGGTCAACAAACTGTGGCCCGCCAATTCTGGCCTGTTGTCAGCCTTTGCACAGCTCATGAACATTTTTTAATTGTTGAAAAAAATCTCAGAAAAGGAAAACAAGAATAACATTTTGTGACACATGAAAATTAAATGAAATTCAAACTTCGGTGTTGAAAAAGAAAGTTTGATTGGAACACAACTGTGTTCATTTATGTACCTATGTCTATGGCTGCTTTTGTGCTACAATAGCAAAGTTGAGTAGCTGAGATGAACACTGTGTGTCTGTCCCACATAGCCTAGTATTTTGCTATTTGGTCATTTACAGAAAAACTTTGCTAGCCTTTGGTCTAATCTAAGAGGATTTAAAAATTAGTAAACTTTTCATTTCTTTCTTCCCTTGAAAATATACATTGCTGTGCATCAGGATTCATTTTAGTTTTTGTTTGACAGATATTAAAAAGTGGAGAGGGGCACCTGGGTGTCTCAGTCAGTTAAGTGTCCAACTTCAGCTCAGGTCATGATCTCATGGTTCATGGGCTCATGGATTCAAGCCCCACATCTGGCTCTGTGCTGACAGCTCAGAGCCTGAAGCCTGCTTCAGATTCTGTGTCTCCCTCTCTCTCTGCCCCCCACCTCAGAAATGAATAAACATTTTTTTTAAAGTGGAAAAGAGAAAACAGAGGGCAGGAGATATTTCATAATTTTTTAAGATACATTTTTTTTTGAGCAAAATATTTACGGTTGGGAAAACACATTTCCAAATCGCTGATTCAGAATTTCGGTCTGACAGGAAAGGTAGTGCTGATGGAAGAGAAACAAATACCTGGGCTCAAATATTCAGTAAAGAAATTGGTGACACAGAATGCCATCAGGTGACCAAAGGGTTCAGTGGGTGGGGAGACTAGTCAATGAATCACCATCAAAATGTAGACTGTAGGGTTATAGTTTATGTCATCTTTCAACAACCAGTAAAATAATCCCGCAGCCTATGGAGAGCTGTCTTTCAGGCTTGTTTGCTGTTCTTAAAATGCCCATGTCTGCTAAAACCACATAATCTGCATGTAGCTTCATTAGTTCACCCCAACCTTCCCATCCCAGCAATAGTAGAGGACAATGTGCTTTGAGGTGGGTAACCTCACTATGGAAGGTCTAATGAAATTTGTCACTTTAAAAAATCATTTTCAGTGCCCCAGTGTGAGATAAAGGACAAAAGTACTTTCTCATACTGGAGAAGGAAAATGTTCTGTGTTAACTCATGAGTTCTTTAATGTTCTTAGGTCTTCTTTATTTTTCTTTCTTTCCATTTCCGAATATCTAATCTTGAGTTTAAAAAATATTAAAAATTAAGTCATCGAAAAGCATGTGCATTACGTGATGAGGAATTTAGAATCTGTTCATCAGTGTTTGACTCAAGTTAATATCTACTGAGCAGTATTGATGTAGATACCTCGTTAAAACAAATGAATCAGGATTTAAAATTTTTATTTATTTGTGCTTTCTTAGCTATTAAAAGAAGACAAGCATGGCAATTTCCCTTTCTGCTGTAATCCATTCACTTCAAGGACAAATTTCAGATCCACAGTCTCTCCTAGGAGGAGAATGTATTGGAATCTGTCCTTTTTGATTTCAAAACATGAGATTCTATTAGTATAAAAATGGTACTAGATTTCCCTGTGCCGATTCAGAACTTACTAGTATTATTTTAACATTTCTGGCACAAAGCTGTGTTGAAATAAATGCCTGGTTGATGTGCCACAACAGCAGACCAAAATATAGATAAGCTTTCATGTCTGGTGAATGCTCTGCTTGACCAGAAAGGCACTAAAACCAGTCAGCCAATCCCCAAATGCAAAGCCAACTCTGGCCCTATACTTCTTTCCTCCTTATTCATTTTCTATTTTTCTCTTCCTTATTCCTTAATTTTAAGTGTATAAAGGCTTCCTGCCTTCAGTCCCATTTCGCAGTTCTCTGAAGGCTTGGGAACAGAGACTGCCTGCTTTATAAAGTGTTCACATTTGTTTGTATCAACTAGATTGCGTCTTTAATCATTTTTAACAGCTGATTATGTCACTGTCTTATTTGAAACACATCAAAAGCTCTCAGAGCCTATAGGATACTAGTGATTGATGGTCTCTCTAACTTCCTGTCTTTGTGTTCTCGAATTCTTCCTCCTACTCTACAGATTATCAACTCAGTTCTTCCTAGAGCATGCTCTTTTAACCTCTGGATCTTTGTTCCTTCTTCCTGCAATGCCCATTTCACACCCTTGCCTGCTGTGATTTCTATACAGCTTTCGAATCACTGTTCAAGGTTCTTGTGGAATATAGTGTTCCTGACTCCTTCAGGTAACATTAGACACTTTTTCCTCTGTGTTCCCATAGCACCTTACCTGGATCTCTATTTGACTATTTCATACAATAGATCTTAATTGGTTTACCAGTGCTGCTCTTTTTGCACAACTTTGAGCTCCTTGAGGATACAGATTGTGTCCTGTTCAACTTATTTTCCTCTCATCACAAAGGAGATGCTCAAGGTGTCTATTGACCAAAAGAGGATATGTTTGAAATTTTGTTCTTCCAAAGTTACGTCTTCCTCTGAGAATGTTAGATAACAGTCTATTCATTTTATATTCTTTAATTATTTTCACCATTCATACATTTTTCGAAAAACTTTCAAAGCCATTAGTTGCGTATTGACTCTGTACATCAACTGCTGAGCTTTTCCGGGCTGTCTGTGTAAAGACCAAAGGAAAGCCCTGAAGCAGAGAAATGCCCAGTCAAACGCCTGAGGTGAGATAAAAAATACATGCTGCACAGAAATCAAATAGTCAGAAACTTTGTGCAGCAGAGCCACAAAGGCATCTTTTATGGCTTCTATTTCTAGCTTGTTAAAAGTTTTATCAAGAAGGAATGTCAACTTTTATCACGTTTTCCCAGTCTTTTAAATTCATTAATATGATAATTTGCATTAATTGATTTGCTAATGTGAAACAAAACTTCCAATGCTGGGATAAATCCATGTTGGTCATGATAGATTAATATATTTAGACGTTAGCGCTGGATTCACTGCGCTAATCTTCCGCTCAGAATTTATATCATGGAAGTGACTTAATTCAGGAGTATAATGATTTTCCTTTCTCATCAGATTATGGTATCCATGTCAGACCAGCCTCATAAAATGAGTTGTGAATTGTTCCAGTTTTTCTTTTTATTTTCTGAAAGAGATGGTATAAGAACTGGATTATTCAGTTCTTTAAATATATAGTTGAACTTGCCAGTAAAACTCCTACACCTGGGGTTCTTAGTAAGAAAACTATCAGTACTGGACTTTTGTTAATGGATATAGGAGTAAGTAATCTGGTTTCTACTTCCTGGTCGAGTTATAGTAAGTTATGTTTTTATACGAACCTATTTCGTTGATGTTTTCAAATTTGTAGTTTGTTTCTTTTTTTTTGTTCAATATATGAAATTTATTGTCAAATAGGTTTCCATACAACACCCAGTGCTCCTCCCAAAAGGTGCCCTCCTCAATACCCATCACTCACCCTCCCCTCCCTCCCACCCCCCATCAACCCTCAGTTTGTTCTCAGTTTTCAAGAGTCTCTTATGCTTTGGCTCTCTCCCACTCTAACCTTGTAGTTTGTTTCTAATATTCTCTATTTTTTTTTATCGTTTTAATATTTATAGCTCTGTCCTCTTTCTGTCCTGTTACTTTTTTATTCTCTTTTTTTTTCTTAATTTATCTCATCATGGATTTGTCTGTTGTATTAAACTTAAGACAACTAATATTTGGCTTTATTGTCCTTGTCCATTGTATCTTATTTTCTATTTCACTGATTTCAGCTTTTATTTGTTGTTTTCTCCATCCTTTTAATTTCTTTGGATTTATTCTATTATTATTCACTCAGACTTTTAAAATGAGACATTTAACACCTAATTTTTTGCCTTTGCACTTGTCTTATAAAAGCATGTAAGGCTATGCATTTATCTATGAATGAGGCTTTAGTTGCATCCTCTATATATAAATATGTGGTGTTTTAATTTTCATTCATTTCTAAATGTTCTATTTTTTAGATTATGATTTCTTCTTTGGTCTACGGGTTATTTAGCTACATTTTGGTAATAGCTTAACAAATGGAGTTTTTCTATCTCTTGTATTTCTTCCTAACATAATCACACTGCAGTCTCAGTACAATTCCTTAAATTGCTAGAGATTTTTCTTTATTGACCCAATATGGGTTCAACTTTTATAAGTGATTTGGTTCTGTGTTTCAAAAGACTATGCATCCTGCAGATGTTAAATACATATCCTTTAGTTCAAGCTTGTACATCATGTTCTTCCAATTCTCAATGATTTTATTAATCATTTTTTATATATCAGTTACTGAGAAAGTAATGTTAAAATCTCTCATGATTTTGGATTGGTATAGTCTCAAGTAATTCTTTTTTACTGTATGTAAATATACATACAGTAAATATACATACATATGTTATTAGGGGCATAAAGCTTTATTTATTTTAAAAAATTTTGTAATATTTATTTATTTTTGAGAGAGAGAGACAGAGCACAGCAGGGGAGGGCAGAGAGAGAGGGGGACACAGAATCCGAAGCAGACTGCAGGCTCTGAGCTGTCAGCACAGAGCCCAACGCAGGGTTTGAACTCACAAACCACAAGATCATGACCTAAGCCAAAGTCAGATGCTCAACCGACTGAGCCACCCGGGTGCCCCTATAAAACTTTCTTATCTTCCTAGGGCATTTAAAATTATATTTTTATGTGGTAATCCTCTTAACTTTTGATAGTTTTGTTGCTTTCAGATCTATTTTGTCTGATGTAAACATAACCACAATAGTATTTGTCTGATATATCTTCTCCCACATATTGAGTTTCAACCTTGTTATGTTCTTTTATGTTAGGTAAATCCATCTTGTTGTGGATGCTGTGGTGTGCCTCCTATCTTTCTCTTTTTCCTTTATGTACCATGAGAGCCATGGTTAGAAATTCAGAACCATCTTGGGGCGCCTGGGTGGCTCAGTCGGTTAAGGGTCCCACTCTTGATTTTAGCCCAGGTCATGATCTCACGGTGGTGAGACTGAGCCCCGCATCAGGCTCCATGCTGAGTGTGGAGCCTGCTTGGTATTCTCTCTCTTCTGTCTGCCCCTCCCCAACTCGCTCATGTGTTCCCTCTCTCTCTTTCTCAAAATAAATAAATACACATTAAAAAAATTTTCAGAAGCATCTTGAACAACCAGACCAGCTTGAGAATGGGATCCTTGTGGGGATTGTGCAGCAGTAGAAAGCAAAAGGAATCTGGTTTCCTGGCCACTGTGACGCCCCCTTTCTATTCTTCAACATCTGCCTTTGAGTATAAGTCAGTTCTTCCGGTTTTCTCCTATAGATAGCTGAGCTTAATCTTCACTGGTACTCAGACATATGACCTGCAGAGAAACTAAAGATGACTTTAACTCAACACTGCCTAAATTAATTTGATATTCAGTTACAAGCAATAGCTTTTATGTATATAGAACCTACCTTTGCACTTATTTTAATAACATACAGATTTTGAAATTTAATATTTCCATAAGGAAATTTTAGATAATATATATTAGTTCAAAGTAGATATCAGTTACTATATCAGAAGAGTCAGGGCACCTGGGTGGCTCTGACTTTGGTTCAGCTCATAATCTCATGGTCTGTGAGTTCAAGCCTCACTCTGCCGTCAGCGTGGAGCCCACTTCAGATCCTCTCTCTCTCTCTCTCTCTGCATTTCCTCTGCTTGCATTCTCTCTTTCTCAAAAATAAATAAACGTTAAAAAAGAAAAAGGATTTACCTTGAAGGTGATGGTCTTTTAGCTGAGCTTTGAATAAAAGCTAGGATTAAGATGTGAAAAAAAGGGAGAAATATTATAGTTATGGAGAAAATAAGGGGGGAAAAACTCAAAGAGAAAGTGAGAGATCTGTATTAATAATGAGATTTTAATTTAGTGACTAAATTTTGGAGTATTTAAAGGGAAAGAATGGTAGTAAGTTTGGTGAAGTGGCTTAAATTCAAATTGTTAAGGTCCTTGAAAGCCAGACATGGAAATTTCCTTGTGTGGAATGTAGTATTGTTTTACCAGGGAAGACAAAATCACCTTGAAATTTGATGAACTGGCTTAAAGTTACGCTTTATTCAAATTGTGTGATTTAGAGAAGTTTTTCAGCTCCTCAGAGTCTCAATTTTCTCTTATGAAAAGGCATTTTAGAAACATCCTTGTAAAAATTGAATGGTGCACATCTGAGCCCTTCCATAAATTTTGAAGGGATACAGGAACAGAAACCGTTATGTTTATTAGTAAGACCTTTTGAGGCTTATTGTCTAGTGCAAGAGTCAGACAAGGAATTGGGTCATTTAAAACAGTGTGACAAGGGTGGCAACAGATGTTCACCCAAACTGTACACAGATACGCACAGGAAGTACTTCTTAAAGGGCGGGGGGGAATTAGCTCAGACTGTTTCCAAATGTGGAAGGGACACGGCTGGCTGGTGCCTTAGGAAGTGTGGTCCGGGAGCATGCGTAGGATGAGTGTAGTGAAAGACAAGTGAGATCCAGACCATAAACGGTAGAGATTTGAGTGAAGCGAGTGCCACTGGGCTGTGATGATAGTGGTGACACTCACCCATTGATTTGTTTACTACAAATAGCTATTGAGTACTTGTTATACAACAAACAGTCTTCCGGATATTATTGGTAGAAACAAAACAAGTGAGCAAAGGGGAAAAAGAGAGAGGCAAACCAAGAAAGGCTCCTAACGACAGAGAACAAAGTGATGGTTACCGGAGGGGAGGGGAGTGCGGAAGGATGAAACAGGTGATGGGGATTAAGGAGTGCACCTGTTGCGATGAGCCGCTATGTTGTTCCCCTGGAACTATTGCAATGTGTGTTAACTGGGATTTAAATACAACTTTTTAAAAAAGAGTGATACATAGATAAGACGTCTGTCCCCTTAGTGCTTATAATCTGTTGAGGGAGATAGAAAATAGACGAATATAAAATCATATCAGCAATGACAAGCAAAAGCAAGAAGAAAACGCTGGTGAGGGGATGGAAAATGGGAGGATCACCTATTTTAGATGCGGAGATCAGAGAGGATCCACTAAGAAGTAGAGATTTGAATAAAATAAGGAGGCGAGCCACACTTGAGGATGTGGAACCCACAAATAAGGAACAGGTGGAACATAACTCCAAAAAGCAGGATGAGCAGGACAGTTTCAAGGACCGGCAGGAAGACCAGAATATGCCAAGCGCCTAAGGGCAATACGCCAGGAGGTAAATTTGAAGAGGTGACTTGGGCTGGTTCATGGAATGGTGTGTGTCACATTTAGATATCTGGATCTTTGTCTAATTGTAATGGTTATTCATGGAGAGTTGAGGAAAGGAGTGACAAGATGTTATTTGTATTTTGGCAAAGATCACTCTGTTTGCTCTGTAGAGAATGGATCAGAGAGAGCAGGAGTGGAGTAGGACTCAGGACCAGATACAAGGCACGGGATATCGTCAGGTGAGATGCTGTGGTTAAAACAGGGTAGTAGCTACTACGATAGTGGTAAGAAGTGAACATATTCTCAGGGTCATGGTGAATATACTAGAAATAACATGTAACGATAAGATCATGTTAATGAGATGCAATGCTTTAGAAGCCTACAAGAATTGTAGTAACCTACAAGAATTACAAATTGATGCCCTGAAGTCTAGATTTGGCTTCCAGATGAGTTTTCTTTGAGTTCTGATGAGTTTTCTACATGTTGAATTAATCATTTGTCAACATGTACAAATCAGGAAACTTCATATGAAAAGATCTGCACTTTCTGCTTGTCGCTGAAAAATCAGCACATTTGGCAACTCTTACACTTAGCCCCCCTATGCTCCAACATTTTTAATCATGGCTACAACTGATGAATGTCATCAGAATGTCCCTATAGATGGGGTATACATTTTGTACAGGGTTTCATTTCTTAATATCAAATTCTTGTTCCCTGTAGACATTTGAATTTGTGATCCCTGACCTAGGTCATAGAGGACAGCAGGCAGTCTAATCCATTCACAGCTCTGTCATTTTCTTACTGTAGGGGTTTTCAACAGGACTCCAGGCATCTCTTGATGAGAAACTTCACTGGTGCTTTTACCTTTTTTATGTACTGGGATTCTATCTAAAATTTAACTTGAAATGAAAATGTTTCTTAAGAACTTTCTCAACTGATCATACTCCTCAGTAGGATAGACCCTAGCATTCATTTTGAAAATTTCAAGAATTCCAGTATGTTTGCCCCCCTCCTTTTCATTCACAGTTGCTGGCTCACAGTGCACGTGGGGATTAGAACTTGGAGAGTTTACTCTGCCTGGCTGAGGGGACCCAGACCAATGTGTTGAGACATGGAAAGCCTAATTAGATGTTCAAATCAAGATTTAAAGTTCAAGGCATAAGCCGTGTGGTTAGGAGACCATAACTGATGGGAAAAGGCCAGGAGTCCAGGGAGAGAAGATGTAGCCTGTTTTATAATTTGGCAGGAAAACTCTTCTAGCCACAGACAGTTCCAGGGGTTGGAGGACTGCGAAGCCAGACTGTCCAGCCTGAACGACACTGGGAACCCTGAACGTTCCTGGCTGACAGTGCGCCTTCCGGGAACCACTTGGGCAAAACGCCGTTGCTAGGATTTTAATCTTGGAATACTGCAAAAGCTTTGCAAGCACTGCCCGGATGAACTTAAAAAGTTCAGAGTTGTAACAACCCCAAAAAGCTCCTGAGCCAAACTGCCTTACAATACTTTCTATTAAAATCTTTAACACTATCATCTAAAAATACACGTGGATTTTTTAAAAAGCCATTTACATTAAAGTAAACAGTAGTATTTTCCACGAGACTCTAATCAATGTTCCCTGCTGAATTAGAAGTCATATCTTGCTGGGGTGGGGCATTCTTTACTTAGAGACAGATCATTTTGCTTTTGATCACAAGGACGTTTCTGGCCCTTTGCATGCAACCAAATACAAAAAGAGAGAGGATATTTTTAATGGGGAAACATGAAGACTGCGAGGATTTCCTTTTGCTAACTACCCCTTTATCAGTCAGAGACAGACGGCCTCATGGAGAGATGAAATCAGCTTTTAAAACAGATACTGACAAAATTCACTGAGAGAGAACAATAAGATTGGAATGAGTGATTGCCCTATCTCTAGCTTCCTACAGGGAAGTTCCTTGTGCCTCTATAGATTATTTATTATTTGAGCAATCGCATAGGATATTACTCCACATAAAATCATTTGGTAGGTAAAGAGAAACAGCCCAGCAAGCATCGAGAGGACATTTTCTTGCTAAAAATGAACAAAGACTATGCAAAAAGCATCCTGGGATGCACCCATATATTATAATTATCCTGTGGATGCCAAGGCATGAGGACAGATACAATACGTTAACTGTGCTTAAACTACACACCCCAAACCCTGAAGTAATTGTTTGGGGGCTCGGACAAATTATTGAATTATTGGGGACACTTCAGCTTGATGTTCTAGAATGGTGTGCTGTTTCACTGTACTGCTTTTTCTAAATGAAATCGTTTGCTTAGAAAAAGTTCCCTCTGAGGGCACCTGGCTGGCTCAGTTGGTTAAGCATTGGACTTGGGCTCAGAGCATGATCTCGAGGTTCGTGAGTTTGAACCCTGCATCGGGCTCTCTGCTGTCAGTGCAGAGTCCGCTTTAGATGCCCTGTCCCCCTCTCTCTGCCCTTTCCCTGCTCGTGCTCATGCTCTCTCAAAAATAAAATAAACATTAAAAAAAAAAAAAAGAAAATGAAAAAGTTGCCTCTGCCCTGTTGCAGGAAACACGAACACACGCACAGGTGCCCAAGCCAGTTACCAGAGCAGACTTTAAGGGTTTCAGTTGGCTTTGGTGCCTTATATGCTACACGGTGCTGAATCAGTGATCTGGAAATGTTCTAATTTGTTCCCTCACTAATGTAACTCTTTTTTTAATCTTTTATTGTTGTTTATAATTTTTATATTGAAAAGGAGCTGATCTACCATGAGAATAGAAATGTTAGCAGCTATTTTAAGCACAGTTGTGCTACTTTACTTAGTTTTATTATATTCTCAGATGAAACCTGTGTTTTTTCAGGTCTATTCAAAAGCATTTGCCCTTCTGAACTCAAAGGGCCTTATGAACCCAATGTTCTTTATTATTATTATTATTATTATTATTATTATTAATTTACACTTTCCACCTGCAATTGGAGAAAAGTTTGTAGGCCAGCATTGAGAAAAATATTACAGTCTGGTAAAACCCATTACTAGAAAAAAATCTCACAATGTGAAAATTAAACAACATTGTGTCATTGTTGCTTTAACGTGCCTTTATTTTGTATCGAGTCTGAATGGCTCTTTTTAAATGTTTCTTAGCCATATGTATTTCATTAGTAAATGTCCGTTGTATTACTTAATGGCAAATTTGCATGTGGCAAAATTACACGGCAAAGGAAAATACTAAGTGAAAACTAATTTTATTCTTATAAGATTAGGCAAAGAGAATTTGAAAGTATATTATTTCTTCTCCAGTATTTTTGTTAAGTGCTTGCATCATGTTACATGGAGTACAGGATCACAGCACTCTGTTCTCTGTCTCTGTTCTTCCTTTATACTTTATGTATCTAAGTATTTAATGGCAACTATCTGAATAATTATGTATAACAGTCTGAAGAGTTTCAGAACTAGCAACCTTAAATGTAAACTAGCAAAACCAGCATGACATATATAGTGATTCATTAATGATTATATATTATGATAGAAAGTGTGCTTTACTTTCAGACAGAATTTTTTGAGTATTTAGGGTTCCTATCAGTAGCAAATGGAGTTCATAGAATAAGAGAAAAAACTTATTTTCTACTATTACAACAGTTTACTTAAAAAAAAAAATAAACCTAGAGGGTCAAAATGGGAAAAAGGAATAAAAAATAAACAATAATAGTATAATTTAGATAAAAGCTGTTAAGATTTAACAGGGTTTGGGGGCACCTGAGTGGCTCAGTTGGTTTAATTGTCTGACTCTTCATTTCAGCTCAGGTCGTGATCTCGTGGTTTGTGGGATCGAGCCCCGCATTGGGCTCTGCACTAACAGTGCAGAGCCTGCTTGGGATTCTTAATCTCTCTTTCTCTCTCTTCCTCTCCTTTGCTCTCTCTCTCTCTCAAAATAAATAAGTAAACTTAAAAAAAATTAACATTGCTTTAATTATATAATCTTACAATATTAAAAATTCCTCAAATAAAAAATTGAATGGTGACATCATATCTGTTTGTGTGTGTGTGTATATATATATATATATATATGTATATATACACACACACAGATATGTATATACAGATATATATATATACACATATATATACAGATATATACAGATATATATATATATACATATATATATACACACACACAGATATGATATACATGTATACATAACATAGTTCATCTTTTTCTATTGATGAATTTTCATAGAGTTTTTTCATTTTTTCTTATTATAGCTAAAAAAAAAATGAAAACCTCTGTGTATAAATCTTTTTTACTCTTGGGACTCCTGGGTAGCTCACTTGCTTAAGTGTCCAACTTTGGTTCAGGTCATGATCTCAAAGTTCTGGGTTCAAGCCCTGCATTGGGCTCTGTGCTGACAGCTCAGAGCCTGGAGCCTGCTTCATATCCTGTCTCTGCTCTGCCCCTCCCCAGCTTGCATTCTGTCTCTCTCTTTCAAAAATAAATAAACATTAAAAAAAATTTTAATAAAAAAAATGTTTTTACTCTCTAATTATATTCCTTGAAGAGATCCTTAGACATGGTTTATAAATTATGAACATTTTAAATACTCATTAACATTTTGAAAATCTATATTCCACAAACTCCAGTACCTTCCATCAGTGCCTCTGAGGCATATATACACCATTTCCAAGGTGAAAAAAAAATTTTAAATGGTATTTATTGTCTTAAAGCTTACTTCTTTATTTTATAACAAATCTGAATCTTTTCCATGCTTATTGTCATTTGTAGTTTCTTGGCAGATTGCCTGTTTTATACTGTAATGGACACGTAGTTTTCATTTGTGTAGCATACTTTTCTTTGGGGAGTATCCCTCCCTTAATCGGTAGGAATCTGTGGTTTAATTCCAGTTGGCCCTGTTCCCACTCTTAGTCCTGATTCCCCCTCACTGGTAACCACACGTTCTGAGTAAGATGCAACCAGAATCTCCGTGTAAGATTGATACGTGGACATTGAAAGAAGGATGGTCTCTTGTTGTCTGTTATTGAACTTTAGTAGAGCATGGGTCAGCCTGTGCCCATGTTGCTGACATCATACTGCCATGCTGAAAAGCATGGCTAAGTAAGAAGTCAAGCAGAAGCCAATAGAATTGAAAGATGGGGAGAAAGGAAACATTCCCATAAAGTTGTCCATACCCTGGGATCTAACTCTGTTTTAATCCAGATACACTACATAGGTCTTTCCAATAACAAGAACCTATATGTGTGTGTGTATATATATATATGTGTGTGTGTGTGTGTGTGTGTGTGTGTATGTGTGTGTGTGTGTATATATATATATATATATACACACATATATATATGTTAGATATATATATGCTAAATATATACACACACATATATATATATATATTAAGTTTTTGCTCATCTAGATTCTGTTTTGTTTCTGTAATATGCAACCAAAAACTTCAGAAAATATAATCTATTTCATATTTTTCTAACGTGAATTCTCACCTTAGTTGCAAGAGTTATTTTAACACTATGGATATTCTTAACTCTCCTAATTGTAAGAATTATTTTCATAGTATGGTATTTTCATTTGTGGAAATTGTAAAGGATTATGTTCACAAAAATTAAAAGAATATTTTCTTAAAAAAATAAAAATAAAAATAAAAAAAAATATTTTCTTTCCTTTTGACTTTCTCTGATTATTATTATTTTATTGCACAAGCAGTACATTTCCTTCCAGAAATCTGTTAAATACTTGCCTTTGTATGCTTCTAGTCCCCTTAATTTGCATTTAATGCTTTACTGAAATTTATTTTAGTGTATATTGTAAGTTGAGGCTTTATCATCATAATTTCTCCATAGATAATTTATGTATCGATAAAATGTGCAGAATGTCTCATAACTCATTCCCTCCCTATTCAATTATGATGCTTTTTTTTTACCATATATAAATTTTTTATATGTACTATGATCTGTTTTTTGCATTAATATCCTGGTCCATTTTCAAAGTCCATTTAAAAAATTACTGGATTTTGAAATTTTATTTTAATTTATATAGCAAAAACTTATATAGCACTACTATGTGCTAATTTTTTTTAAAGAAGCTTTATAAATACTAACATATTTCTGTAAATCTTGCCCGTTCGGTGCTACTATCCCCATGTAATCAATGAGGAAACTGAGGCACAGAGATTAAGTAATTGCTCAGGGTCCCATTACAGGTAAGAAGCTGACCTAGAATGCAAACCTCGATAAATTGGCCTAGATTTCATAGGCTTAGTCCCTCACTCTCCTCTTATTCAAAAGAATACTCAGATGTGAATGACAGAGGACAACAGATAAAAAAGAATCTATACCAGTGATAGCTAAGAAAACCAACAAACAACAGTCTGATCACACTTCTGAATGTCTCTAAATGGAATGGCTATATTAATTTAGGTGTTATACTTAGCCTTGCCCTAACTCTGCCTCTACATCCTGCAGGGAGAAGAGTCTGTTGACATTTACGGTGAAAGAAAGAATTATGGAATGATATACTCCCGGAGTCCTTTCATTTCAAGTGACAGATACCAACTCAAGGAAATTAAAGCATCAGAGATATTCAAGTATTTCGCCCAGTTCAGAATGACATTTTAACTTACCTGATAACACATATGTTGTAAAAATGACGTTCTTTTTTATTATCCTTTTCACTGTAGAAAGTGAGTTTGCCTTATAAATTATGGCTTCTTGGAATAAAGGAAATGTGTGTAAGGATTGGGATTACAACGGTCTCCAGAAGGCACTGAAATTGGACTAAAAACTAAAAAGTCTGGACTTTTTCTTCTACTTTTTCTGTTCCTCCCTGCGTGTCTGCTTCTTTCTGATCTTTATGAAGAGTAGTTACTGTTTTTATCTGGTTAATGTTGTAAGTGGAAGAGGTCTAGGACAGCTATGAAGCCATGTATCTATCTGAAGAAAGTCTCCCTCTATCAGTTTGTCTTTCTCTCCATCTTCCCCTGGTACCGATTACAGATTCCAGGAAAAAGGACTCTCTTTTCCCCATCTTGGGTCATAGGCCCCATTCTGGACCAATCACTTAGGGCCAATAGGTAGAGCACAACTTGCCATTGTGGATAGGTGTGGGAAGGTTAAAGGATTTTGTGAACTGGGAAGACTCTTTCAAAGGTGGTCTACCTTAAGATGAAAACAAAAGTGTGCCCGGAATTTTAAAGCCAAGGCCAAGGTAGGTCAAGGTTGCTGGCATCATACTACTGTTGTCACATGGCCACAGCTTGTCCTTTAACCCAAGTTCTGATTTTTAATAGCTCACAACAACTCATGACTGTGTTTATTCAGAAGTAAAAACTAAAAAAATATTCTTTTGCCAGTAAAAAGAGGTACAATAAAGGTAAAGGAAAAGACTAGGTGGCTAAACTCCAAATATTTTTTTCCTTTAACTTGTAGACGTATAAAAAGTCTAGATTTAAAAAATTTTTTGTTTGAACGTTTCTCATTAGATTGGTATAACCAAAATACCTTCACATCGAACAGTACTAATATAACTGTAAAAAGCCTAAACTTTGCATTACATTAGAACTTCTATTTCCTGTTGATTTACTTAAGAAAATCTCCTTAAGAGGGGCTCCTGGGTGACTCAGTCAGTTGTATCTGACTTCAGCTCAGGTCATGATCTCACAGTTTGTGAGTTCGAGCCCTTCGGTTGGGCTCTGTGCTAACAGCTCAGAGCCTTGAGCCTGCATCGGATTTTGTGTCTCCCTCTCTCTCTGTCTCCTCTCTCTCTCTCTCTCAAAAACAAACATTAAAAAAAAAGAAAAGAAAAGAAAAGAAAAGAAAATCTCCATAAGAATAGTCTCTAAGTGTTCCTATTTAACATCTTTAAGTATTTCTTGCTCCTAAGTCCCTCTCTTCCTTCCTCTCTCCCTCTCCTTCTCTCTATCATATATACCAGGTTTTATTTATTTATTTATTTATTTGTTTGTTTGTTTATTTTGAGAGAGACAGAGAGAGAGCAAGCAAGGGAAGGTCAGAGAGAGAGGGAGAGAGTGAGAATCCCAAGCAGGCTCCACACTGTTAGCGTAGAGCCTGATGCAGGGCTCAAACTCAAGAACTGTGAGATCGTGACCTGAGCCAAAGTCAAGAGTCAACACTTAACTGACTGAGGCACCCCTCACATATACCAGGTTTTAAAGCATGGGACCCCTGACCATGATTTATTTCCCAGAGAGGTATGAATTACTTACATTTTCAAGGACTTTACTGCATGTCTTTGTTTTACAAAAAGGACCATGGCCACCTCTGCAGAGCATTAACTAAAACCCAAAGCGACTGCCACCTTTTTTTACACACCGGTATTTAGTGGATTTTCTTTCATGTATCTCCCAACCAAGCAGGACTGGTTACATAATCTCTGGGGCCCAAGTGCAGAATAAAACACTAGGACACCTTGTTCAAAAGTTATGGAGAATTTCAGATGGTGACGACAAAGCTTTAAGCCAACACTGTGGCCCTTCTGTGCTGCAGATTATGTGTGATCATATATGATGGTTGTATGTCCATGAATGAAGCCAGCCCTACCCCTGAAGTGTCAGATGAGACAGACAATTAACCTAGAGCCTTCATCAGTTAGATTTTAAATATATTCTCACAATAAATGAACAGAACAACCAGTTCCTTTTAGATGACAAGTGTAACTTTACAATCAGAACGAAGTTTAAAATTATAACAACTTGCAGAATATAATATTCATACACAATTTATGAGTGAGTAGCAAGCATTTGTGAGTATAACAAGTCTGTTATATTTACATTCTATATCACTGCAATGGTTCTTGTATTACGTAATGTTTGCTTCTAGAGTCATTGTTTTCCTTTAGACTAATTAATGTAAATAAAACCATTATCATGAAATTAAGGTAGAAAGATTGCTCCATTAAAAAGAAACTATTTTGTTAAGGAGAAAGCATTTTATGTCTTGCCATTCTGCCAATACAAAAAGCAAGGGTCTATAATAAATAGTTACCTCGGCATACTTCTAGTCTAGGAGAGAAGCAGAAGATTTTTAATTCAGGTCTCAAAACAGACTTAGGAACTGTGATGTCCAGAGATACCTCAACCAAAGCATTTTATCTGTAGCAGCAAATATGCAAATGTAATAACATATTTGAAGTTAGTAATCAGATGCAAACTTTAATAGTACAAGCTAAGAACTAAAGCCTTATCCTGATTGGTAGTTCTTATCTGTAAGATGGGGAGGAAGGGTTGATACAGTGTAACTCTAGGCTTTCAGTGGATGTAAATTACATGTCAAGTAACAGTGCCCCAATCCTCTGATAAGGAGAGTGAGACTCTTAGATAAGAAAGAGAGAAGGCAGATAAGGGGGAGCAAATAAGAGGAGAAAAGAGCACAGGAGACTTAAACCACCAGGCTGAGATTTCCTGTGTAAATACCATGCCATTTAATTTCTGAAAAAGGCAAGACATTGGAATAATGAATCCAGGCAAAAGGCACAAGTGGGTAGCAAGAGATCTGGATTTTAATTCAAGTTTTCTATTAACTATCTGTGTGTGTGTCCTTTTTGACAGCGTTCTATTTACCTCTGCTTCAGTTTCGTCTTATGTAAAAGGAGGGGTTTAGAGTGGAATAATTTTCAAGACTTTGATATTTCTAAATTTATTTATCTAGTTCTCATAAAAATTAGATAATTTTGTAGCAAAAGTCCCTGGCTTTTTTCTTAGCTCTTTCTCTGGCAAATCCATTGACATCTATTTTATCCAACATTCACTGATTGCCTGTTTGATCCAGATACTTAGGACTAAGTCCTAGAAATGCAGTGGCAATTAAACACAGGTCTTGTGGTACTATGCCTATGTAAGATTAGTGAAACATGCTTCTTCAAAGAGAAGAGATTTAATTTTTTCCCACTTATCTACTGATTATACTCCTGACACAAAGGTACTGATCAGTGGTATTATAACTATTATATATGGCATTTTGCCTGTATGTCTAAAGAAAAAAAAAAAAGGATGTGAAATTTCAGATTAAGATCTAGGATCTGGTATTTGCTCCATAGGTCAAAGGATATATCCACATTCTTTCACATTTGAATTTGACTAAGTGAAAGCAGTATGCTATTCAAGAAATAATGATGTAGACTTTTGAATGAAACTGAAAAGGGTGATAAATTTGGAGGATAAAAGTGGATTCTATATAACTAGACAGTCAATTAAGCTGGCAAAGTAGGTAACCTAAAAGGGTAGGAAATTGAGTCCTTGAATTTCAGAGCTAGGAGCCTCTTCAAAGTTAATTACTCTGTTTTAGTCTCTTCATTTTATGGATGAGAAAACTGATATCCAGAGAGGTTATGTGTCTCGGGAAGGTCACCCAGCTGGTAAATGTGAGAACCAGGATTTTAAGGATATCTGTCCCTTCTACCACAGGTACCTTTTAAAATAGCTAACCCAGTATTATAGTGAAATACGTATTAATGTAAGCTTGACATATAATGTGCCAGGAAAAGCTATCACAATATGTGTGCAGGGAGTTATGGATAAAAAAGCTACCCTGATGAAAATTTTGTCTAAAACATCTACAACACGGAAGGAGTAGTTTCTCCTACTCATAACTGAGACTGATTCCTAAAAAAACATAAAGACCATGTTTGAAGCTAAGAGATGACTTTTAGAGCTCCTGCCCTATTAACTAATGGGGCAGTGACACCTTGTTAAGATTATCTGATTCCTGATGTTCTTTGAAGGGTCCAGAAATTTATTTTTTTCTTAAATTTTGTATTGTCTCTTTGAAACTTTGTCTAACAGTTGAAAAAAAAATGTCTAGCAATGTTGGAAAAAAGTCTAACAATGATGGAAAAATATTGTAAATATATGCTTACCAATCAAACGAGGATATGAAATATTTTAATGCTAGATTGTTCTGTGAAACGGTCTAGAAAGTAATGCTATATACAATGCTAAAATAGGCTCTGAGAAAAAAGGAGCATATAAATCTATTGCTATTAGGGACTCAAGATTATGATGCTCTACTTTTTCTTTACTCATTGTATTTTTAAGTACTGTATTTCTAAACATCTAACAAAATAAAAGGAAAAATAAGGCAGAATTTGAATTTATACTAATTAATTATTCTTAGATGACCTTCCCTGGAGTGAACCAAAGGACCATTAAAGGTAAAACTGGATTTGACATCCTTGGTCACAGATGATAACTAATTTTTTTTCCACAGGTGTTAACTTAGAGTAGCTGAAACCCACCTTTTCTTTTTTTTTTTAAACCTTTTTAAAAAAATTTATTTATTTTGAGAGTGAGAAAGAAAACACAAGTGGGGGTGGGGTAGAGAGAGAGACAAGAGTGAGAATCCCAAGCAGGCTCCGCACTACCAGCACAGAGCCCAATGTGGGGCTCAAACCCATGAACCCTGAGATCATGACCAAAGCTGAAGTCTGATGCTTAACCGACTGAGCCATCCAGGCGCTCCCACTTTTCTTTCTTAATTTCAGACAAGGCCATGGAAACCACTTCAAATATTCTTCAGAACTCTGTAGATGTTGCTGATGGTCAAAGCTGTCACCCGGGGAAGCTAATATAAAAAATAGAGGTTCTATTCCTATTCACCTTCTTTATAAGGGAAGAATTGTTTAGCTATATGAGAGGAAATACATATTGCTGTGGCACAGTGGAACCCCAGAGATTGCTTCTAAGGCGAAGAAGCCCTAATTGACAAGAAGAGTTTGTTCTAGAACCGTGATTTTGGGTTTGGGAGTCATATCTTTGACATCACATGCTTTCAGCCTTGTTGCTACACTTGCAGTGCATAAGACATGAGAGCTGAAATATATTTAGGCCATACTCTTCAGCTGAGGAAATTGAAGCCCGGGAATATAGTGTGTCATAATCCAGATCATATAGCTTATTACTAGCTGTATCTAGATGAAAATTCAGTTGTGTGCTCTGGCAGGCTGAATAACGGTCCCCAAGAATATCCATCTCCCAGTTCTCAGATCATGAGGGTATTTTATTTTACCTACATTGAAGATCTGAAGATGGAGAACTTATTTTGGGTTAACCAGGTAAATCAAATGTAATCACAAACGTCCCTATTAGAGGAAGGCAGGAAGATCAGAATTAGCAGCATTAGATGTGACAGTGGAAGCAAGATAGAGTGATGTATGGAAGGGACCATAAGCCAAGGAATACAGAGGGGGTACTAGAAGCTGAAAAAGGCAAGGATATGGAGTGTCCCCAAAAGCCTCCAGAAGGAATGCATTCCCAACACCTTGATTTTAGATTTCTGACCTTTGGAATGTAAGGGAAAAAAATTGCATGGTTTTAAACCACTAAGTTTGCTGGAATAAGAAACGAATACAGGGGCTCTTTCCAAAACATCATGCTATTATCATACTCTGTTCCATGCTGTATACTGCAATATGTTGTCAAATATCTGACTATCTATCTTCCCAGGTGTTCAGATATCCTTAAAGACAGACACAGTAAGTTATTTATCTCCTTATAGCGCATGCCTTTAGAGCTGAATAGGATTCTATAGATGTTGAATAAATGAAGAAATAACCATGATGCTGGCACTGATTAAAACACATCTAAACTTCACTCATATTATGGATTTACCAGCCACTCAACAAGTATTTTATTGAGAGCTTTCTATGTATGAGGCACTGTGATAAGTGCACAGTGTATGAAAATGTGGGCAGCACATCTTTTTGTGGACATTTTAATTGCTGAAATGTTGTTATAAGATGATAAGCTCCACCTCAAATCAACCCAAAGGAGTCTGTAGATATTTATGATCTGTGCATTAGACTGTGATCCAAGTTCCAGGAGGAACAAATGCAATGCAAGTGGGACAAGTCCTCAAAGGAAGTCCATTTCATGCCTTGGCCGCCCAAATTATATACACCCTTTCTCCTTTAGAGGTACTTTGAAGAATGCTCCCTGCCAAACTTAACACAATGATTCCAAACAAAATTGAAATTTTCTTCCTTCTCAGAAGGAAATAACCCAAATCATGATTTTTTTTTTCCATTCAGACCTAAATTTGTCTCTGGGAAATGTGCTTATGTTCATGACCCTGAACCTGGACTGTAACGAAAAATTTAGGGGCACCTGGGTGGCTCAGTCAGTTGAGCATCCAACTTCAGCTCAGGTCATGATGTCAAGACTATTGAGTTCTAGCCCCGCACCAGGCTTACTGTTGTCAGCAAAAAGTTTCCCTCTGATCCTTTGTCCCCTTCTCTCTGTCCTCCCCCCACCCACCAAAAAAATGAATGAACAAACAAACAAAAAAGTTCAGGGGTACTTGGGTGGCTCAGTTAGGTGCATGACTTGGCTCAGGTCATGATCTCACAGTTTGTGGGTTTGAGCTCCATATCTGGCTCTGTGCTGACAGCTCAGAATCTGGAGTCTGCTTCAGATTCAGTCTCTCCCTCTCTCTCTGCCCCTCCTCTGCTTGCACTCTGTCTCTGTCTCTCAAAAATAAATATACATTAAAGAAAACAAATAAAAAATCCATAAGGGATGCCTGGGTGGCTCAGTCGGTTAAGCATCAGACTCTTGATTTTGGCTCAGGTCGTGATCTCAGGGTTCCTGGGTTTGAGCCCCGCATCTGGCTCTGCACTGATAGTGCTTAGGATTCTCTCTCTTTTTCTCTCTCTATGCCTCCCCTGCTTGCACATTCTCTCTCTCTCAAAATAAATAAATAAAACTTAAAAAAAATTGAAAATATTTCATCATCCCTACATGTGTAAAATACATGGTAAAGTGAAAAGAGGAAACTTCACAGTTAAATTTCTACCATTGTGTAAAGGAAGGTAAAAAAGCACACTATTGGGCAGAGATTAAAAGGACTTCTTGATTTTGTCTTGCCAGGACATCCTAGCGAGTTAGACTGTCGCCAGTTCCTCTGATTGACAAAAGATTGTCATCCTTGAAAGAAGTACAGGGGAGAATCTTTTTCTGGGTCCTCACTGCTCTGCTAACCCATACCTTTTGGCAACTGGTGGCCTAGGGGTCACTGTCCGGTTTTTAAATCACAGGTTCCTGTTTGTTACCCACTTAAAAAGTAAATGAATTTGTTTGCTTGCAGGGGATTGTCTATGAATTTGACTCAGACCTTATGTTGAGATCAATCTCCTAGCATGCTAAAGATGTGCATGACTGGAATCCAATCAAACTTGCTTAAATATTAAGGGAATTTACTGGTTCAAACAATTGGGAAGTCCGGGGAAAAAACTGTATTCCTAAGAACTCAAAAGATGTAATCAAGTTACTTCCTCTATCTCAAAGTTCTTCTTGTCCCATCTAATGTTTTTCTATCAAAGTGTTTTCTCTGTATACAAGAAAAATGGCTGCTAATAGGTCCTAATCTTGCCTTCTCAGGTATTATCATCCTGGAGGAAAGGGATTCTTACTTTTATAAACCTTTGTATAAAAAAGTGACAAGGATTTCTTGTGTCCACCCCTGTGAGAAGGGCTGGCAGAGTTCTGTAACTGAAAAGGACTTCAAAAGTAATTGTCATGCTTAGAGAGAGAGACAGAGACAGAGACAGAGAGACAGAGAAAGACAGCAAGAGAGAGAAACAGAGAGAGAGAAAGAAGAAAGAAGGCAGAGAGAGAAACAGACCATAATGTTTTTTGAATGTTGCCTCTCATAGAATTATGAAAACATGCAGATACAAAAATTTTATGAATTCATGACCATATATGCATAGACTGAGGATATTGTCAAAGGAATTTTGTTGGAAGTGGTTCATGAAGATGCTCTATGGTAGGCTGCATGTTTGAAATCTCATCAGTTGATTATAATCTTTTCATATGAAATCTGTGCAGAAAGTTGGAGTCCTAGTCCCTCTATTTGGGCCCTGTCACCCCCATCTGTCCTAGGTGTCTCCTGGAACCACATTGGGAAGAGTGGTTAGGCATGGACTCTGAAGCTGAACTAAGTTCAATCTCAACTCCACCATTTACCAGTTTTATAACCTTGAACAAATTACTTAGCCATCCTTATGAGTCTGTAGAATAGGTGTAATACTACCATCTATGTCTCAGTGTTCTTGTGAGGATTGTCTATAATTAATATAAGTAAAACCCTTAGAAGTTCCTAGCCCATGTATATAAGAGTCATATATACATATAATATAAATAATATTGTACTTTAGATTTTTTTGGTGTCATTCGTACTCAACAATATTTCAAAGCATACCTAAACTCTAGGAAAAACTATCACAGTGTACTATAGATAAAAATAAATCGGTAAGTGGATATAAAAAGCAAGTTTGAAGATAGGCCCTTAACATTGAGGGTTGTCTAACCAAACCTTTGTTAAAGTGGTAAATAGTGATGCTTCTGAAATCTAACAAGGTGATATAAATGAAAGTTCCTAGGACACAACTTGGTATGTACTGAATACTTGAGGAATAAAAGATGAACTTGAATATGTTCTGAAAGCAATCTTACTTGGAGTAACTCACAAACACAGAGGATGTTGGCTTACAGACCTTTTAGGCTGGGGTGAGGGGCACTTTTAAAGTGCATTAAGGCATACAGCTAGAAAACTATACTATAAAATTATACTAGCGGGGTGCCTGGGTGGCGCAGTCGGTTAAACGTCCGACTTCAGCCAGGTCACGATCTCACGGTCCGTGAGTTCGAGCCCCGCGTCGGGCTCTGGGCTTATGGCTCAAAGCCTGGAGCCTGTTTCCGATTCTGTGTCTCCCTCTCTCTCTGCCCCTCCCCCGTTCATGTTCTGTCTCTCTCTCTGTCCCAAAAATAAATTAAAAAATTTTAAAAAAAGCTATTTCTTAAAAAAAAAAAAATTATACTAGCTATCATCCAAATAGACAACATCTACTCCAGAATTTGCTGAATGGATTATGTAATTAGATATTCTTATATTCTTTTTGACTCTACCAAGTACATGCAAAATTAGCCACATGTTGCAGTGGTGATTTTTTAAAATTGCATTCAAAAGTAAGGGATATTTGTGAAAAATTTGACCTGATTCCTGCACGTTGAAGTTTTGTAACCTGTTTATAATGCTCTTATGTAACCAAATTAGATAACTTTAATAAAATATTATAGTATCATGTATCACTAATAGGCTATTAATAAGCTATTTTATTAACAAGTTTTTATTATTTGGAGTAATAAAAACGTGATGTATTATTACCTAGTCACAAGAGTGTGTCTTACTATAGTCTTTTAGAAAATGTATATGTGTGCATGTATGTTGTGGTTGGTTTTAGTTTTCAAAAGTGAAGACAAATATTAACAAAAAATTGCTTTTTATTTAAGATGACCTTCTAAAAGTGACACTCAGTTTAGTTAAAGGAACATCTTCTGGACTTATTGGGAGTAGTCAATTTGAAATGTTAATTTATTCCTATTTTCTGAACAAAGGTAGGGAAAAAAGGGTTCTTATTTTTGTCAAATGATTTTAATGTAATTTTATGTAACTACCTTAGTGTACTACTTTTTTTTCTTTTTTCTGATTCACATCCTTCCATTTAAGAACTGTTCCTTCTGTATGTATTTGGACTAACACAATTCTATCCTCCTTATAATCTTCCTTTCCCTCCCCTTCTGCCCCCCCCCCCCAACTTCTGGCACATTTTCTGAGGAGAGTGGTTGTTCTAGGTGGGGGCATGGGATCCACAAGGGAACAAAATCTTTTTGCAGTGACTCATATAGATTCTGGGGGATAGGGTCTCTCAGAGAGATTAAGGTTTTAAAAATAAAACAAGCTTGGAACTTCCAGAAGCCATCTTTGTCCCAAAGGTACAGTTGTCACCCGAGAGAGAAGTCAACATGAAGGAAAGCAGAGTAGTGGTAGGTTGGTAGGTAGGTAGGTAGGTAGGAGGGGGTCAGGGAGTGAGAAAGAGAAGGGAAGAAACAGGAGACAGAAACTAATTTGTGGCATATCTTGATCCTCAAATGGATAACCTCAGATGACTAACTGAGTATAACAAACATAACAGATAACCAGAATATCCTGTCATATCAGCTAATTTTCTTCAATTTGACTGGAATTCTCTTACCTGGAGCAGAAATAATTTTTTTTTTTTTGAGAGAGAGAGAGAGAGAGAGAGAGAGAGAGAGAGAGAGAGAGTACAAGTGGGAGAGGGGCAGAGGGAGAGGGAGAATCTATCTTTTTTTTTTTTTTAATTTTTTTTTTCAACGTTTGTTTATTTTTGGGACAGAGAGAGACAGAGCATGAACGGGGGAGGGGCAGAGAGAAAGGGAGACACAGAATCGGAAACAAGCTCCAGGCTCTGAGCCATCAGCCCAGAGCCCGATGCGGAGCTCGAACTCACGGACTGCGAGATCGTGACCTGGCTGAAGTCGGACGCTTAACCGACTGCGCCACCCAGGCGCCCGGAGAATCTATCTTAAACAGGCTCCACAGTCAGCAGGGAATTCGCAGCAGGGCTGGATCTCATAACCATGAGATCATGACCCGAGCCAAAATCAAGAGTCAAAATCAAGACACTTAATCCACTGAGCCACCCAGGTGTCCCTAGAACAGAAAGAATTTTAATATACTCTTTGACTGAAAGCTAAAGATTAACTAAATCATGTCTCTGAGTCACATCTCTCTTCCACAGATTGTAGGCCTGACATTCAATTTCTCAGTTACATTAGATGCTACACCAAACTGTCTCTGTAACTGTTCCTACAGCTCTAAAAGTCTTCCTCTTCTGAGATAGAAACCAAGCAGTTCTCATTCTAATTCTACTCGCACATAGTCACTGATTTAGTGAGCAGGGTCAGGGTCAGGAGCAGCCTGCATTTCTTCATACGAGACTTTATTGTTCCATTTATCCCCATGAAACATAAGATATTCAAAATAATCTGATTTGACTTGATGCAGTAACCACAGATCTTGCATTAGGTCAAGTAGTATGATTTATTTATATACACATATTTGTATAGGTGTGCTTGGAGGGAAGGTATAGTTTATGGTTATTGATTGCTTTCACATTCCAAATACAACCAGAAATTATCAGCTAACACATTTGTCAAGGGCAGTGCCTCTCAAACTTCAATGCATACACAAATCATCTTTCAGTCATTATGTTGTAAATTCTGATTTACTTGATCTGGGATCTGGAATAGAGCCTAACAATCTACATTTCTAACAAGTTCCCCAAAGATGGCAATGCTGCTGACCATTGGTTCACATTTTGAATAGTAAGGTTCAAGGACATTTCATCCAACCAAGGTATATGTGCCAGAGAGAAAGTGTCCAGTCAGGCTCTGTATAGCAGCAAATCTGAGAGTAATGGATCTGATGGCATCTATAGGTTGAAATATTCATAAATATTAATTAATGCTAACTATCAGCAATAGTAATATAAGTAGTTATTGGTAAGTAGATCCTGAGTCCTATGGAAGAGGAAAAACAATTCATTGTGAAGAATAAATTTGGGGGTGCCTGGGTGGCTCAGTCAGTTAAGCATCTGACTCATGGTTTCAGCTCAGGTCATGATCTCATGGTTCCTGAGATCAAACCCCATGTTGGGTTCTGTGCTGAAGCATGGAGCCTGCTTGGGATTCTCTCCCTCTCTCTCTGCCCCTACCCTGCTGGCATATGCTTGCTCTCTCTCTCTCTCTCTCTCTCTCAAAATCAATAAATAAACATTTGAAAAAGGAATAAATTTTGTGTTGCTTCTCTGACAGAAACTATAAAACTAACCAATGATTTTTGGTGAGAAAGTAAGTAAGACAATTAAACTTATATCCATTAATACCAGGAGAAGGTAGGGATGTCAGGCTGAGTTACCTTTGAATATTATCATTATGATTCTGGGACAAATTATTTTAGAAAGGAGCTCATAGTACTATCCAAATGTCTGCCCTGTCGTGGACACTTGAAAATGCTGATCAGCTTCTATATTTAAATAATGAGGATGTCTGCATTAGTGGAAAACAACACAGCCATTTTTACTAATTAGGACTATTAGGACTATCTTAATATTAAAGACATACACTTTCAATATTTTTTGATATTGAAAATCTTTGATAAAGAGCAACTGTTTCTTAATGGAAGTCCCAAGAAATGGAAATCTCATCCTTTGTTGTCTAATCAATTTACATTCAGCTTTTTTTTTTTTTTTTTCACAAAGACCTCTTGTATAACTTTTTTGGGCAGAAATGTGTTTCGTTGCTTTTTGCATAGAATGAATATATATATTTTACATTTACATCAAAATGAAGTAAAGCAAATTCAATAAATGTTGAATTAAATTAGAACACATACATATTCTATCTGTATGTGCACATCTATTGGCTGAATATTCCATTTTGGTTATTAATGTTTATCTTAGTCAACTCTCTACATTGGCTGAATTAATTACTAAATGCAAAAATGCTATATCTTTTGCAAATAAAGGCTTAATAATCAGATTTTAAGAGTATAACAAAAGTCACATGATCCTGATAAATAAAATATTGAGATGAAGGTGTGTTCCATTTTTGGCCTGAGAAGTAGCAAGTATATATATAAATAATGTCTTAGAATTCCCCAGCCTTGGGGCACCTAGGTGGCTCAGTCGGTTGAGCTCCCGACTTTGGCTCAGGTCATGATCTCACGGTCTGTGGGTTCAAGCCCCACATCGGGCTCTGTGTTCACAGCTCAGAGCCTGGAGCCTGCTTCAGAGTCTGTGTCTCCCTCTCTCTCTCTGACCCTCCCCTGTTCATGCTCTGTCTCTCTCTGTCTCAAAAATAAATAAACATTAAAAAAATATAAATTAAAAAAAAAAAGAATTCCCCAGCCTTTATCTGACTTGAAGGGTCACTTATTGTCTATTTTTAGAGATGTATTTATTTTTGATATTTATTTTCCTCAAATACATGTTATGTTACTAAAGATTATCTTTAACACATTAAAGATTGGAATGAATCAAAAATGTATAATATGGGAAAGACTTCTCCATATTCTAAAATTTTAGCGATAGACATTTGCTAACAATTTGGTGATGTACTTCATCAATATATTATTTCTGTAATTTATTAAGGAGTAATTTAAATATTATTTTAATTTATCTTGAGAGAGTTTAATTTAACTTAGAGAGTTCCTAAGATAAGATAAGGAGATGGAAAAAAGGAAAAAAAAGAAGACTGTACAGCTAGGGACTGTAGGGCTTGAGGACTGACCCAACAGTGAGCTCTCTGAGTTGCCTTTTTCCTTTTTTAAGTTTATTTATTTTGAGAGAGAGAGAGAGAGAGAGAGAGAGAGAGAGAGAGAGAGGAGAGGAGGGGTAGAGAGAGAGGAGAGGAGGGGGAGACAGAGAGGGAGAGAGAGAATCCCAAGCAGGCTCCATGGTCAGCACAGAGCCTGATGTGGGGCTCGATCCCATGACAATGAGATCATTACCTGAGCTGAAATCAAGAGTCGGATGCTCAACTGGCTGAGCCACCCGGGTGCCCCTTTAAAAAACTTTATATATTGCAGCCTGGCTGCTTAGAGGGGCTTGCAGTCAGGAAACATCAACAGGCACAAATAGAAAGTTCCATGAAAAGCCTGCCTTCTCTAGCCAAAAAACAAAACAAAACAAAACAAACAAACAAACAAAAAACAAAAAAGAGGGAAAAAGAGCAGCCCAAGAAGACTGAAACATTTTTTTTTTAATTTTTTTTTCAACGTTTATTTATTTTTGGGACAGAGAGAGACAGAGCATGAACGGGGGAGGGGCAGAGAGAGAGGGAGACACAGCATCGGAAACAGGCTCCAGGCTCTGAGCCATCAGCCCAGAGCCCGACGCGGGGCTCGAACTCACGGACCGCGAGATCGTGACCTGGCTGAAGTCGGACGCTTAACCGACTGCGCCACCCAGGCGCCCCAAGACTGAAACATTTTGACCATACTTGCCCTATTCCAGGTGAACAATATGAGAGATGTCATGTCCTTTTCCCTCCTATAAGACACCAAGCTACTGGAGACTATAGGCAGAGCCCTGCCCACCGTCCTGTCCCTGCAAAAACAAAGTGGCACCAACCCCCTTCCCCATGGGACACTGCAACTTTGCAGATGGTGGGCAGAGCCTGGCTTACCATCACTGCCGTGAGTAATGAGGCAAAGGCAGCCCTTCCCCTCTAAACTAAACAGGAGCAAGAGGACTATGGAGAAAAAGGGATTTAAAAACTGGATATTCCAAATGTCTGTATGAAATACTGGTCAGAACTCTGAGCAACCCCATGTGTGAATACAACCAGAAATAGCATAGCAAAGGTTTGATAACTGAATTCTAGCATGGACTGCTTCCCAGGTTTCAGTGTGGGCAGCATACAAACGGGACACACTAGGATCGCACTATAAAGGAAACTAAATTGACATTTGAACCACAACCCACAAAAGTGGCCACAAGGTGTGTTCAGGATTGAAGTAAGTTGACCGACTGATAAAGCAAAATATCTAAATGGGAAAGAGATTCTTGTAACATACCTAAGATCTCCAGCATGACATTCAAAATTATTCTTCATATCAAGAACCATGAAAATCTCAACTCAAATGAGAAAAGACAAATGACAGACTCCAACACCAAGTAAACGCAAATGCCGTAATAATCACATTAGGATTTTAAAGCAGCTACAATGAATTGTTCTCACAAGCAATCACAAACACAGAGGAAACACAAAACAAAGTGTCAGCAAGGGAACAGAACATATAAGGAAGAGCCAAATGGGAATTTCAAAACTGAAAAATACAATAACCAACAAAGGAAAGAAGAAACCTCACTGGACGAATTTAATGCCAGAATCAAGATGACAGAAGAAAGAATCAATAAACTTGAACACAGATCAATCAAGCTTACTCCATCTGAATAAGAGGAAAAATAGATTTAAGAAGTTGAACAGAATATTAGAGACCTCTGGGACAATCACAAAAGATCTAATATCATGTTACCTGAGTTCTAGAAGGAGAAGAGAAATAGGGCAGTTCTGAAAAAAAGAAAAAAACATTTGAAGAAACAATGGTTGAAAGCTTCCATATTTGGTAAAAAGATATAAACCTACAGGTTCCAGAAAGTGAGTGAACTCTAAGCAGAAGAAATCCATTTCCAGATATATCATAATCACATTTATGAAAATTTACAAAACTTATGAAAACTAAAGACAAATAAAAAATTCAGGAGATATTTCATCAGAAACCATGGAGACCAGAAAAAAGTAGCATTTTCAAGTGCTGGAAAAAATAGTGGTCAGCCCCGAGTTGAACTTTTGGCAAAAATATTCTTCACGAGTGAACATGGAAGTAAAGACATTCTCAAATGAGGTGAAACTAAGTGAACTTACCAACTCTTCTAAAAGAATAGCGAAAGGAAATTATTAAGACAGAAAGAAAATAATAATGGGGGGAAAATTAGAGCAATCAGAGTGAAGAAGAAACAATGGGAAGGAGAGATAGATGGGTAAATGGGATAAGTCTCAAATATTTTAAGTCACTTTTTTATAGAAAGCAAAGATTGGAAATTGTCTAAAGTGGCTTTCAGTATATGCACAGGGAGTATTTGCTACAACTATATCATAAAAGAGAGGGTAAAGAAATCTAAGAGCTTTAAGTGCTCTACATTTTACTTGAAGTGGTAAAATATTACACTCATTGCAAACCCTATTAGAATCCTAATTGGTTTCTATATAGAAATTGACAGGCTGACCCTAAAATCCATATGCAATTAAATGTAACCAGAATAGCAAAAGCAATCTTGAAACAGAACAACATTGGAAAATTCAAACTTTTTGGTTTCAATATTTACTGCAAATCTGTACTAATCAAGACAGTGTGGTACTGGCATAATAATAAACATACAGATCAATGGAACAGAACTGAGATTCCAGAAAAATTCCATTTGTTTATGGTCAACTGATTTTCAAGGAGACCACAATAATTCAAAAGGGATAAAGTCTTTTCAAAATTGTTGCTGGGATAATTGGGTAGTCAGACACAAAAGAGTTAAACTGGACCTTGGACTTTTACCTCACACCATATACAAAAATTCAATCAAAATGGATCAAAAACCTAAATACAAAAGCTAAAACTATAAAAATCTTGGAAGAAAAATAGGGCTAATTATGTATTAGCTCAGATTTGGCAATAGATTCTTAGATATGACACCAAAAGTGTGGGTAAGAAAGAGTAGATAATTTTCACTTTATCAAAATTAAAAACTTCTTTGCTTCAAATCACACTACTGAGAAAGTGAAAAGACAACTTAACAAAATGGGAGAAAACATCTGCAAATCATAGATATGAAAAGTAACTTATATCTGTAATACAAAAAGAGATCTTACAACTTAATAATTAAAAGGCATATAATACAACTAAAGATGGACAGAAGACCTGAAGAGATGGATCTCCAAAAACATATACAAATGGTTAACAAGCACATGAAAAAGATACTGAAAATGATTAGTTATTAAGGAAACGCAAATAAAAAATCACAACTTACTACTTCGTGCCCAGTCAGATCACTGTAAATAATAAGAAGAATGAGAAGGAGGAGGAAGAGATAAGGCAAAAGAGAGGGAGAATGAGAAGTAGGGTTGGCTAGGATGTAAAGAAATTAGAACCCTCCTGCATTGCTGGTGGAAATGTAAAAATGGTTTAGCCACCGTGGCAAACAATTTGGCAGATCCTCAAAAAGTCAGATGCAGAATTAACATGTGGCCTTGCAATTCCACTACTACGTATATAAAATCAACACAATTTAGAATAGGTTCTCAAATAAGTGCATGAATATACCACAATTTTTTTTTTCAACGTTTATTTATTTTTGGGACAGAGAGAGACAGAGCATGAACGGGGGAGGGGCAGAGAGAGAGGGAGACACAGAATCGGAAACAGGCTCTAGGCTCTGAGCCATCAGCCCAGAGCCTGACGCGGGGCTCGAACTCACAGACCGCGAGATCGTGACCTGGCTGAAGTCGGACGCTTAACCGACTGCGCCACCCAGGCGCCCCTACCACAATTTTTTAAATTTATTCACTGCATAGTGAAGACCCTATCTCTAAACATAGTCACATTGAGGGTTAGGTCTTCAACATAAGTTTTGGGGGGACACAGTTCAGTCCATAACAATTATTATTATCTCTGTTAAGTGCCCATCTCTGGAAGGCCCAGTGCCCTATCTTCTGAAAGCACGGCCTAGCAGAGGGCTATAGACCTGCGAGGCCATGAGTCCCTGCCCACCAACATGGAAATGGTGGGTGGAGAGAAGGACCCTTCAGTGAGAGCTGGGGGAACCTCACTTGGGCATCTAGAAATCATCACCAGAAAATTGCCCTCAGGAAAATCTCAGCGTGGATCCCTTGAAATGCTGAAGAAAGAATCCAGGGTCCTGAAGTAAAATCTACGGCCATAGTACTCCCATTAGAAGTAAAACAGTGGGGGCGCCTGGGTGGCGCAGTCGGTTAAGCGTCCGACTTCAGCCAGGTCACGATCTCGCGGTCCGTGAGTTCGAGCCCCGCGTCAGGCTCTGGGCTGATGGCTCAGAGCCTGGAGCCTGTTTCCGATTCTGTGTCTCTCTCTCTCTCTGCCCCTCCCCCGTTCATGCTCTGTCTCTCTCTGTCCCAAAAATAAATAAACGTTGAAAAAAAAATTAGAAAAAAAAAGTAAAACAGTGGAAAACAGAAGTAACACAGCTAGAATATGTGTCCGTCTGCATCTGGCTTATTTCACTTAGCATGTTTTCAGTGTTCATATATGCGTCGGGTATTGCAGGAGTTCATTCCTTTTCATGGCTGACTAATATTGCATTGTATTTATATGCCATTTTGTTTATCCATTCATCTATTATTGGGTGGTTTCCACCTTTTGGCTATTATGCATATGCTACAGTGGACGCTGGTGCACAGTAATTGATGGAGTCCTAGCTTTAACCTATTCTGGGCACATATGGGTCACAGGGCAGTTCTCTGTTTAGCTTCTTTAGGAACCAGCAAACAGGTTTCCACAATGGCTGCACCATTTTACCCAATGTATGTGGGTTCCAATTTCTTCACTTCTGGGCCAGCACTGGTAATGTTCTGTCATCGTCGTCATTGTTGTTGTTGTTGTTACCATCTAACAGGGTATGAAGCAGTATCTCATTCTGGTTTTCATTTGCATTTTCCTAATGGCCATGAGGTGGATGATCTTTCATGTGTTTGTGAGTCATTTCTGTACCTTCTTTGGAGAAATGTCTATTCTAGTCCCTTGCCCATTTTGAAATTGAGTTGTTTGGAATTTTGCTGTTGGGTTTTAGGAGCACTAAAAAATATATATTCTGAATATAAAAACCTTGTCAGATGTATGATTCGCAGATATTTTTGCATTCTGTGGGCTGCCTTTTCACTCTGTTTATAGTGTCCTTTGATGCACAAAAGTTTTCAATTATTGTGAAGCCCAATTTATCATGCTTTTTGTTGTTGTTGTTGCCTCTGGTTTTGGTGTATTTTCTAAGAAATTATTGCCAAATCCAATGACACAAAACCTTTATGCTATGATTTCTTCTGAGTTTTATCATTTTAGCTCTTAAGTTTAGGTCTTTGATCCATTTTGAGTTAATTTTTGGATATGGTACAATATAAGGATCCAGTTTCATGCTTTGCATGTGTGTGTCCAGTTTCTCCAACACTGTTTATTGAAAAGACTATCTTTCCCCCCTGAATGGACTTGGTACTTCTGTAAAAACTCAATGAGCCATAAATGTATGGTTTTATTTCTGGACTCTGAATTCTATTCCATTGTTCTATATGTTTATCCTTATGCCAGTACCACACCTTTTTGATAGCTGTAGTTTGCAATAAGTTTTAAAATCAGAAAAGTATGGGTCCTCTGATTTTGTTCTTCTTTTTCAAGATTGTTTTGGCTGTTCGAGCCCCTTAGCACTACATAGGAATTCGAGGATAGAATTTTCATTTCTAGGGGTGCCAGGGTGGCTCAGTCGGTTACGCTTCCAACTTCTGCTCATGTCATGATCTCACGGTTTGTGAGTGTGAGCCCCACATCAGTCAGGCTCTGTGCTGACAGCTCGCAGCCTGGAACCCGCTTCAAATTCTGTGTCTCCCTCTCTCTCTGACCCTCCCCCATTTGCACTCTTTCTCTCAAAATAAATAAACATTTTTAAAACGTAATTTTCATTTCTGGAAAAAAATGCTGTTGAAATTGTGAGAGGGATTGTATTGAACACGCAGATTACTTTGGATAGTATTGACATTTTAACAATGACAAATTTTCCTGTCCATGGAATAAGATGTTTTCCCATTTATTTAAGTTTTCTATTTAGATTTCCTGTCAATTCTAGATTATGAATTTTTACGTTTTGTAGCTCCCAGAATACAAGTCTTTCATCAATTTGGCTAAATTTATCCCTAGATATTTTATTCTTCTAAATGCTGTTACAAATGGAATTAATTTTGTATTTCCTTTTTTGATTATTCAATTCTATGTGTTTAGAAAAGCATTTATTTTTGTGTGAATTTACATCCTGCTAATTTTCTGAAAGTGTTTATTTGTTCTAGGAGCTTTCTTGTGGCTTCTTTGGAATTCTATATCTAAGATCATGCCATGTGCAAATTGAGATAGTTTTGCTACTTCCTTTCTAATTTGAATGTCATTTACTTAATTACTTACTTATGCATGTATGTATGCATGTATGTCTAACTGGTGTAGCTGTAACTTCCATTACAATGTTGAACAGCAGTTGTCAAAGCAGGCATCCTTGTCTTGCTCCAGATTTTAGGGATAAGCTTTCAGTCCTTCACCAGAGTAGGATGTTAGCTAAAGGTTTTTTTGTAAATATCCTTTATCATGCTGAAAAATTCCCTTCTATTCTTAGTTTTTACATGTAAATTTTAAAATCAGTGTGTCACTATCTAAAAAAAATGTATATATTCCTAGTATCTAGGCATGTTCCTTCCCGCCTTTTCAGTGGTACTTTCATGGCCCCGGATAGCTTCCTCATTTGCATGTGCTCATCAGTTCTTAAATACAGACTCAAGCAGGGCTCTCTGCAGATTTCTAGGATTTTCTTTTTGTGCAACTTTTTCTTGTCTAGGACTTCGCCCTGCAAACTTTAGTTGTCTTGGTTTATCCAGACTCCTGGGTCTTTTTCTGCATTTTCTAAATGGGCTCCAACTGGGCTCTTCTTCTCTTATCCATAACATTGAAATTCTTCAGATGGTAACCTGCAGCATATATAGGGGTCACCCCATTTCTTCTCTTCTCTCAGAAAACACTCTCTTTTGCCTGATGTCCAATTTTTGAGACATATTTATTGTATTTTTTGCCATTTTTTAGTTGTTTTATGGAAGATAATAAATACGATCCTTATTACTCCATCTTACCTGAAAGCGGAGTCCCGTGTTGAATTTTTAATGCCCAAGTCATGATATTATGAATGCACTTTGTCCTGATTTCTCAAATTAACTCTTGCCAAATACCCCCATATTATCTTTTAGAGTATGTCAGGTAACTTTCCCATGTATTATTAGTATATATTACCTCATATTCTTTTGCTGACTAGCATCACTAAGAAATTTTTCTAGCTTTTTAAGTAGTTCAATGACTAATTCTCTTCTCTTCTATTCTGTTTGGATTAGGGAGTTGGCCTTTTCCCCTAATTTCAGATTCCACAATTTTGACTGCAAAATTTGAAAGGATCCATTAAATGTTCTCAATATAATAAAACAGAGTGCATCTTACAACTAATGAGGCCTAGAACCTTTTTCATAGTACCTTACAGTTCAGCTCCAGTGCTGTCCTACCCAGATGCAAGCCCAGTTTATCTACTTTCACCATAGAGAATGCTCCTATCAAAAACCAACCTCCATTTTTTATGTAATCTTAAAATAAAAACAAAACTTCAACTAAGCCAAAGATTGAGGATATTTTTTTTCCTTTAACCCAGTTCTAAAACTTTTTCAAATGATCATTTCTTGCCCCTGGGTTAAAGTCTCTCAGAATGATTGGCAGTGCGATATCGACCCTCTGTAAAAGAGTATGGTTACAACTTATATCACAAATAAAACCATCACACAGTATCTGACATCATCAGAACATTTTCCAAAATTGTTAGGGCTGTGTGATCAGAAGTCTAAGTCTTTCTCAACATTTTTCCTTCTCATTAGGTCTATATGACTTTCCTAAAGCCTATCAATTCTCAGAGCCCTTCTGGTATTCTGTGAACACTCATTCAAGTAAGAAGTTACATAAAGAAATGTATCCTAAACAAAATCTGTTTAAGTACAAACTTATAAATAATGTTAATTTTTATTAATGAACAAATGACCCAAGATTCCTTTTCTTCCATGGCACTTCAATACACATAAAAATTGTGCATCATTTTATCTTACTTGACTATTAGAATCAAGATTTTGTTTTCTAGAAGTGTCAAATTTAAATAAAATTCTTAAGAAATCTGTTTTAATGAGCTATATTTCTACTTGGCTGTGTACTAAACAAACCTAAACATCTTTATAACTCATCCCGATACTTGTATTATTTATTTCTCTGATAAAAAATTGTTTATAAAATAAATATGCCCCCCTCCCCCACTTTTTTCCTTCATGAAAGTATTACTGCAGTAACAATTCATGTTCAATGTCTGTTGTTTACTGTGAATATGATGACCGTCATAATATATTCCCCAAATGGGAAAATTTGTTTGAGAATGAAAACGGGTGCTAATAATTATACCAAATAAACTGGGACTACCCTTAGAAACTGAGACATACAGTTATCTTTAGTAAGTGATTTGGCATAAAGGACTAAATATCCTAAGTGGTAGAATCTGTATTTGGTTTTTGTTTATCATTTTATCTTACCTCTCAAACAAAAACATCATAGTAAAAACCAACTGATATGATCTCCATGAATTTATTTATTCTACACTTTGTAGCACCTAGCGCCGTCCAAATACATTTTTTTTCAAGCCTCTTGTTGCAGAAAGACACATATTAATATAAATGAATTGTTTTCATATGGAATTATGATATTTAATTTCAACTTTTAGACAATTAGAAAACTTAGGGAATTTTAAAGAAAATTCTATTGTCTCCAGGATTCATTGACCAACTACCCAATGATAAAACCTATAAATCATATTTATTCTTTAATTGTCCACAATAACCCTGCCTAAGAATCCAGAGTAAATTCTTTATTAAAAATAGTGGAAAATGACTGAACATTGTTATCCTAGTGTATTTTTCCAATTCTCATGCCTCAGTAATTTAAACATTAAAAGGACCTGAATAATAACAGTGATTAGCACTATTGTTCTCTGTCCAGAGTATGCATTTGATCTGAGAGAGCAAATAACCTTGGGAATGTTGTACTGGGTTTCTCTAACACCAGTGCGGCACATTAAAAGGGTTATCCATGGAATGTCGAGTAAGATACTTCCTCATAATAGTGTTTCTTTAGATCCCTCATCACTTTCTATTTCCCAGAGATTTGGAAACAAAACAAATGTGTTGGCTATTCAACTTCTATTTATTTATTTCTTAGATTTTCAAAATGGCATCCTTCACTAGCTAGCCTCAGGACACAATTGTAATAAGTAAAGAATACAATAAATTAAAATGCTCCAAAAATAGCTTAGAGCAATATTAAAACAGCATGACAAGAATCATTAAAAAAGTGAATATCCATTACTTTTTGCTGCACCACTGCATATGACAATCTGGGAGCATTCTTTTGCATGATGTTGTATAAGGTCAACACACAGAGAATTTATCAAACAATTTCTAGCAGGTGCTCAATAAGTGCATGTTGAGTTAATGAACAAATGCAGAAATAAATAATGCCTAAACATTTAAGGGCAAGAACAGGAGGGGAAATGTTTTATATTGTGCATTAGATGCCCTAAGAAATTGAAACCCTAGTTTTCAAAGGGATGGAAATAGTGATCTGTATCACTGAATATTTTATTTCAGTTAGATTTTAGTAAGTTAAGAATACATACAAATGTTGTTGTTGATTAGGGTATTATGTGATATATTTTATTTAAGGGAAAAACAACATCAGGAACAATGATCTGTTTGTAGCATTTTAGAGTCTTAATCACACTTGTCTTAGATATAAGTAAGAAACAATATTACGAAACAAGACAAGATTTTTTATTAAATGAAGAAATAATAAAATCTACCACAAAAGAAAGAATGAAAAGCAGATTAATTTTGTATAGCCCAACTTTTACTGAGCAGCCCATTTGAAATGTCTATATTTTAGATAATAAATGTAATACATTTTTAAACTAATGTATGCATAATAGATTATTTTGAGTCTAGTTAATGGTCCACCACATTTCACATAATTTAGATGCTATCTCCAAATCTGTACTCAAACTGTCTTCCATAGCTTATATGCATTAGAATACTTATACTTTCCCTTTGAAACATTCCTCTATCCATCACACTGAAAATAATTTTTCCATTGTCTAATTCACTAGACTATAAACTTAATGAACCCAGGTTTACTGCTATAACACACTGACTAGAAAAGTCCTCGGCCTATTTGGGTTCCATAGAGATTGGTTGTATAAATATTTAGCTCACTGTGGGGTTCGGAGATCCCAGGCCTCCTGGCAGCTGATAGTGCAATAATCTCGAACACTCTCTTTTTTTAGTGCACAATTTCAGGACCATCCAAAGAGGAGGTCATCACCAAGGTTGGAGAAGAGAAATAAGCACTTGAAAGAAGCTACGCAGCAAGAACGTAAACTCAAAATTTAGGAAACCTCAAATATAAGAATAACTGAAAGGGAAGATACAATTTCTTCTTCCTGCAGCCAATAAAAAGTAGATAACCAAAGGAGGGAAAAATAGAAGCAAAACTTTGTCAAAGGTGAGATTCACAAAAATCAAGTTTATTCAGAAAAACTGTCTGGATCATTGTGAAATGCATTACTGATCTACTTTCTCTAACTGAGCCATTACAAAGCTGGTGTGAGTCCATTACAGACACCCCCACACATCAGAATGTTGATGACAACTGTCTTTGACGTCTCCAAGGTCTTTACTGGCACAGTGGTAGAATAAGCACTGGATATGTTTGAAAAGTGGGAAAGTCTCCCAGGACTATAGAACCCCATGAGTGATGGCATTTAGAGACTAAAGTCTAAGGAGGTAAATCCATCATTCACATCAAAAAGTATAATCCACTATACCAAATTCCAAGAAAGCATATTACTAACAAAGGGATTAAAATACTGACTGTAGATGTTTTATAAACTGAGCTATTTTTCACTTGACTTTATTAGTCCTTAAAGTAAAAAATGATCCTTTTTTTCCCCAAAACTTTGATAAATATCAGACCTAGCATGTAGCTTAAGTCATATTTGCTTTGGTGAAACTTAAGACCTCTTAATTCAAGGTAGGCCTTTTAAATCAATTTGGGGTTTGGGACTACTGAAAAGAGGAAAGATTTGTGAGCTTTGAACAGACTTTGTCAAGGAGAGCTGCTCTCAGAACTCTTCAAGGGAGCTTTTATAGGTTTCTCATCAAAGCTTCAATTTTATATAACTTAATTAGGTTGTATTTTATATATGATTTTAGTAAGGAAAAAAACCCTACAAAATCCTGGATTGCAATATTTTATCATGATTAATCCTGTGTTAACACAAGGACTATTGGAACAGTTTGTACTTTTGAATATTTAACATTATCCTGTAGTTGTTGAAGTGTGACCATGCCCCTCCCCCCACCCCCAAATGATTGAATACAGCAGACAGTAATTTGGAGGGCAACCGAAATAGATTATATGTTCAAAAATGTATTGTAAAATGTTCTAAGTAGTTATTTGCAATTTCTATTCACCTGTATAAAGAATACATCCATTTTCACGTATTCACAAGTTGAAGCACATATCTTGACATATCTTGGTGTTCATATTTCAGGAAAACACAGAGAAACACACTTGAGCTCTTTTCATTCTTCCATTGGTCTCATTTCCACGTCTCTAAAGTACCTTTCAAACTGTTACCTGTGGATTTATAAAGTGGTAAACATTCAACCATAAAAGGTTGAATTGAAAAAGCTGTTTTAGCAGATGCTAGCAGTGCCCGGTCATAACCGTCAGCCCTCCCTCTCTAGGAGATGTCAAATGCTTCCTTCTATCATCTGTGACTCTCTACCTGAACGATTTCCCTGTGCACAAGAGCATGATCTGCTCACTCGTGGGTCATATTGGGACTGCTGGGAGGCAGGATAAATGGTTAACACTCCTAGGAACAGCCCACAAACAATGAGGAGCAGGAGTCTATAAAATAAATACACCATCTCCCCTACTCTTTAGGTGAGATTTATCTGAGAAATGTTCTATGTCATTTCTGAAGGACCCCCTCAGAAGTGCACCTGTTGGCCATCTGCTTGTTAACAACTCTACATAGGCTTTCTTTCTCCATCTTACACCCCATCCCCCTGCTGGTGCTTCCCTGAATCAGTTCCCTAATATACATTTTGTTCTCACATCCTTCCTTCTATCAAATTTGCTTCTGGGGAAGAAGCACAGCTCTTACAAAATGCGATCATCTGAAAAAGAAAAAAACCTAGTGAATATAGATAAGAGAAGCGTAGAAAAGAAATAACCACAAGGAAATAGTCAGATTGAAATATATTACAAATGAAAAGAGTAGGGAAAGAAAATAGAAAAGAAAATAATAAATATGAGAAGAAAAAGTACTTTAAAGCAAAAAAAATGATAAATTAGACTTAAAATAAATTAAAAGAGAGAGTAAAAGCTAGAAGTTAAAAAGGAAAGAAAGAAAGAAAGAAAGAAAGAAAGAAAGAAAGAAAGAACATCTGGCTGACATTTTCTTAGCTTGTTATCCTGACCAGGAAACTGGGTGATCCAGCTTCTATGGTTCCTGAGAGGCTGAGAGAGAAGGTAACAATAGTTTATGTCCATGGTAGTCTTTGGGGAGCCTAATAACAAGCATCAAGTATGAAAGGGAATACAAGCATCAAACCAGAAATGTGTGTTTAACAAATGGGTCAAAGACAGAAGCAATGATGAGGAGTCAGTGCACAAAGAGCCAAGGAAGATGAGGATAAGGGATATTAAATAAGCATAACTGCATGAACAGAATAGCCTAAGTGAATCCCAGAACTGGCTAACAAGCAGCACTTGGCTTTATTTAATTCCTTTGGGAGAGAACTGTGTCTCTTGTTTCTTCAAGACATTGGACATTTATTTTCCTTACTCTTCGGTAAATAGTTAAGAGTGGGATTTCAGAGTCTTAGGGCAAGTAGATGTTTCCTTTCATGAGCAACTACCAAAGAGTTTTCCAAAATGGTTATACTATTCTCCACTCTAACCAGCAATGTCTGAGAGTTCCAGTTGCTCCACATCTGTACCAACATTTGGTGTTGTCAGTCTTTTAATTTTAGTTATGTTAGTGGGTGTAAAGTGATAGTTCACAGTGTAAGTGTTAAAGATAACATTTGCATGTTAAGAACATTTTCATGTGTTTGTGAGCTACTTAGATATTTTTTATGAAGTGTTTATTCAAAATTTCCTTCTTCTTTTTACTGTTTTCCTCTTTCCTTTGGCAAGAAGATATAAGCTCTGTGATAATGAAACAAATCTTTTTCAGGATATTCCACAAGAAATGTTATTTTCAAAGGTGACCACATTGTGCGGAAAGTGAGTTTTTCATTGAAGTTGATATAAAATGATTTTCAATGCAAAATAGGTTTGTTGCAAATGCACAGTGTCTTTCAAGTTTTTAAAGATGATATAATGTATGTATTGGTACTCATAGAAATAAGTTTTTGCATAATTTCTAGATTCCCAGGGGCTTCATCCAAATAGTAGCTTTCATTTCTCAAATCTAACAAGATAAACAAGACTTAATTGTTACAACTTACCTATTTCGTAAATTTAGCAGATAGCTCCATTATCCATCTTCAAGTGCCTGAGGGTCTCTTAAACATATACTGTTTCTTATTTTATTTAATAAAGCACAAACAAACAAGCTACCTCCTTACCATACTATCAGCATTTAAAAAGTATTTTAGCTATTTCATTTAAATTGTATGGTCCTTCAACATTAGATATTGCAGAAATATTAGGATGAGAACTATTATATAAAGTATACCCTGGATAGAGTGTAATGTCAGATTTACATAAAGTTATAGTTTTCTAACAGCTTCCCCAAATACACCAGACTATAAAAATCTCATAAATCTCAACACATTCTAACCAACACTGAATTATCAAAGATGAAATCTAAAATCATGGGATTTTAGAGATCAGTTGGACCCAGAGAATTTTTTGGCACCACGTTGCTCAAATATTTGACATTTGTATACTGAAAGGTTTGGTGGACACATGAACCAATACATTTCAGTAAATTAATTAATTAATTAATTAATTAATTTTTTAAATGTTTATTTATTTTTGAGACAGAGAGAGACAGAGCATGAACAGGGGAGGGTCAGAGAGAGAGGGAGACACAGAATCTGAAACAGGCTCCGGGCTCTGAGCTGTCAGCACAGAGCCCGACGCAGGGCTCAAACTCACAGACCGCGAGATCATGACCTGGGCTGAAGCTGGACGCTCGACCAACTGAGCCACCCAGGTGCCCCAGTAAATTTATTTTTTAAAAAGTAAATAACTACAAAATTATCTTGATATTTAAGTAACAATTTCACATCAATGAAAAAGATTACATAACTGCACTTTTGATTAAATGAGCCACTTTTGAGTTATAATCAATCTTTAGGTCTACCGAATATTACATAACAACAATAATGAAATAATTTATATTTTCTAAACTTAATCAACGAAGTATCAGTGACATCAACATGTTTTGAATGCAAACTGCGACTCCAATTTACATTGAAAAAAAAGTTAATGTCAAAGTTCCATAAGCATATGCCCAGCCGCTAAGAAGTCTATGATTAAGATCATAATGGAACTTCTCAGTAAATCATGATGAATTTTCTATTTCAAAAATTTTGCAATGCCTGTGAACAAAACTGCTGTTCTTTCTCTGGCACTACCAAACTGCCTGCAGAGCCCATATTCTGTTATGTCATCATCTAATACATGGTGGCTTCACAATTATTCAAGTAAGATACATTTCTTAAGAAGTAGAGTATGATGAAAAGCCATTATATTCAGCAAAGAGCCAGTAAGTATTGAATCTTCTCTGACTGGTGTAAAGAAGATGAAGAAAAAGTTTTAACCACTGAAAAAAGATAGCAAAAGTGTTTCAGCTTTAACACCAACTCTTATTAGTCAGTAGTAGTTGATTGGAGTGCCATATTGAGACATATTAAAAGTTTTGTCTAGACTCACAAGCAAAGAAGGACATGGTTTGTTATCAGTGGCTGCTATGAGCATGGGAGGTGGGAATGCCACATGTGTGCTGCCTTATTTCATAATCTCCCCATTGAGACTCCTTCATTCATTGTTATTGAAAATGATGCAAGAGGGGGAGGAGCCAAGATGGCGGAACAGCATGGAAGCTTTTTTTGTGTCCCGCATCCATGAAATACAGCCAGACCAACACTAAACCAACCTACACACCTAGAAAACCGATTGGAAGATTAACACAACAATCTGCAATACCTGAACCACAGAATTCTGCAGGTATGTGACACAAAGAGCTGAACTTGGGGAGCAAGAAGCCCCAAAAGGTAGAGAACCCCTTTTGCGGGCAGAGAGAGGATGGAGACTGGGGAGGGGGGGAGCTTACGGGAAAAGCACCCCTCCCCAAAAGCAGCTGGAGAGAAAGTGGAAAATTGGAAACAGCCGCAGGGGCTAAAAAGGGAGAAAAGAGAAGGTTTAAATTCCATTATGACAGTCAACAAGGGGAGTGCAAAGGCTGCAACTCCGCAGCTCAATACCTGGAGGTGCTCTGGTGGGAAAGGTGAATCTCCAGGAACAGAGTGGGGTCCAAAGTTTCTCAGAGTGGGGGGGGGGGGTTCTCAGGCCACACTGGGAAAAGCGGCTCCACTGCTGGAAGGACATTTGGTAGAGAATGTTGAAGCCACCTGGTCCCAGCAGACCCCAGAAGGCAGCCACATTCGTTGGTGCTGGGGCAATGTTGTTGAGGGTGAAGCCTGGTGCCTGATGTGTGTTGTGATTTTCCATGGTCCCTGAAACACTGAGGCTACACTGTCTGACTTTTTTTGGGGGGTGGGCTGGCACCTTGTTGCAGTCTCAGAGTACCGGCAACAGCAGGGTCCAGCAGGCGTTCCTGGGTGCAGCCAACATTCAGCCATTCCTCATTCAGCCATTGCTCGGTGAGACCCTCCTGCAGAAGGGCAGAGCAGGTCAAAGCCGCAGTCCTTCGGGAGTAAGGGGCAGGAGAAAAAAAGCCACACTGGAGACAAAACTTGGGAGAGAGGTACTGCCTGGGGCTTGGTCACAGAGAGTGGAAAGGCGGGGAGTGGATGAGAGCTGAAGATGGAGGACCAGTGCACGATTGCTGAGCCGGAGAACAGACTGGGTGGCCAGGTGGCACCATTTTTCACCGCTCCTGTGCATGTGCATGCGCACCGAAAAGCACGACAACAATCCACCCCAGTAGGCTAGCAGCGCCATGTAGGGGAGAACCGAGCTGTTACACCGAGCCCTGCCCAACTGGGCCAACTTTGCTCTTTAAGAACACAAACCTCATGGCCGGCTTAATATATGGACTATAAAGAGCTACATAGACTGACTTCTAGGGGAAAACAAAGCAATTTCAGTCCTACTTCAATCTGTTAGCAGGTTCATCTATTCAATTTTTTTCTTCCTCTTTTTCCTTTTTCTCTTTTACAATTCTTTTCTTTTTCTTGAATACAGAAAGAGAAAAAAAACTCATTTTCATTTTAAATTTTTATTAAAAATATCTGTCTTTAATTTTTATCACTATATATTTTACTTTTGTGTAAATTTTTTCAAATTCTACTTTACTTCCATCATTTTATTTTAGTCTACTTCAGTGTACTCACCTTTTCAAATTTTCAAACAATTTCCTTTTTTTCTTTCTTTTTCTTTTTTCTCTTTTTCATTTCTTTTCTTCTTGAACGTAGAAAGAGAAAAACTATTTTTACTTTCAATTTCCTTTAAAAATATTTTTATTTAATTTTTATTACTATTATTTTTTGTTTTTATGTAAATTTTTTCAAATTCTATCTTACTCCCATCATTTTCAGTCTACTACAGTGTATTCACTTTTTCAAATTTTCAAACGATTTTTTTGTCTTTTCTTTTTTCTTTTTTAATCTTTTTTCTCCTTTTTGTTTCTTCCCCTTCTTCTTAAATACAGAAAATGAAAATTTCATATTTCTTTTTAATTTTTATTAAAAATATTTCTCTATAATTTTTTCTATTATATTCTCTACTTTTGTGTATTTTAGTCTACTTTAGTGTATTCATTTTTTCAAATTCTCAAACGATTTCCTTTTCTTTTTTCTCCCCCCCTTTTTTTTGTTTCTCTAATCTGTCAAACTACTTTCTACACCCAGACCAAAACACACCTAGGATCTAGTATCATCTATTCGATTTGTGTGTGTGTGTGTGTGTGTGTGTGTGTGTGATTTTTAATTTTAATTTTTAATTAAAATTTTTCTACCTCATTAGTTCTTTTTCTCCCTTCAAAATGACAAAATGAAGGAATTCACCCCAAAAGAAAGAGCACGAAGAAACAACAGCCAGGTATTTAACCAACACAGACACAAGCAAGATGTCTGAACCAGAATTTAGAATCACGATGATAAGAATAGTAGCTGGAGTCAAAAATAGATTAGAGGGGCGCCTGGGTGGCTCAGTCGGTTAAGCAGGTGACTTCAGCTCAGGTCATGATTTCGTGGTCCGTGAGTTCGAGCCCCGCATCGGGGTCTGTGCTGACAGCTCAGAGCCTGGAGCCTGTTTTGGATTCTGTGTCTCCCTCTCTCTGACTCTCCCCCATTCGTGCTCTGTCTCTCTCTGTCTCAAAAATAAATAAACGTTAAAAAAAAAAAAGATTAGAATCCCTTTCTGCAGAGATAAAAGAAGTAAAAAATAGCCAGAATGAAATTAAAACTGCTATAACTGAGCTGTAATCATGGATGGATGCAGCGACGGCAAGGATGGACGGGGCAGAACAGAGAATCAGTGATATAGAGGACAGACTTATACAGAAAAATGAAGCAGAAAAAAAGACAGAGATTAAGGCAAAAGAGCATGATTTAAGAATTAGAGAAATCAGTGACTCATTAAAAAGGAACAACATAAGAATCATAGGGGTCCCAGAAGAGGAAGAGAGAGAAATAGGGGTAGAAGGGTTATGTGAGAAAATCATAGCAGAAAACTTTCCTAACCTGGGGAAAGACACAGACATCGAAATCCAGGAAACACAGAAGACTCCTATTAGATTCAACAAAAACCAACCATCAACAAGGCATATCATAGTCAAATTCACAAAATACTCAGGCAAGGAGAGAATCATGAAAGCAGCAAGGGAAAAAAAGTCCCTAACCTACAAGAGAAGACAGATCAGGTTTGCAGCAGACCTACCCACAGAAACTTGGCAGGCCAGAAAGGAGTGGCAGGACATATTCAGTGTGCTGAATCAGAAAAATATGCAGCCAAGAATTCTTTATCCAGCAACGCTGTCATTCAAAATAGAAGGAGAGATAAAAAGTTTCCTAGACAAACAAAAATTAAAGGAGTTTGTGACCAGGAAACCAGACCTGGAAGAAATTTTAAGGGGGACTCTCTGAGCAGAGAAAAGATGAAAAAAAAATATATATATATATAAATACCAAAAGCAACAAAAGATTAGAAAGGACCAGAGAACACCAGAAACTCCAAGTCTACAAGCATCATAATGGCAATAAATTCATATCTTTCAGTACTTACTTTAAACATCAATGGACTCAATGCTCCAATCAAAAGACATAGGGTAATAGAATGGATAAGAAAACAAGACCCATCTATATGCTGTTTACAAAAGACCCACTTTTGACCTAAAGACACCTACAGATTGAAAATAAGGGGATGGAGAACCATCTATCATGCTAATGGTCAATAAAAGAAAGCTGGAGTAGCCATACTTCTATCAGACAAACTAGACTTTAAAATAAAGACTGTATCAAGAGATGCAGAAGGGCATTATATCATAATCAAGGGGTCTATAGACCAAGAAGACCTAACAATTGTAAACATTTATGTGCCAAATGTGAGAGCGCCCAAATATATAAATCAATTAATCACAAACATAAAGAAACTCATCAATAGTAATACCATAATAGTAGGAGACTTCAACACCCCACTCATGGCAAGGGACAGATCATCTAATCAAAAAATCAACAAGGAAACAACAGCTTTGAATGACACAATGGACCAGATGGACTTAACATATATATTCAGAACATTTCATCCTAAAACAGCAGAATACACATTCTTCTCCAGTGCACATGGAACGTTCTCCAGAATAGATCATATACTGGGACACAAATCAGCCCTAAGTAAGTACAAAAAGATCGCGATCATACCATGCATATTTTCAGATCACAATGCTATGAAACTCAAAATCAACAAGAAAAAAATTGGAAAGGTAACAAATACTTGGAGACTGAAGAACATCCTATTAAAAAATGAATGGGCTAACCAAGCAGTTAAAGAAGAAATTAAAAAGTATATGGAAGTCAATGAAAATGATACCACCACAACCCAAAACCTCTGGGACTCAGGAAAGGTGGTCTTAAGAGGGAAGTATACAGCAATCCAGGCCTTCCTAAAGAAGGATGAAAGACCTCAGATACACAACCTAACCTTATTCCTTAAGGAGCTGGAAAAAGAACAGCAAATAAAACCCAAAACCAGCAGAAGACAGGAAATGATAAAGATTAGAGCTGAAATTAATGCTATCGAAACAAAAAAACACAGTAGAACAGATCAATGAAGCCAGAAGCAGGTTCTTTGAAAGAATTAACAAAATTGATAAACCACTAGCCAGTTTGATCAAGAAGAAAGCGGAAAGGACCCAAATAAGTAAAATCAAGAATGAAAGAGGAGATATCACAACCAACACAGCAGAAATAAAAACAATAATAAGAGAATATTATAAGCAATTTATGCAAATAAAATGGGCAATCTGGAAGAAATGGACAAATTCCTAGAAACATATACACTACCAAAACTGAAACAGGAAGAAATGGAAAATTTGAACAGACCCATAACCAGTAAGGAAATCAAATTAGTAATCAAAAATATCCCAAAAAACAAGAGTCCAGGGCCAGATGGCTTTCCAGGGGAATTCTATCAAACATTTAAGGAAGAGTTAACACCTATTCTCTTGAAACTGTTCTAAAAAATAGAAATGGAAGGAAAACTTCCAACTCTTTCTACGAAGCCAGCATTACCTTGATTCCAAAACCAGAGACCCCACTAAGAAAGGAGACCTATAGACCAATTTCCCTGATGAACATGGATGCAAAAATCCTCAACAAGATATTAGCCAATCGGATCCAACAATATATTAAAAAGATTATTCACCACAACCAAGTGGGATTTATACCTGGAATGCAGGGCTGGTTCAATATCCACAAAACAATTAATGTGATTCATCACATCAATAAAAGAAAGGACAAGAACCATATGATCTTCTCAATAGATGCAGAGAAAGCATTTAACAAAATGCAACATCCTTTCTTGATAAAAGCCCTCAAGAAAGTAGGGATAGAAGGAGTATACCTCGAGATCATAAAAGCCATATACGAGCGACCCAATGCTAATATCATCCTCAATGGGGAAAAACTGAGAGCTTTCCCCCTAAGGTCAGGAACAAGACAAGGACGTCCACTCTCGCCACTGTTATTCAACATAGTATTGGAAGTCTTAGCCTCTGCAATCAGACAACACAAAGAAATAAAAGGCATCCAAATCGGCCAGGAGGAGGTCAAACTTTCACTCTTCCCAGATGACATGATACTCTATATGGAAAACCCAAAAGATTCCACCAAAAAACTGCTAGAACTGATTCATGAATTCAGCAAAGTTGCAGGATATAAAACCAATGCACAGAAATTGGTTGCATTCCTATACACCAACAAGGAAGCGACAGAAAGAGAAATCAAGGAATTGATCCCATTTACAGTTGCACCAAAAACCATAAAATACCTAGGAACAAATATAACCAAAGAGGTGAAAAATCTATACACTGAAAACAATAAAGCTTATGAAAGAAATTGAAGAAGACACAAAGAAATGGAAAAAGATTCCATGCTCCTGGATAGGAAGAACAAATATTGTTAAAATGTCGATACTATCCAAAGCAATCTACATATTCAATGTGATCCCTATCAAAGTAACACCAGCATTCTTCACAGAGCTAGAACAGATAATCCAAAAACTTGTATGTAACCAGAAAAGACCCCGAATAGCCAAAGCAATCTTGAAAAAGAAAACCAAAGCAGGAGGCATCACAATCCCAGACTTCAAGCTATACTACAAAGTTGTAATCATCAAGACAGTATGGTACTGGCACAAGAACAGACACTCAGATCGATGGAATAGAATAGAGAACCCAAAAATGGACCCACAAAGTATGGGCAAGTAATCTTTGACAAAGCAGTAAAGAATATCCAATGGAATAAAGACAGTCTCTTCAGCAAGTGGTTCTGGGAAAACTGGACAGTGACATGCAGAAGAATGAACCTGGACCACTTTCTTACACCAGACACAAAAATAAACTCAAAGTGAATGAAAGACCTCAATGAAGACAGGAAGCCATAAAAATCTTCGAGGAGAAAGCAGGCAAAAACCTCTTTGATCTTGCCCGAAGCAATTTCTTACTTAACACATCTCTGGAGGCAAGGGAACCAAAAGCAAAAATGAACTACTGGGACCTCATCAAAATAAAAAGCTTCTGCACAGCAAAGGAAACAATCAGCAAAACTAAAAGGCAACCAACAGAATGGGAGAAGATATTTGCAAATGACATATCAGATAAAGGGTTAGTATCCAAAATCTACAAAGAACTTATCAAACTCAACACCCAAAAAACAAATAATCCAGTGAAGAAATGGGCAAAAGACATGAATAGACACTTCTCCAAAGAAGACATTCAGATGGCCAACTGACACATGAAAAAATGCTCAACATAACTCATCATCAGGGAAATACAAATCAAAACCACAATGAGATACCACCTCACACCTCTGAGAATGGCTAACATTAACAACTCAGGCAACAACAGATGTTGGTGAGGATGTGGAGAAAGAGGATCTCTTTTGCATTGTTGGTGGGAATGCAAGCCGGTGCAGCCACTCTGGAAAACAGTACAGTATGGAGGTTCCTCAAAAAACTAAAAATAGAACTACCCTACGACCCAGCAATTGCACTACTAAGTATTTATCCAAGGGATGCAGGTATGCTGTTTCAAAGGGACACATGCACCCCCATGTTTATAGCAGCACTATCAACAATAGCCAAAGTATGGAAAGAACCCAATTGTCCAATGATATATATATATATATATAATGGAGTCTTACTCGGCAATCAAAAAGAATGATATCTTGCCATTTGCAAGTATGTGGATGTAACTGGAGGGTATCATGCTAAGTGAAATTTGCCAGTCAGAGAAAGACAAAAATCATATGATTTCACTCATATGATGACTGTAAGAGACAAAACAGATGAACATAAGGGAAGGGAAACAAAAATAATATAAAAACAGGGGAGACAAAACAGAAGAGACTCATAAATATGGAGAACAAACTGAGGGTTACTGGAGGGGTTGTGGGAGGGGGGGATGTGTTAAATAGGTAGAGGCATTAAGGAATCTACTGAAATGATTGTTTCAGTATATACTAACTAATTTGGATGTAAATTTTAAAAAATAAAAAATAAAGTAAAAAAAAAGAGAAAATGATGCAAGAGTCATGCTGTCTCTATGGTTGTAGGAGAAAAAATGAAAATGATACCAAATCATGGGTCTTTGTCTTTGGTATCTCATTCCTCTTTTTTAACAATTCTTTCTAAGCATTTGAAAAACTACCTGTAGGATCATTGGTTTGCTATTTTTTTTTCAGAATGGTGCTCTGTGTATATAAGAAGCTCATCAAAAGCATGGAGTACATACATTTTTAATGAAAACACTAAAATGAAAAGATATCAGCACCCGCAGTTTCACTGCAGCATTATTTATAACAGCCAAGACATGAAACAACCCAAGGGTCCATCAATGGATGAATGCACAGAGCAAATGTACACAAACATACACAAACACACACACATAGTGAATATTGTTCAGGCATTAAAAAAGAAGGAAATCTTGCCCTTTCTGACCACACGCATAGATCTTGAGGACATTGTGCTAAATGAAATAAGTCAGACAGAGAAAGACAATAACCACATGATCTCACTTATCTGTGGAATCTAAAACAAACAAACAAAACAAAAAGAAAAGCCAAAAGTCCACACTCATAGATTGCAAAGCACAGGTTTTCACAGTGGTGGTTGCCAGAAATGAAGGTATGGGGTGGGCAAAATGGGCAAGGGGGATCAAAAGGTACAAACTTCCTGTCAGAAAATAAATAAGTCATAGGGATGTAATGTATAAGATTAACTCTATAGTTAATATAGTTATAGTTAATAATATTTTATTGAATATTTGAAAGTTGCTAAGAGAGTAAATCTTGCAAGTACTTATCACAAGAAAACACTTTTGTAAGTATGCATAGTTATGGATGTCAACTAGACTTACTGTAGTGATTTCACAATATATACAAATATCAAATCATTATGTTATGCATCTGAAACTAATATAAAGGCCGTATGTCAATTATACTCAATATATTTTTAATTTAAAAAATAAATCCAGGGAGTAAAAAAATTCTAATATGATTATAGAACTACATTTACTAAAAATACTATTTGGGTGGGAAGAAACAATTGTTTTCTCTGGAAATGAAGAAAAAAAAGATTCTATTACTGACTTCTGAACAAACAAATGTCTTGTGACCTTAGCCCTATTTCATAGACATGACTTCAGACTACATTCAGAAACAATGGCTTCAGAATTTCTATTATAGAAAGATAGGAAGGGCACCTGGGTGGCTTAGGGATTAAGCATCCAACTCTTGACTTTGGCACAGGTCATGATCTTATGGTTCATAGTTTCTAGCCCCACGCTGGGCTCAGTGCTGACAGTGAGGAGCTTTCTTGGGATTCTCCCTCTCCCTCTCTCTCTGCTCCTACCCTGCTCGTGCTCTTTCTTTCTCTCTCAAAATAAATGAATAAACTAAAAAAATAAAATAAAATAAAAATAAAAGAAAGTTAGGATTGATTTGCAAGTGACAGTAAATGACACGTTTTGAGGTGTTTTTGCAAAGAACAATGAATGCTGTTTTACTTAATGTGTGTTTATTTGGAGTATTTGAGGAATGCTGATAAAGACAGTGCAGGTGATCAACGCCCTGTCATGCCACTTCGTTAGGGAAATATGAATGCATTTATACACCCCAATTTGCCTTTAATGTTCATATATATGCAGTTAAGAAAATAGTTGTTTTGTGTGAAATAAGCTGGTTGTCAAGTTTGGGGATCACACTGATCATTTAATTAGTGATAGTTGCCTTGGAGGAATTTCTCATGTCTTCTTGAGTGACCTAAAAGGTTTGGACCTGTTTGCATTTTGTTTGCATTTTGATAAAGAAGTATCTTCCCTAGAGCACAGGGAACTTTTATTTGTTTGTAGAGCTTTTATTTGTTTGTCGTCGCAGAATGAAGGAGCTGAATTTAGTCTCACACACGACAAACTTACAGAACCAAGATTTCAATAGTACCAAGTTCCAACATACAGACTCTTATACGAATAATTACAATTTCTTTCCACACACAGAACATCATCAACTTTCAAACAGAATTAGATATAAGTCTCTGGGGTCATTCCTCACTCTCCAACAGTGGCCATAACCACTTATATATAAGATTCTCATCTAAAACAAATAACAAGACAAAACACATCCAACAATGACTTACGGGTCAGTAGGGCTTCAACTGTTCATTGTTGGGGTTGGACAATAATTTTTTAACAGCTCTGTCAAAGCTTAATACACACATAATTGAAACAGTAAAGGGAAAAAGAAAACTTAATTTTCCGATTCTGAACACGTTTTGTTGCAGTGAGGAGAAATTACAACTATTGTTCAGTTATTTAGTGTGTTATGGCAACATTATATAACACAGAACATTTATTGTTATAGAAAGTGCTTTTCACTTTAAAGGCCCAAGTCATAAAAAGTTGTGCACTGGTTGTTATCATTTACCTTTTCCTTAGGTACATTACTTTTCATATGCTTTCATTAGTGCTCTGCTCCCTAGCGTGCAAGTAACTTAACGTCTACTTGCCAAAACTCAGCTGGGGAGAAAAAAGGAGGTATTCTTGCTTCAATTCTTTAAGATGGAACAAAGCATTTTGCAAGAGACGGTAGTTGTAAAAGAGCCAGACGGAGGAGCCTATAAAGTGTGGCTAGCGAGCATAGCCTGATTCTCCCTGATCCGCAAGGCTTAATAGTCTGCAAGCAATTAATAGATGCTATTAGAGTTTTATGTGATCTTAATTTTGCATAGTGCCCTAACAGTGACGACTCTAAAATGCTTGGTTAATCTTTTTTCACAAAGCTTGATGTTTGCTTTTAATACAAGGTAGTTTGTTGGCGGTTGCTATTCTTGGTAAAAGGGAAAATTATTTGAGGTAGCTATCTGGGATTATTTGCCTAGAACTTGAAGACTGAATAAATCTTGTTCTTTTCTGCTTACTGAAGGGTCGTTTCAGGTGACCTGATGTCTGCTTCCTGCTTCAGTTTTGGGCAACGAGTTGATGTCAGCATTAAGTAGAAACTATATGTTTTCAAAAAATTAGATTTGGGGATGAAGCAGGTGGAAACACACTTGGAAAGCTGTAGTATAGACGAACAAAGATGATACCACCCAGGTGACCCAATGATTTTACTGGATTTTCCCTCAGAGTTTATGAAGAGAGCAAATGCAAAAAGTCACTCAAGTTGCAACGTTTCAACTGGAGCCACTGGTTATTGAGTGTCAGCAGAGTGTTAGACTATACTTTTGCTAACAATTTCCATCGAGAAAGCTGAGTTCATTTAAAAACAATCGTTGGACAATTTGGGGGGAAAAACAATAAAGAACACTGAAAATGATTTAACAGGAGAAGAAAATCATGAGGGAAAGAAGACCCACATTTCCTGGCAAGATGGAGGAAGAACTGAGCTCCAGGCTCCCTGCTTGTAACCAGACCTTAGTGATGCCACAGGGGTGAGGGTGATATTGCTGAATCTGGGAAATTAATATAAAATCTCTGAGAAGCCCCTGGAGGAGTGGAATGGATTAGGTCACAACACCAGGGACTCATGGGGGGATAAGGCTTGGATATAAAAGATTTTATTTATTTTCATACCCCTTGTAAAGAGGGTCTGCTTTCAAAATTAGACGTGGGATGAGCAAGCTGAACTTAATTTCCCCCCTCAGAAATCATCACTCACTCTTGCTTTCCAGTTGACTCTGATTTCAGAGACCAGGGGGACTTTGTTTGTTTGGAAGGCAAGAAAAAGCCTTTTTAAGATATACAAATATTTATAATACAAATATAAAAATACTTACAATATATAAATATAAATAATAGAATATAAGCATTGGCACAGTGGGGAATGAATTGTCTTATCTTTCCATCACATAGTAGGTACTCAATCATACTTCTTTTATTATCAAAATTAGACTCAGTTCAGGAAAACCTTTCCTGGGTAAATGACACTAGATAAGTGTGTTTTAAAAACACAGGTGGAAATTAGCCTGATGTAGTAGGCAGAAGTCATTCTAGCCACTGGGAACAAGATGTGCAAAGGCAGATGCATGGCACAGAATAATGTTTTCAACCTGATTTCTGTGTTCCTTATTTCTGTATGTCTGTGTGGCTGGAGAAAGGAGGCTGAATTGTATATACTTGGAGTGGAATTGTGATAGAAGAGTTTATGGAACACATCCTGAAGCGGATCTAAGAAATTTAGACATTTTCCTGAGGACCGTTAAAGTGCTATGAGCAGGAGAGTTTCATGTCAGATGGAATATCAGAAAGTTGGCTCCAGCTGTGGTGGGGGAGTTGACAGAGCCAGGGAGTGACGCTCAGACAAGGAGGAGGGATGTAAGAGGCAATCCGGATGAAAACTGAGGAGAGCTGAAATAAGTTTCCAGAAAGAGAACAGACAGAGTTCATTTTATTAAGGATATAGAATTTGCAGGGGCGCGTGGGTGGCGCAGTCGGTTAAGCGTCCGACTTCAGCCAGGTCACGATCTCGCGGTCCGGGAGTTCGAGCCCCACGTCAGGCTCTGGGCTGATGGCTCAGAGCCTGGAGCCTGTTTCCGATTCTGTGTCTCCCTCTCTCTCTGCCCCTCCCCCGTTCATGCTCTGTCTCTCTCTGTCCCCAAAATAAGTAAATGTTGAAAAAAAAAATTAAAAAAAAAAAAAGGATATAGAATTTGCAGAATTTTGCAACTAATGGGATATGGTGCTAGTAAAAAAGAAATAGTTGGCTACATCTTATTTGGTTATTTTCAGCATAAGCTCACTCATTATTCCCTGGGAGAGCCAATCAATTTTTGAAAATGTTTATATGAAGTTGAAACCCGCTTTTCTGCAACTTGATCTTCATTTTTCCTGCTGGAACTATAAAAAATAAATCAGGCTCCCATATGACAGTCTTCCTGATGTTTACATAACAGTTACATTTTCATCTCCACATCTTCATTTTTTTTCCAGGTAAAAATATGTAATTATTTCTTTTTTTTTTTTTCAACGTTTATTTATTTTTGGGACAGAGAGAGACAGAGCATGAACGGGGGAGGGGCAGAGAGAGAGGGAGACACAGAATCGGAAACAGGCTCCAGGCTCTGAGCCATCAGCCCAGAGCCCGACGCGGGGCTCGAACTCACGGACCGCGAGATCGCGACCTGGCTGAAGTCGGATGCTTAACCGACTGCGCCACCCAGGCGCCCCTGTAATTATTTCTTAAATGGTTTGATTTCTCTCCATCCTAGCCAACCATTTTTAAACATACTTAGGTGTAAATACTTTTAAAATGCAGTAGCTCACATCATTCCGGATATGGGCTAGCCAGTGTAGAGCCTAGAAGAAGCTCCTTTGTTCTGAATGCTGTAAGTCTAGCAGTAGAACTGGAGCTTGCATTAAACTATCCCTGGTCCCTTCGTTTCTTCGTTCCTTTCTCTTTTCTTTCCATGCTTTTTGTCAGTTATATCATCCACAGTGCTTATGTTGAGTTTGCAGTAGCCTAAAATCGTTAAATTATATTGCATTGAAGAGGCCTCCTCTAATGTATATGTAAGTAGCTATATTATTTTAACCTAATGCAGACAATATATATGATTGTGCAATCTCAGCACATCAATGGAATTTATAAATATGATTTTGAGTTCTGATTCTTTCATTCACCATATTCACCATATTAGTTATTCCCCATGCTGTCTGCTCCATTTATAAAACATGTGCTTATTTCCAAATAGATAATCTTCTGAATTGCCATCACCCTTAATTCCTGTATTCTAGGACTAATTACTTGAAACCTTGTGTTATAGTTATTTAGTGATAGGATTTATCTTTCACAAATGATAAGTTCCTTGATATCAGAATCCATGCTGATTTATTCACTTTTTATTTTTTCTATGGCCTAGAACATAATAAATATTTTGGCAAACATATGAGTGGATAAAGTTAAAGTAGGAAGGAAATCATTACCATTTTCTTTAAGCATTCTTTCTTTCTGTTTTCACAATCAACTTTGTTCCATCCACTGTAGATTGAAAATCTTTTTGTCTGAGAGAGGATTTCAAAAGGAAAATTCCAATTGAGTAGCTCTGATTTCCATATTTCATTTATAAACATTTTCTCATCTGCTTCAACTGATAAAGCTGAACTTTCCCTTATTCCAATTTATCTGAACATGTGTAAGTGCCTATTCTTGATTATTCAGCTTCCTTTGTCTGTGACACATACCCTTTGCAAATTCCTCTTCCTGTGCAGCCATATTGGCTTCTAGTCTTCCTTATTTCCTCAATGGAATAATATGTGATTATTTGTAGAAACTTGATTTTAAAGACTATCAGCCTTCTTCCCTTTTCATATATATATTTTCAATTTCTTGATATGTGAAACTAGTACTATCCCTTCCATGACAATTAGATATTCTTATACAATAGTGTTATCATATTCCAAGATCCTCACATTTTGTCGACTAAAACTTGCTCATCGCTCAAGAGTAAGAATAGCAATTTCTAGTTATTTTATCAACTATCTGAAAGACAAACTATATCAAGAAAAGCTGATAGTCATATATAGCTATAAATATACCTATATTTACACCCAGAAGTAAAGAATATATATTTTAATGTCAAAATACATATTTTTAAAGTATATATATGATAGTGTCATACTCAATTGGCAAATATTGAAGGCAGAAATAAGATGAAGATATTTTCATCATCAATATTAATTATCATTCTTAAACTTTTTGGCAATGCTATTAAATAATGGAAAGGGAAACAAATAAGGCTGGAAGATAATCAATAGAGGATAAGCATAATCAATGACAGATGATTTCATGAATTTATCAAGAAACCCAAGACAAGTAAGTGAAAAGCCATATAAATGCTGCTGGGAACAGATAATACACAGAATTCAATCATTTTTATTTCCCCTTCACTTTTGAAGATTACTTTCACTGGATGTAGGATTTCTGGTTAAATAGTATTTTTCTTTAAACATTTTAAATATTCTACTCTGTTTTTGCTTGCTTGGTTTCTGATGAAAATTCCTCTGAAATTGTTATCCTTGTTACTTTATAGATAAGGTGATTTTCCTTCTCTAGTTTCTTTCAAGATTTTCTCTTTGTCTTTGGTTTTCCTGAGATTTGAATATAATAGGCTTAGATGTAGATTTTGTACTTATCATACTTAAGGCTTTCTGAATTTCATGGATCTGTGGTTTGGAGTCTGTCATTTATTTTTAGAATGTTCTCAGCCATTATTACTTCAAATATTTCTTCTTCTTCATTCACTCTTTATTCTCCTTTCTGATATTCCAATGATACTTTTTGCAAATTTTCTCACAGTTTTAGGATGTTCTGTTATGTATGGGTTTTTTTCCCCATTCTTCTCCTTTTTCTCCTTCTCCTTCTTCTCCTTCTCTTTCTCCTTCTCCTCCTCCTACTCCTTCTTCTTCTTCTTTTTTTTTGTTTTTTCCTGTGTATTCCAGTTTGGGAAGTTTCTACTGACCTATCTTCAAGCTCACTGATTCACCTACAGCCACAGCAAATATTAAACATGGCCAAACCCCTAGCAACTAAATACACTAAAGACCTATTACCAAAGTTTCTATTACCCAATACAACATAGCTGAAAATTACAAGTCATGCCAAACACAAGGAAAAACACAGTTGGAAGAGACAAAATGAGCATCAGATAAGACTCAAGACCAATGCTGCAATTATCATACATGGAATTTAAGAAAATGGATATTTATTAATTACCACTAATAATTCATTTGCTAAGTGCTTCAATAAAAAAAAATAGATCACATGCAAGAACAGATGGGTAATGTAAGCAGGGAGATGACAATCTGAAGAGGGAATCCAAAGATAATACTAGAAATAAAAAACACTATGAGAGAAATGGAGAATGACTTTTATGTGCTCGTCAGTAAACTGGGCATGGCCAACGAAAAGGATCAGTGAGCTTGAAGATGCTGGTTTTCCTTGCAAACTCAGTTTCTGAGGAATCCTTGAAAAGTTGGTGATTTTCAGCTTTTTCAGCTTTTTCTTTTACTACAGGAATGACAACTTCCAAGCCATGTCAGAGTTGAATCTGAAAGTAACTCTATGTGGTATGTGTGTGTATGCAACCCATTAGAAGATACAGAGAAAATATGGTTTAATAGCATCAAAAAATAAATAATTAAATACCTAAATAAATGTGTAAGTTTTATATAAAAAAAAGTTCAACAGAAACTTCCCAAACTGAAACGCATGCACGCGCGTGCGCACACACACACACACACACACACACACACAAAGAATGGGAGAAAAATCCCACACATAACAGAACATCCAAAAACTATGGGAAAATTAGCAAAAAGTATAATTGAAAAAAATATATATAGATGTGTTAAATGTATATGAGGAAGACCAAAAAAATACCCATCAATCAGATGCCAATTATCTCTCAATGAATCTCTAAATTTAATATAATTCCAACAAAAGTATAAGTATTGTTTGAAACTAAGTTTATTTTATTATTGATATGAAAAACAAAACAACAGGAATGTCTGACAAAATTCTGAAGCAAAAGCATAAAGGGGGTGTGAATCTAGGTTGTTAAGAGATAAACCAAGGCATATTAAGGATTTTAAGAGTTTATTTGAGCAAAAATTGATTCCAACTGGGTGACACCGAACGGAAGGTGGTTAGTTATGAGGGAGCATAAGGCAGGCTGAGGGCAAAATACAAGCTAGCACCACCCCCTACCAGGTGGTATCTGTGTGACATTCCTCAGGCACTCCTGGCTGCCCAAGGAAAAGGGAAAGGAAAGAAGACAAATGGCTAACTCATAGATCAAGTCATACAGGAAGTGAGTCTCCTGCGGTTTGCAAATATCTTAGTAAATTACAAGAAAAAGGCAATCTTATCAATAGCCTAATTACCAGACACCTACAAATTCAGTTTCCCGGAGCCCAAGGTCACCCCTCTTTAGTGATGTGGGAAACAAAGACAAGAAGGAAATGGCAGGTAAAATTAAATTTCCTTATAACCTGCAGCCCATTGACCAATACTTGAGGCAAATACAGAGTACAGCATTTCTCCAGGAATCCCCTGCTGTCATAATGTTAATTCCTTATTAGAGGGAAAACAATCTTAGGTTGACAATAGCAAGGCCTTAGGTATCTTAGGAGTCCTCTTTAGCGTATCAAAGTCCCTCTGGAGGCTTCTCCTTTGACTTTACCTCCCCTCCTTCATAGTATATAAGAAGTCACTCATCACAATCTCAAAGCAACTCTTTCTGCCCTTGGGCCCTGTCCCCAAGCTTTAATAAAATCACCTTTTTGCACCAAAGATGTTTTCAAGAATTCTTTCTTGGTCTTTGGCTCTGGATCCCCACCATCGCCCCAAAACTTCATCAGTTAACAGTGCTCCAACACCTGAGTTTGTGGAGAGATTTTTAAAGTGAAAAGTGGGAGCAGAGTAAGGAAGTTATTGATTTTGTATAGTTAAAGGTTTTCTTTAACCATTACTGATGAGGTTCTTGGGGTGACAGTGGGGTTCATGGGGTTTTGAGCTGATGACCAAGAAAGAATTCTTGAAGATGTCTTTGGTGCAAAAAGATGATTTTATTAAAGCATGGGGACAGGACTCGTGGGCAGGAAGAGCTGCCCTGGGACCATGAGGAGAGACTGGTTTTATACTATGGAGTTGGGGAGAGGTAAAGTCCAGGGGAAGTTTCCAGTGAGATTTTCATATGCTGAAGATGACTCCCAGGACATTGGAGGCCTAGCTAGTGTGAAGCTAAGGTTGTTTTCCCTCTAGCAAATCATTAGCATTAAGACAGTAGGGAGTTCCTAGAGAAAAGTTTTACTCTGCCTGCCTCAAGTATTTGTCAATGGGCTGCAGGTTACAAGGAAGTTTAGTTCTATCTGCCATTTCCTTCTGCCTTTGTTTCCCACATCACTATGGAGGGGTGATGTTGGGGCTCCAGGAAACAGAGTCTATAGGTTTCTGGAGATTAAGCTAGATTGCCTGGAGGGAGATAAGATTGTGTTTTTCTAATAATTTACTAGGATATTTGTAAACAGATGGAGACTTGGGTCTTGCAGGATTATGATCTCTGTCAGTTAACCCTTTGTTTTCCCCCTTTCTTTTGTTCTTGGACAGCCAGGAGTGCTGAGGAATATCATACACATCCCTTCTGGGGGGTGGAGATGGGGGTGTTTGCGGCCTGTCACCTGGCCTTATGCTCCCTCATCAATACTATTCAACACAGCTTAAAATCTATCTGGCTATTTGTGATTGATTATCCACAAGTTTCAATTTCATAACCTTCAGACATTTACAGGCTTAGATTTGGGTGTGCTTACCCAGGCATGGCAGCATTAGATCCACATCAATCTAATGGTTTTTTTGATTAATTAATTTAACAAGATCTACCACATTTTAAAACATCATAAAAAAAAGTACAGTAAATAAAATAGCATGATAGAATCTAGAATTATTTATTCATTCAATAAGTACTTAATGTGCTCCAATAGTAAGTCAGACACTCTTCTAAGAATTTGGGATAGAGTAGTGAAGAAATCAGAAAAAAAAATTTTACCTGCCTTCATGGAGTTCATATTCTAATAGGGAAAGACATACAATTTAAAAAATTGATATGCAAAATACCAAATACATGAGATGCTGATAAGTGGGATGGAGAAACAATAAAGCAGAAAGGAGAATAAAAAAGACTGGACAGGGGATGTTAAATATTAAATAGTATAGTTAAGGAAAAGCTTATGATGAAGTGACATTTTAACAAAGGTGTGCAACAAATCATGGTATTTGCCATGCAGATACTTGGGGGGATTTTCTAAGCACAGGAAACATGAAATGAAAAGGTTCTGACTCGGAGCATGTTCAGTGTTTTGTAGTAACTTGAAAGAGAACCAGAAGTTAAGAGCCCACAATGAAAATACTAAGCAATGAGGTCAGAGATTAAGAGGTCAAGGACATCTAAAGTTCTGTCCTGTCTGTCCTTATAAGTATTGTGGTTTTTCATCTGAGTTTGATGGGAGTCCACTGGAGGGTTTTAAGCAAAGCAATGACATAATCTGGCATGCATAAAATGGACTCCTCTGGCTTCTGTGTTGTGAATAAACTACTGAAGGGGAAAGTCAGAAGCAAGGAGGTGAGTTAGGATAATAATATGGGTGAAATATGATTTTATATAAATAAAGGTGGTAGCAATAGAGACAACGTGAAAACGTGATGGTTGGGAGAGCAAGTAGAATCAGGTCATGGGGAAAAATCAGATGTTAAATTTTGGATTTGTAAAATTTGAGATGCCTATTAGATGTTCAAGTGAAACATGATGTAGGTACTTGCATGTGTGATTCTAGATTTGAAGGGGAAATCTGGGCTGCAGGTATAAATTTGGGTATGTATCAGCATTTAGATGGCATTTGAAGATATAAAAGTAATGAGCTCATGCAGAAAGTAACTGTAGAGAAACAAGGATTAAATCCTGGGACAGCACATTGCTAGAGATTGGAGATATTAGAAAGTACTAGCAAAGGCAACAGAGAAGGAAAGAGTTGACAGTGAAGTAGAACAATTAAGTGTGGGAAGCTGAGTGATACATTTGACTGGCCTTTATCCCCAGTTACTGGGAAGTAACCTGTATATACTTAGAATTTCCTGAGTGATAGGAGTGTCTTTGTTATTCATGAAATGCTACTGGACAGTTTACACTAATGGGATGACTCCAGATGGGGACTATTCTAGCCTTGCCAGAAACACCAACCCTGTGGTTAAAAGGCTGAGTCATGTGATATCAGTCTGATCTTTCATGAGGGGAGGAAAGTTGGATATTGAGTTCAACAGAGTGGCCAGTGACTCAATCAAGTATGCCTATGTAACAAAACCCCAATAAAAGTTCTGGATACTAAAACTAGACTAAACTTTCCTGGTTGGCAATACTCTGTCGGTGGTTGCACATGAATGTGCCTGGAGGATAATGAGTCCTGAGGACAAAGAAGCTTAATGTTTAGGATCCTCCCAGACTTCACCCTGTGCACACCTCCCTAGACTGGTTTGTTTGTATCCTTTTGTTATTAAGATGGTTAGTAAAATGGTATAGCACTTTTCCTGAGTTCTGTGAGTCACTCCAGTGAATTATTAAATCTCAGGAGGTCCTCCACAAATTTGTGTCCTCCACAGATTTGTAGACAGCAGATCAGGAATGAGGGTGGCCTGGGAAACCCTGGATTAGTGACAGTCTTGTGGAGGACTGTGCCCTTAACGTGTGAAGTTTGGCTCAACTCTAGTGTCAGAAGTCATTGCAGAGGCCAATGGAAAAATGTATTTCAGAGACAGGTAATGATTATGTGAATCAGGTTATATGCATACTGAGAATTGATGTCTCTTCTCAACAATGTGGAATTATGGATGACTTTGAAAAGAGAATGTTCCATAGAGTTTAAGGGAGTGAAATCTTGATTGCAAAGCATTCTATCTAGAATAGGAGAAGAGAAATTGTAGTTAGCAAGTACTGACTACCCTTTTGAGGAGCTTTGCTGTCAGTGAAAAAAGACATTTGTGGCTTTAGCTGGAGGTAGAAGATATGGGGTTAAGAATATATTTGTTTTCTTTGTTAAGATTAAAGGTTTTATAGAATGTTGACATTGATGGAAATAATCCATTGGAAGGAAAACCCAGATGAGGTAGGAAACAGGAAGGATAATGTCTGAACATCATCCTTGAGCATCTGGAAGGCACTGGGTTAGATGCATAGTTTAGGGATTGGCCTGGGAAAAGAACACAGGCAATGCTTCCATAATAGCAGAAGAGAAGGGAGAGTATGGGCATAGATGCCTTCAAATGGATAGATAGGTGAACTTGCAGAGAAGTTGTCTTTTGATTACTTCTGTTTTTAGTGGAATACAAAACAAGGTCACGGTGTGAAAGTGAGGGTAGTGTAGAAGTTATTGGAGGCTTAAGGTGAGAAAAGTAGGTATGAACCCCAGGCAGCACTAAAGAATGTGAGGATAGTGGTCATGAATTTCGTGTGAAACCAGTCAGCATGGCAGCAGTGAGTAGCAATGAGGAGCATGGAGAGTCCTTGCTCCAGAGTTAGAAGTGATGGTGTGGTAAAAACTGACATCATTTGACGGGGCTCCCACGGAAGAAATGCATTCAAGATGCCCTTAGACTAAGAAGGTAACGTGAATATTTAGAAAAAAAGGTGAGGCTATGAGGTATTGTCTGATAATAGATTAGGGGGACAAAATAGAAAATCCATAAATAAATCTGTGTGTGTATTTAATAATGGTAGGCTTTCACACCAATTCAGAAAAAAATTGGGTTATTTAGTATATTGTTGTAACTGGAGGAAAAAGGTTAGATCTCTGTCTTACATTTTATATCTTGAAAAATGTATACAGGTCAAATATTTAAATGTGAAAAGGTAAATCATAAGTTTGTTATAAAAAACAAAAATTAAAAGTAATTTTGAAATGGATAGAGCCTTTCTAAATATGACACAAAAATATAGAAATTATTGTGAATTGTATAGATCATTTTTACTATTTAAAATTTAAAAATCCATTACAAAACATGTATGGGCAAAGGCCAAAGACAAATGTTAAAATGAACGATACTGTTGTTACTTATACTAGAAAAGATGGCTAACTAATTTTATTATTAGTCAATAGTTACCATTTATAGTCAATAAGACCAATAACCCAATATTAAAATGGGCAAAAAAATATGAACAGACCATTTATTTAAAAAAATAAAGGAAATTTAAGATAGCTCTTGGGCATATTAAAAGTTAGTTAATATCAGCCATATTAAAAATGCACATTAAAACTATGAAACTCCAAATTTCACTGTGGCAAAGATAAAAATTTTGATAAAACACCATAGGGGCAGAGATAACACATTGCAGTATATGAGTGTAAGATGGAAAACAAATGAAATAGTCATTAATAGGGTACTTCCTTAAATAAAATATGGCGTATCATTTTAATAGAACACTGAGGAGCCAATCAAAAGAATGACATAATTTATATGCTACTTTGAAACGTACCAACAGAAATTTTGTCATCACAATTTAGAGAGGAAGCAATGTTGCAAAGAGTAATAATGCAAAGTAATACTATGAAAAGGGCAGCTCAAGAGTCAGACATTGTATATGATAGTTAATTTGGATCAAAATCACAAGCAAGCATACATACACACACAAATAAATATGTATGTATATTTATATTTGCATAAAATATATAAGAATATATAAAAATGCTAATCATTTGTTTCTGAAACAGGACTTGGGTTCCATGGCAGAATAGAATGGAGCAAACTTTTTCTCTGTACACCTTTTTGAAACTTTGAAATTTTAAACAGGTGAGTTTAAAAAATAAAGGTAAGCCAGCATCAAATGAAAATAAAACTTTGGAAAATTTAAAAACATAGTGTTAAATTTTAGATAATAAAATAATAACATTGTGAGGGTGAATTCACAAAGGAGTTGAAGAAGAACTTACTAAAGAGAATGGTGTGGTTGGTTTAATTCTATCTTGGTTAAAACATTAAAGTTAAGCATGGTTGCTAAAAATTTTCAGGCAATTAATAAAAGAAAGTAAATAGGATGTATACCTTCCAAACGTGAGATGAAAAACGTAGGAAACATTAACAAGTTGATCAAGAGATGAGGGAAAGAGCCAACCTACAGCTGTCATTCCAAGCAAGGCTATCCGAGTGCAGTCAAAAGACAGCCATCCCCCATGATATGCGAGCAATTCCCACAAGATAAGCAAAATCACCCAATTAACCCACAGATTTGTGAACTAAAAAAAAAATAAAAAATGCGTATTGTTTTTCACCGCTGAGTTTTGAGGTGGTTGGTGATATAAAAATATGGGGGTAAAAGATTCTTGGTACAGATGACAAGACTTTTTGGATTGGCTTTTTTGGTTAGTATAGAGTAAGTGCAATGGTCCACCAAATGATCAAAATATGATTGGCTTCTTAAAAAGTACCAAGGGTCTAATAACCCCTGTAGTCTACACTTCTTGTTAGCGTTAATTTATGTTCTTTCAACTCTTTTTGCTCAATTGTGAGGTAATTCTTCTCATTTGCCAGCCTTACCCTGCTTCTGACAGTTGCCTTCTCTTTTCTGGCTCTCTTGCTTCTGTTTAACCTGCCACAGCCTTTTGTTTCCCCCCCTGTGCTTCAGGAAAAGGAAGATAACTTGGCATACCTGCCAAAGACTTGTGACAGTAATATATGAGCAGGGTGCTCCCCTGATGTCTTAGAATAAAACGGTACCCTCAAGAAGACAAACTCTCTGTCATTTGGTTTCCAGGGATACAAACATATCTAAAAATGCAGAGCTAAATACATTTAAAGTAAGAAATTCTTTAAAAAATGAAAGTGCAGAGAATGATCTAGAGGAAAAAAACATGGGCTTTGGAGTCAGACACTCCTGGGATTGAATCCTGACAGCCATTTACCTCCAGCAAGTTACTTAGCTGCTTGGGCATCCCTTTTATCTTCTGCAAGATATGAGGATTATATGAGATAGAATAACTGAACTCCTAGCACAACCAGTATATTTCTTCTCCCGAGTCTCTCTGGCCTCACCCACAACTAAGACTTCTTTTACCTTACTCCTAAATATCCCCTAAATCCTTTAGCAATTCTGCCCTGTCTCAGCCCCTCCGAACCATCTCTCTTTCTGAGCAAAAGCCCCATGGTTATGAGGCTCCAACTACCAAAGACAAAGAGAAGAGAAAGCTATAAATAACATCTTAAAATTCTTATTTGGATACATTTTCAAATTGGAATCCTTTATCCTTTCATTAAGAAATAACGCTTTCATGGGGCACCTGGGTGGCTCAGTCAGTTAAATGTCTGACTCTTGATTTTGGCTCAAGTCATGATCTCACAGTTCATGAGTTCAAGCCCCACACCAGGGATTCTCTGTCTCCCTCCCTCCCTCCCTCCCTCCCTCTCTCTCTGTCCCTCTGTCTCTCAAAAATAAGTAAACATTAAAAAAAAAAAAAGAAATAATGCTTCCATGATTCATTAACAGAACATTATTTTAAATTTCATAGAACTTGCAGAACAAATTGGGAAGATTACTTTGTAAAGCAATTGTGAGGACACTGTTAGATACAATTATATGCCATAATTAATGGGATATGGCTAGTCAATGTGATTTATGCATCTCTGGAATGATGACCATTTCCTACAGGTTCTTCTCATGACACAGGTCTTTGACAAAGTAAAAACTGACATCTTGGTTGTCTGATAATCATTTTCTCAGGTGTTGATTTCACTGGATTACTTACCTTCCATTTAAATATCTTTCCAATTTAAGTCCCTGATTTGTGCCACATCCACTTTCATAAACATTGAATTATAGATGATAAGTGTGCAATTTTTCTTTTGATCAATAGGGTAACTTTCTTGTTCTTACACTACTCTAAATAGGAGAACTACAAAAAGCAACAAAATCCTGACAAACAAGGTACCAAGCACTTATTCCACGGCTGAGAGATAAAAATAGAAACTACCATTTATCGAATGCCTCAAATGGGCTAAGTACTTTATGCACATTATTTTATTTAATCCTAATGAAAACCCTTTGGGGCAAATATTTTTAGCCCCATTTTACAGGATGAAGTATTAATGCTTAGAGAATAAGTAAAGCTCTCCAGTTAAAAATGGCCTTTTAAATATATGTTTGGATGCAATACTATTAAACCAACAATAAAATAGGTATAATAACAACGAATCATCCCCTCTTTTTGCTGCACCTACCCAAAAACAATGTCCCCTCTCCTCTGCGTTTATACAGTAGGAATTCCAGATGCTATCAGTTTCTCCTTATATTTCCTCCTCTCAGCATTCACCTGCCACCCAGCCTTATTCATTTGACTTGCTACATCTGCTTTTCAAGTGAACTGCTTATGCTATTCTTGAAGGATTTTAGAGAAGGGCATTTTCATGTCAGTGCCTAGATGAAGAGCTGAATTTTAAAATGAAGATGAGGAGAAGTCAAAGGTGGGAGGGATCTTTTCAACCTTTCAAAACTGTATGATGATTATGGGTTAAAAATACAATTTTGGTATAAATTCAGTGAATAGGGGTTTGGGTTGCCATCAGAAGGCATGTAAATGCAATATTATTCTCCGTTGCTTCTATTGTCTTTGGCCGTGACAGTCAGGAAAGCTTTTTACAGCACAATGTAACTAATCAAGGAATCATTTTAAGTGTATTTTTGGTACATAGATGGTACTAATAAGTAAAGAGCGGTTTATTTAAGCAATTCTTATATGATATATCAAGAAAAAAAGGCAAGGAATCAGACTAGATTTTTATGCAATTAATCTTAAATTCCTTGGAATTTGGATGCCATATTTTCATGTCTACCAGGAACAAAGGAAGAATAGAATACAAAATACTAATTTCATTTGTTGCATGATACTATTTCAACACGATATAAAACTAAACAGAGCACACTGAGTTCTCAGAAATTCTACAATGATGTTAACATCTTGCTCTTATCCCATAGTGGTGATCCAAGTTAGAGTCTACCATCAGAATGTAAACTCCTTCTGATAAACTAGATATTCATGAGAAAATACAATCTCTAGGCATCCCCCAAGTCAAACACGTCTTCACTTGCCAGCATCATCTCACTGAAAGAAATCGTAGAAGGTGGGGCTCCTGGGTAGCTCAGTCGGTTAAGCACTGAACTTTTGATTTTGGTTCAGGTCATGATCTCATAGTCATGGGATCAAACCCCACGTCGCGGGGTCTGTGCTGGGTGCAGAGCCTGTTTAGGACTCTCTCCCTCTTTCTGCACCACCCTCCCCTGCAACTTGTGGGCACATGCACTCTCTCTTTCTCTCTATATAAAAAAAGACAAAAGAAAAAAAGAAAGAAAAATCTGAAAAGGAACTATTCTTTTCAGGAAACATTTTTCTTCTTTATCACTGTGCTATTGGATTTCCCTACCAGTTCATTCTTAAACATAGCCTGAATCTCAACTCTCTAATTCCCCAGAGGGTGGAACTAAAGGTATATTTTGTAGCACACAGCTTGATATTACACTCTTGCTTGGCTTCTTTCTCTTCCTTGTCTCACTTTTTAATTCCCACACCCCCCCCCACCAACCTCTCACTGAGTTTTTCCAGGCAGTGCTTCCTGAAAAATCATTCATTCTCACATGGATCATCATCTCACGATCCGCTTTGGGGGAACTCAAACTGAGATAAGCATACAATAAAAATGTGAAAGCTTCTGATCATCAGAATAATTTAACCCGACTTTATTTGGCACCTATTCCGTTTCTACACTGTTGAGATGTACTATAATACGCTTAATGCTTTCTCCATTGAAGTTTTTCTGGGGCTGAAATTTGGATATCTCTCATTATCTTGTTTCAAGTTTAGGTTATAAAATGGCATTGTGATTTAGTGCCCCGAGGCACTTTTCAGACTAAATTAGTCCAAGCCCTTTATAAATGCCTAGGAGAAATTAAACAGCTTAGCCATAATTGTACAACTGGCTAGAGGTAAAAGTTAAAATGAGAAGCATCTTTAGTGCTTTTTCTAGCCAGTACACAGTGGTGGTGTCTTCCTGCTACAATATGAGCATTTTTCCCCCCTTTATCTGCCTTCAGTGGAGGGAAAACAGCTGGTCACCATCTTTCCTATTTGGCTAAAGAGTGCAAGAATGGATTATTATAAAAATCGCCTCCTTCCCTCTAGTGTAGTGGGTGATGACTCCACTGAAGGGAAGGAGCCATAGAGGGAAACCTTTCAATGTTACTGGCCTGTTTCCATGCAGTCTGTGGATAATAGAGCTCTTTGATGTCTGGTACTTTCATAGCCACCAAACTCAGCTTTCCAGTCAACAGAAAAGCTATTTTACACTACTTTTGATGTGATGAAATAACTTAACTAGACATGGTTAATCACATAGCTGGTGATTATGCCACGCAAGGAAAAGCCATTAAAATAAGCCAAGTGCCGCCTCTATAAAGAACAAAGGAAAACTCCCTAGCAGGCATGTACATAGCTGACTCAAGTGCTCTGGCATGACTCAGTGTTTTACCATCCAGATTCACTCTCACTATTTTCATAAGGTGAAACATAAACATCACTGCTTCCATGAGAATTCTGCATACCTGCCTAACTTGCTTATTTCTTATTCTGTGAGGCAGTCACAATTTGTCTTTACCCTGTTCCAGACATATCTGGCTTTGATCACACCGCGGGGCCGAACACGACAGATTCTGGGACTAAAGCAGAGAAAGCTCTTTTGTAAAAGTTTAATCCCACTTAGGTCATCTGTTTATTGCTTTGTCCAAAACATCTAGGTTTTCAGATGATTTGACTAGGATCACAAATGCAAATCCTATAATAAATGAGAGTACCTACAGGTTAGCAGCATCAAAGGAAAAGAATGCTCTGGGGGAGAACAGCACTGACAAGTTGGTTTATTAGTTCAGCTGGCTTTTAAAGATCAGCCAAGGTCCTGTTTTCAACTAGATTGTTTATTTGTATCAGTGGATGCTCAACTATTTCAAGAAAATAAGCAAACTAGATCTACTAGAGTGGATTCTTTCTATGTAGAGGAAATTCTAATTTTTATAAATTTAAATAAATCGAATATGACATTTAACCCACACTGAAACATTTCTCAAAGCCTGGCAACCAAATGAGTCAGTGATCTTGAAATTAAGCTATTAATTGTAATATATAATTACATTAAAAAATTAAGTATAGGCTACATAAAACAATGAACTGTCTTTAAGTAACCTAAGAAGTATTGGGTGGACTATCTATGTTGGTTGAACACAGAGGGCACTGTTGTATAAAAACCATCCAAGGGCCAATATGGTTGTTAAGAAGATAAAATTTTAAAAATTAGGACTTCCAGGTAATTTGAGAGAAAGTTACTCAGGGTTGTAAAAGGAATCTATACTTATACTTTGTGCTTAGACGATTAATCTTTTTAGGAAGAAGTGTGACAAATCATGAAAAACTCATTCAATATGAGAAAATTTTCATTTTTCAATAATGGATGGGTTTGTTAACTGTATGCAAAAATAAAATGCCAACAGGTCATTAAAAGCTTAATTACAGATGTTTTCAGTGTCTCTAATCACTGTACAGAATGACAAAGAAACGAATTAAGCATTCTGTACCCTAATTGCTTCATCAATAAAATGATGAGGCTCATTCATTCAGTCAAAAATATTCATAGTGCTCCCACTATGTGCCACAGGATTTAAAGCGGTGAGTCAGACAGAATCTTTGCCTTCTTGGAACTTACACTCTGGCAAAGGGAAGATGGACAGTAACATGATAGTGGTAATGACTCTGCAACAAATAATAAAAGATGATGTGGGGGCGCCTGGGGGGCTGATACAGTTGAGTTGAGTGTTTGACTCTTAATTTTGGCTCAGGTCATGAACCCAGGTTTGGGGGCTCTAGTACCGAGTTGGTCTCCATGTTGAGTGTGGAATCTGCTTAAGATTCTCTCTCTCTCTCTTTCTCTCTCTCTGCCCCTCTTCTCTGCTTGCATGCATGCTTTCTTAAAAAAATAAAAAAAAATAAGTAAAACAATAAAATAAAATGATAAGGTGACAGTTACTTGGGGGAGGAAAGCACTGCTTTATTCAGGGATCATGTCACCGAATGGGGGAGGAAAACCTAGCAAAGAGGTCTGGGGCAGTCAGAGGAGAGAATCCCAAAGAGCCAGACCAACCCAAACCAACCCAAACCAAATGCAGGATTGAATCAGGCATGCTAGAACCAGAAGAAAGACAGCATGATAAGCATGATGAGTAAAGGCAAGTGTGAAAAGTGGTTTAGGTCAGAGAAAAAAGAAACTAGACATACGGTATTTAGACCAGGGTACGGAATTAATATTTGAGTCTAAATGTATGGGTAAAGCATTCAAAATTTTGAAGGGGAGAGTGAGATGGTATTTACACATTCATAGATAACCCTTGTGTTTGAGTGCCGACTAGATCTCAGGATAGCAAGAATTGAGGCAGGAAAACCAGTTAGGAAGATATGAGCTACCAGGAGCAGATTAGATGGTTTGGATTAGGGCAGCTAGACTAGATCAGAAATACTCAATTTCTTGGCAATGGATCATTTTGCCAGTCTGTGGAGACTTCTCAAACGAATGTTTTGTGTTTTTTAAAAATTTTTTTTAATGTTTATTTATTTTTGAGAGAGAGACACAGACCATGAGCAGGGGAGGGGCAGAGAGAGGCCGAGACCCAGAATTCAAAGCAGGCTCCATGTCCTGAGCTATCAGCACAGAGCTTGATATAAGGCTGGAACTTGAGCTGTGAGATCATGACCTGAGCCAAAGTTGGACGCTTAACTGACTGAGCCACACAGGCACCCCCAGGCTAATGTTTTTAAATACATAAAATACAATGTAGAGAATTAAAAAAGGAAAACTAGTATATTAACATGTAATTATATAAATATTTTAAAGTATGTGATCAATACATTAAATAAAATTTAGCATAAATAAAAGTTTGAAATATCTGCACAAACTGTAATATGATATGAAAATATCTGATTAATATCAATAACAAGGTGCTACTAATATTACTATGGTTGGTGCTGCATTCATGATTAAAGAAAATGCTAAATTTAATTAGATGTTATGGAAATAAAATTGCAAGCTTTTCTATATAAATTTGCACATCCCTGAACTCTTGAGTGATACATGATCATGATTGCAGCTTCCTTAGTTTATACCACTTTTTTTCTTCTCCATTGAACCCCTTCTAGGAAGCTCGAATTCCAGATAACTATACCATTTCTATCTCTAAAGAGAATCTGTGTCAATATCAGGATAAACTCTATAGAGATTTTTCAGTTTGCCAAGATATCCTGACTTCTCTGACAGTTGGCTTCCATCATAAGATTTAGATGTCAGATATGAATAAGCAATAAAACCAGGGCTCACGGAAACATGCATCCACAACTGCTTTGAAAATATTTATTAAATAAATGGATCGTACATGACTTACTTCCTGTTTATGTACAGAAACACTTTCTCTTATCCTCTCGGAAACAAGAGAAACAATGGGAAAACTTTAACTAGAAATTAAAAGTGCTGGGTTTTGCTCTTGGGTCTTCTCAATTATTTGATTGCCTTTGACAAGGTTCATGATTCACTGATTTCCTCACTTATACTATAAAGCTAAAGTATATATATTTTACACCCACCACCCTGCATGCTACTTTCCTGTGAAAAACTAAAAAAGTTAAATAAAATGAAATAAATATTTTCACACTATTGATATCACAGTATGATGCACTCCCCATGGTTATTTAGTTTGGTTTGATTATATTGTACATTGAAGAGTTCTAATTGTTTTGACAGGCTTAACACCTTTCAAAGAAATTATGTATGGAATGGGGAAATCTTAGATCTGATGTCATCTCTAAGGTACCAAACAGTTTTATCCTCCATTTATTTAATATTTAAGTACATTTTGTCCCATACCCATTCAGCCCTTCCCACTTCCAGCAACCATTGCTTTCAAGGTACTTTTCTAGTACAGAATGCAAGGGGAGATCTGGACCAAGGACTTTCATTATAGATAAAAAGAAACTGTGAAAATAAAATTATCTTTCTATTTTCAAAAAGTATATATATATATATATATATATATATATATATATATATATATATATATATTTTAGGTATCTAGCCTTAAACACAAATATGGGCTATATATACTAAGCCTTTAAAATGTATACAAATTAACCTAATGAGAAGTAGTTCTTGTAAATCTGTTAACCATTTCAATTAGCAATTTTGTTATCACAAAATTTTAAGTCAGCTGTAATAAAAGACATGAGCTAGCTTAGTGTAAGATGACTTGGGCACTAAAAGGTAACCTTCTGTGACATAAAGAGCCATGACATTTACCATTGCAATCAAAGTGTTTAGGTGTGATATGGAGCTTTAACTTTCACCTATAGTTTTGGAAACCCACGGGACTGGATTAATGGAAAGAGCACTTCAATCTTTACTTCTTGGCCAAGATCAACAGGCATTCCCTCATCAAGGAAGTGAGCCCAGGATGAAAGCCAAGACTGTGAATAAGCAAGGGATCTTACTGACCTGATACTATGTGAGTGAAAGGTGAGGTATTACCAACGGTAAAATAGTTGTTTTTCTTACATGTAGAATTTGAGAGAATTAACAGGAAGAAAGCTTAGCTATATTAATGTCATCTATGATAACATATACACAAAGATAGGAGCGAAATGACATAATTGAACAACAGTCTTTGAGGACAGTTACATATTAACCCAATTGCTCATTCTACAAGCTAACATGTTGGCCAGTTACTTAAAATGTCTATGGCTCAGATTTCTAATCTATAAGCACAGTCATAACAGTAACTACACAGCCCCCCGAAGGAGCACTGGGATAATCCATGAGAAAAAGCGTCTTGCAATTGAGTATGCAATTTGAGTTCTGCTCTTGTCAAAATAAGCATTTCTTTTTGCTGACTTGGACTAGTACAAATTAAATACTTTTCAGGCATTGTAACATAATAAGATCTTCTGGATAGGAGTCCTTATTTTCTTGATTTGAATTTTCCATATTTTTATTTCCTCTTTTCCCCACCATTGTCTTCCCCTTCTTGTTTCTTTTCCTTATTTTTTATACTCGTCCATCTTATACCAATCATGCCTCAGTCCTCCTTCCCCTCCTTTATTGTTATCTTTTCTTCCTCCTGCTGCCTTTCCTCTTGCCTTCTCATCACTGCCTCCTTCTCTTTGGCTCAGTTTCAACACTCATTTGCACTGTGACCCTAACGGCCAGAGCGTGCTAAGTTGCATGCTTGTCTTTCCAACCAATCCCAGAACTCTTTGATCTCACAGAGACCTGACCAACCATGGCATTTCTTTGAACTCAGTGCCTTTGGCTTTTCTCAATAGCTCCTCCTAACTTCTGCCTGTAATTTTGCTCTAGCTAGAATTCCACTTGTTGAAAGGTGCCAGTTGTACAGGTGCCAAATATTTGAGGTTTTGTTATGTGATCAGAAATTTGGATATTTTAAATCAGGGAATTTTAGCAGTGCTCTAGTGCTTAAATGAGCCTTAAATACAGATTTAAGACTTAAGACAATACAACTTTTCTGTGAATAAAATTAAAAGGAAACAATGGCAAATACAAAATGGCTGTTTATATTATATTGTTTCTTATCAGAGCAATATAAACAATTTTCTTAGCTGTGCAAAAATTCCACTAAAATCTCCTCCCTCAAATTGTAAAGTAAAGCAGCTTAATAATTTAATAAAATCCATCTTTACAAGTCTTGTGTGTTTATTTAAACTGGATTATAATTAAGATGGAGAAGTAATGGTATAAAGGAGATTAGAAGATTATAACATGCAAAAATATAGAAAAACTACATAATAGCAAGTCCTAAAAAAGGAATAGTGAAGTAATTAGTTGCCTTGACTCGAAAAAGTTAATAACAGATTTGCATGTTACATCAGTCAAGATTTTTTTTTTAATTTGCAAAGTAGAAACAATGTAACTCAGTTGTTTCTCTCCCTCCTTGATTATACTTAAAGAATTGATTGTTTATCTGGAGAAGGATAAAAAAACCTGATTGAATTCTCTGGAAAACTGCAACACAAAATCATGTGAGACTGCACTGTTACCATATTGATTGTAAATGTGAAAAACAGTGGGTTGGTCCTTTACGTAATGTGGCTGGAGGCTCTGTGGTTCAGCTTTATTTATAAATAAAAGTGGGAAAGGAAGCAAATTATAATTTTAGAGTGTGTGAATATTTTTCTAAAACGTTCACAAAGGAAGAAAGGTTAGGAAGGGAGGAAGGAAGGAAGCCAACCAGCCAGGCAAGGAAATAAAACACTTTCCTCTTTCTTTTACCGAGAGTTGAACCTAAAGATACTCTAAAAGCTTTGGTCTACAGAATGTAATTGTTAAAACTGTACCAATTTGGGGCGCGTGGCTGCCTCAGTCGGTTAAGTGTCTGACTCTCAGTATCAGCTCAGGTCATGATCTCACTGCTCATGAGTTCGAGCCCTGCATCAGGCTTGGCACTATCAGCCTGAGGGATTCTTTCTCTTTCTCTCTCCCAATCTCTCTGCCCCTCCCCTGCTCACACTCATGCTTTCTCTCTCTCTCTCTCTCTCTCTCTCTCAGTAAATAAAGAACATTAAAACAAGTGCACCAATTTGACATGTCTGAGACCTGGACTCTGCTGCTCCTAGAGGAAGACTGAGTATGTATGGTGTTTGTGAGTCAGGTCACAAATTGCTCTACCTTTGACACTGACTAGAACTTGAAATTCAATCTGTTAAGTTTATCCTTTTACTTGAAGCTGTTGTTCCTTTGTAAAACATACCTTTCCCTAGGATGGGAATCACTTATGCTGTTTTAATCACTTATCATGTGACAGAAGAAACTAAAAGTTTATTTTAACAAGAAAAGGATGGCTCCAGAAGAGATGGGGCTACCGAAGAATAATTATTAGAAAAGTGAAAAAAAAATTTGTAACATACATAATTTTTAATGGGAAACACCTATTTAATCCATATCGTATCAAGATCTATATTCCTATTTTTATTTTTTTTACTGAATAAATATCCAATGAGTTTTTCCTATGTGCAAGTCATTGTTCTAGGCTCTGCTGATATCAAACACACACACACACACACACACACACACACACACACACAGTTATGATGTTCATTCATCTTACCTTCTTTCAGTATGCAGTTATTGAATTTCTAATGTGTGCCCAGTAATGGTCCGGGTTAGGGACACTGACATGAATACTAGAGTAAATTTCCCATTTTTCTTTGTGTTTATGTTCTTTGGGGAATGATAGGAAGAGACAAAAAATGTCAAAGTGTTGTCATATTAAATGAAGAGTATTTGAGATCAGGGAATAACTGAGGGAGAGTGGGCATTTCAGATGTGAACTGAATGAAGAAGGGGCCAACCATACAAAAATTTTGAGACAGAACATTCCAGCTATAGGTAAACAACTCAGAGACAGGAGGAAGTCTAGTAAATTAAAATAGGAGCTACCTGTGTTATAGGCTTCATGAGAGAGAGCTAGAGGCAGAATGTTATGAGTTAAGAGTGCTGAGGTAGACAGCAGCCAGATTATGAAGAGAATTATGGCTTGTATGACATCTGTATTTTGAGTGTGCTGAAAACCACTGTAGAGGTTTTCAGCAGAAAAAGGGACAAGAGAAAATGTATGCTTTAAAATTTTTATTCTGCCTGAAAATAAACTATGTACAGACTCTGTGTTGGGGCCACTGCTTACCAAAGGCCTTTTAAAAAGCCATTGCCATTTTCATTTCTACTTAAGATGTAGGAAATCACAACGGAACATCACTCCCATCTTCACAACAAGAAAATGGTGGATAATCTACAAAATCTTGACTTCCTTGAATTCATTAGAGCTCTGAGGCGGCAAGACAGCAAAGTGAACTGAATCCCAAGCGGTGACAAGCACCTCTGAGGAGACCCTGGACTATTTCACCTTTGGCAGAGTATGGGAGGAAGAGATGACTGCCATAGAAGTGAGTAATATATAATCAGCCAAAACAAAACAAAATCTACAAGACTGTGGGATAGCACATCAGTTTAGAATAACACAAAGCCCCTCTCACAATGGTGAGAAGAGGTACTTGTCACTCACTCACCAAATCCTGTTCATGGGCTTCCACCAGGTAATCATAAGAAAAATGGGTACAAGGCAGGAGAACAGAGTAAGTTCCCTGCAATGGCACAACTATGTAAGAGGTGACCAGCTGCCGCTGAGGGACAAGCACACAACAATTATTCCCCAGATCCTGTCTCCATGAGAAGCAAAATCCTAAGCCACTGAGAAAAAGGCAGCAAATCTTTCTGCTCCCATGCCTGCTGGAGAGTGATACAAGCAAAGCCACTGGAGGAAGGGTAGGAAACCCTCCTTTGTGCCTAAACAACCAGGCAAAGATTCACTGCCTCTGGGGGAAAGGTAGAAACAAAAGCTGTCTGCCCCTTGGGGAAAGGGCAGGAAATCTCCCCAAGGCTCAGAAGGTTGACTGATACCAATCAGGGGTATACTACTTCTGAGGGAGGAGCAGAAAACTCCTTCTCAAGACCTTTCAAAGATAGATGACAGAGTTTGGCTGTCATGGGAAGAACAGGCAAGAACGATGAAGAGACTCAAAGCTCAGACACAAAGACCTTGCTTAAGACTAAACCTGAACGAGGAGAATAGAGATTCACGGCCCCAATCACAAGCTTAGCAAGGCTACCAAGCAGTAACGATGCACCACAGTGTGGATTTTAAAGCAGTGTGAGCAGTAATTGTGAATGTAGAGAAAGACCCTCAATGTGATAAAGATATCTAGGATCTACAGAAAACCGTAGGCAAAGCAGGAAAAAAAAAAAATCCTTTGGCACGCCAGCCTTCACACTAAGCACAAAATGACAAACACTTACCATTGGAGAAATTTGAAACTTGTGGTATGTTGGAGGTGACAAAAGCAATCACAAAATCTACAGTTTGCTCAACTACTGGATGGATTGGCTCCATCTTCCACATCAACAGCCTGGCATTATTCTAGGCATAAATACTATTGATTTCAATTTCAACTGATTTCCATGAAACATGTTTAGCATCCAATTGAAATTAGGGGACATGCAAAAAAAGCAAGGGTGAAAAAAAGATCCATTCTCAAAAGAGAAAGCAACTAATAGAAGCAAACTCAGAAATGACTCAGATGTTAAAACAATCAGAGATTTTAAAACAACTATGAGTAATATATCAAAGACTCAAATAAAAAAAGGACATTATGCAGGAACAAATGGGGAATCTCAGCAGAGACGGAAACTATAAAAAATGTCAAATACAAATGTGTACAATTTAAAAAACACTCTTGGGTATCAAGAATTCCTTTGATAGCCTTATAAATAGACTGGACACAGCTGAGGAAAGAAATAATTGACATGGGTCTGAAGAGAGGTAAAGGGAAATTATTGAAAATGAAGCAAAAGAGAAAAGAATGAAAAAAAAGTCCGCTAGAATTACGGGACAATCACAAATAGTTTAACATATAGGTAAGTGAAGTTCCAGAAGAAAAAAATTAGGAGGTTGAAGAGATATTTAAAGAGATATAGGCTAAGAATTTTCCAAAACTAATGAATACAACAAACCACAGATCCAAAAAGATAAGAGAACACCATGCAGGATAATTACGAACTATATATATTTTACATATATATTATATATATAATATATATATACACATACATATATATATTATATATATAATATATATACACATACATATATATTATATATATAATTATATATGTTATATTATTATGTATATATGTATTATACATATACTATATATATAGTTTGTAATATATATATTATATAGCATATGTATGTGTGTGTGTATATATATATATATCATAGAGGTAAACAAAACAAAAATGTAAACAAAGTGTAGGCATATCATAGTTAAACTTTGGAAAGCCAAATACAAAGTGAAAATCTTGAAGAACAAAAAAATAAACAGAAGAACAAAGGTAATAGCTATGGAAGACTTTTCATCCCTTGTTATACTACCCAGAGATGATGGAGTGACATCTTTAAAGTACTGACAAGGCTAAACATAACAAAACTATCGATACAGAATTTTATGCCCAGCAGAAATCGTTTACAGAAGTGAAAGCAAAGTACAGACATTTTTAGACAGAGAAAAGCTGAAAAATTTCATTGCCAGTAGATCTGCATTACAAGAAATATTAAAGGAATTTCTTCAGACAGAAAGAAGATAACACAAATGTAAATTTGGATCTCTATAAAGAAGAGCACCAGAAATGGTAAAAATGCAGGTGAATATAAAAGATATTCTTTTCCCTGTTTTTAAATAGGCAAATGTAAAAGATAAGTGAGTCTTTAATACAAAATAGTCACAATATATTGTGGGGTTTATAACATAGAGAAAAGTGAAATGCACAATAAGAGAAGCAAAAGAAGTGGGAAGGAGGAAATGGATTTAAAATTCTTACTGTCACACAGTTCTTACACCATGAAGTGATATCATGCTATTGAAGATAGACTTTCATAAATAATTTATAGGGGGGCCTGGGTGGCTCAGTTGGTTAAGCGTCCAACTTTGGCTCAGGTCCTGATCTCATGGTTCATGAGTTTGAGCCTTGCGGCAGGCTCTGTGCTGACAGCTGGGAGCCTGGAGGCTGCTTCAGATTCTGTGTCTCCCTCTCTCTCTCCCCCTTTCCTGCTAATGCTCTCTCTCTCTCTCTCAAAAATAAATAAACATTAAAATTTTTAATACAAAAATAATAATTTATATTAAAAATTTAGAACAATTTGCACATACACAGACGCATAAACCTTTGGCTGTTACTTTATATGGCAAAAGGGATTTTGAAGATGTTAAAGATCTGGAGATGGGGAGGTTATTCCGGATTATCCAGGAAAGCCTAATATAAACATAAGGGTCCTTAAAAGAAAAGGCAGATCAGAGTCAGTAGTGGGTATGTAGCCACAAGACAAGAAATGCAGGTGGTCTCTAAAACTGAAAAATATAAGGAATGGATGGCTTCTGAAGGAATACAGCCCTCCCAACCATGACATTAGACTTTGGAATTCCAGGTATGTAGGAAAATAAATTCATGATATGTTAAGCCGCTAAGGTTTGTGGTAGTTTATTGCAATGGGAATCAGGAAACCAATACAACTAGTTAAGTAACAGTATGGGTAAAATGCAATAATAGAAATACTCAGATAATTTTAAAAAGTTCAGAAGAGGCAGAATAGAACAGAGAACAGATGGGAAGACTACAAAAACAAAAATATAAAAATAAAAAATAAAAATAGCAAGACGGTGGGTTTAAATCCTGTAACATTGATAGTTATATTAAATATAAAAGCTCTAAACAGAAAATATAAAAGGCAAAAATTGTGACATTGGGCAAAAAGGCAAATCCCAGCTGTTTGTTGTCTACTAGAAAACCACGTTAAAGGAAAACACACACAAAAATAAAAGGATGGAAGAAAATATGCAATGAAACCAGAAAGATGGAAGAGTTACAGTAACATTCAACAAAATAGTCTGAAAGAGAAAGAATCTTGGCAGGGATTCTGAACAAATCCTCTCATAAAACAGAAACCAAAATTGCATTTCCAAACTCATATCATAATACAAAATGCTGGCAAGAATGTGGAAGAACAGGGGCATCTGGGGGGCTCAGTCGGTTGAGCATCAGGTTTCTGCTTGGTTTCAGCTCAGGTCATGATCTCACGGCTCGGCTCGTGAGTTTGAGCCCCACATGGGGCTGTACTCTGACAGTGCAGAGCCTGCTTGGGATTTCTCTCTCTCTCTCTTTCTCTCTCTCTCAATCTCTCTTCCCCTCCCTGGATTTTTTTCTCTCTCTCTCAAAAAAGAAAAAAAAAAAAAAAAAAACATTAAAAAAAAAAAGAATGTAAAAGAACAACACACATCCATTGTGGATGGTACAGCCATTTTGCTAAAATAGTTTAGCACATTTTTTTATACAGTTACACTTAACCATACGATTCGTCACTTCTATTCCTAGGTATTTATTCAAGAGAAATTAAAACATACGCTCCCTTCTATACCTGCATGTGAACGTTTCATGGTAGGTTTAGAAATCACTGCTTGTAGAATTCCTTATTTGTATTAGTTTTCTATTCCTGCAGTAAGCAGTTACAAATTCAGTGATTTAAAACAACACCCACTTCATATCTCCCAGTGTTGTAAGTCAGAAGTCTGGGTTCCCTGTTCAGGGTTTCGTAAGGTTGAAATCAAGGTACCGACTAGGCTTGGCAGTTATCAGAAGGCGTGGAGGGAAAGTTTCCTTCCAAGTTTATTCAAGTGGTTGGCAGAATCCAGTTCCTTGTGATTGTCGGTTTGAAGTCCCAACTCTCTTGATAGCTGTCAGGTGTCTGCTCTCCGTTAACAAAGGCTTCCCGCATTTCTTCTCAGGTGACCCCCTCCACATTCAAAGCCATCAACAGTACGTGAAATCTTCCTCGTGTTTACATTTTCTGCACTGCACTTCTGCTACCAGCATAACAAAATTTCTGCCTTTAAAGGGCTCATAGATCAGATTAGGCCCACCTGGGCTCTTTACCCTATAATCCTCTTATCCCTATGGTCAACTGTGCCATATAACAATACAATGACACGTGTGGTATTTTATCATATTCACTAGTTCTGTCCACACCCAAATGGGAGAGAATTACACAAGGATGAAGGTCATTGTGGTCGTTCACAGAATTCTGCCTACATATATAATTCCAGAATTGATAGATAGGCTAGAATATTTGTTAAGAAGCATTAATCTGACTTGTATAATTATACATACATACATATATATATATATATATATATATATATATATATATAATTGCATCTCTTGTACTTTGATATTTTACAGACAGCTATTGGGCAAAGTATCTAGAATGAACCGGTGATAGGTTTTAACCATGGATGTTCAGGATCACATCAATGGCAAGGTTTTGCTTTGCAGGTTTGTTCCAAAGCAATTTCATTGACTGGATTTACAGTAAGAGCTAATTTCTAGGTGAGTAGTGCTGACCATATTTTCTCTAGGTATGAAAGGAAAGATACAAAGAAAGCCATGAACCCAACTATTCAAGCAGTAATTTAAGAGGAAAATCAGTCTTGAGTTCCATCGCTGGATATACATCTGATTCTGAAATGTGATGAAGAGGGGAAAGCAGATGAACTAAAATGGGACCCTGCAGGAATGCAGTGTGGTACAAAGTCCCAGAAGTATCATTAGCTCTCCTTTATATCACCTCTTTTTTAAGTGCCATTAAGGGATGAGTAAGACTATCTCCTCTGAGACCTTTAAATTTTGGCCATGGAAGTGTGGATTTTGACCCTTATTTAAGGATTTAATGATCCGATACTAGCTGACTTGTGTTTGCTCTTGTTTTTTGCTCTAATCTGGTCCCACCGAAGGGCCAAATGAGACATTATCTTTTTTTTCCCCTAATTGCATTTCGTTGGTGCTTCTCTCGTGTATATATATATTTGACCTACATTGTCTTAAATACTCCTAACACATTTGCAATCTAAGAAGTATTGTTCCCACTTAGAAGAGGAAGAAACTGAGGGTTGGAAGTAATTAAGATTATCTTCGTAAAATGACGCAAATAGAACCAAGAATCTGAATTAGGAAACAGGTGCATCTGAATTCAAAGTTTGTGGTCTTACCATTTTCTTTCATTACTTCTCATACAACACATAGCATTAGGCCTCCTTGGACTTTGTCTCCTTTTCCAAGGTTCATGTGGCCTTGAACTAATGAATGATTAATTGAACTAACGACGAATAATTACATCATTAGGTGTAATCCTATGCATTTTACTTTGGCTGTGTGTGTAGTTTATGTTGCAATTTGCTTTTCGGCTTTAGTCTTAGCATTGTGAATTTTTATTCTTGGTTTTCTATGATAAATACTGTGATTCAGGTTACTGTGACCTATCACTGTATTTGTTTGTTGTGCTTATTTGCTTTGTTGGGGAACCCCAGATCCAGAAAGCTGGGTTAACCATACTGCTTTTTTCATGGCATGAAAACATCATTCCACTCTGCAAAGTTCCTAAACTGTTTGGCGTCTTTTAAAAATGCCTTTACTTTATCTCTATTCTCTCTTCTCATTCCACCCCTCCCTCCCCATAGGCTACTATTCCACTTGTTTGAGATCTTTTCAAAATTCATATATGTCTTTTACATGTGGGGTTTTTGTGTATTTTAAAAATACATACTTATAATATTCATCTAATTCTGTTTTACTCTTTTTCACCCAGCACTGTGTTTTTAAGATCTACTGAATCTCTTGACCATCGCCTCTAACATCTGAAAAATATTCCATAGTGTGCATTTTCCTGTGGGAAAAACAGGTTGCCATCAATTTCCCACTTCTGGAAGTAATGCTGCAGTGAACATTCTCAAACTGCAGAGATCTGAGGTGGAAGTGAGGGATAAGCAAACTTTTCTGGACCATATGCTCCAGAGTGAGACTGCTGGGTCACAGGTTATACATTAACTCAGTCTGACAGCAAACTCCTCAACCAGCAGTGGCCAGCGTTCCTGTATCTCTATATTCCTTCCAGCTCTTGGCATCAGTCACTTTTAGGTTTTTGTAATTCTATGGATTTAAAATTCTTTCTCTCTTTTTTTCTTTTCTTTTTGTTTTGTACTAATGAGTTAAAGTTATTAATAATATAGGTTTCTCCCGTTGAGAATTACCACTTTGTAATCTTTGTCAATTTCTCTATTCATTTACTTGTCAATTTTCAAGAGTTTCAGATATTAATTCCTTATTTTTAGATAATGTAAATATTTTCTTCCAACATGCTGTCTGTTAACTTTGTCAGTAACATTCTTTATGAATAAGAATATTTAATATTGATAAAACAACACAGACCTTTTCCCTTTTGTTTTGTGCTGTGGAGGGTTGGTTTATGAAATCCTTTCTCAACTTAGATCACAAAGATATTCTAATATATAAACTATTATTTATAGTTTACATTACAATTTTTTAATGTTTATTTACTATTGAGAGAGAGAGAGCAAGTGGGGATTGCAGAGAGAGAAGACACCGATTCTGAAGCAGGCTCTAGGCTCTGAGCTGTCAGTACAGAGCCCATCACAGGGCTTGAAATCACAGACCGAGAGATCATGACCTGAGCCACCGATGGACGCTTAACTGACTGAGCCACTCAGGAGCCCCTATAATTTACCTTTTATACTTGGCCCTTAATCCTTCTGAAGCTTATGTTTCTAGATGTTGCTAAATGAAAAAATGTTTCATATTTTTCTACTTGGTGAGACAATATACTGTCTTCTAATTCTTTTCTCATTTCTTTCTTCAACATTTTTTATCATATATCAAATTCTTATATATGAACGAGTCCATCTCCAATTTCTATTTACTTAAGTATTAATATTTATGTCTGATTATATAATAATCTTTATATTTATATATAAAGATAATTTATATAAAGATAAAAATAATATATATTTATATATAAATTAGTATTTATATCTGATTATATAATAATCTTTATCACAGAGAATTATTTTATTTTTTTTTATTTTTTTTATTTTTTTTTTTTAATTTTTTTTTTCAACGTTTATTTATTTTTGGGACAGAGAGAGACAGAGCATGAACGGGGGAGGGGCAGAGAGAGAGGGAGACACAGAATCGGAAACAGGCTCCAGGCTCTGAGCCATCAGCCCAGAGCCCGACGCGGGGCTCGAACTCCCGGACCGTGAGATCGTGACCTGGCTGAAGTCGGACGCTTAACCGACTGCGCCACCCAGGCGCCCCACAGAGAATTATTTTAAAGGATTGGTATAAATAAATTTCATTTCTAGAATAGTGTTACTGAGAGTTTCTACTAAAATATTTTTTACATGTACATATCTCCGAAATTTAAAATTTAGGGAGATTTAAAAAAAAATCTTCACTGGTTGATTTGAAGACATGTCTCTGATCTGTCACTGATAAGAAAAGGCAAAGTCATTCAACATCCTAAAATAGATGGTCCATAAAACTCCTTACTACTCCAAAACTCAGTTTCTAGGGTGGAAAACTAAGGGAACTTGAATAACTGGGACAGTATATGGATATAGTGAAAATTGATAGTGTGTCACTAATGCCCTGACAAGCGCTACTGTGAAATTCCGTTTTTACTTTTAGACCCTCCTCTGTTCTGGATTCTCACTAAAGCATTTGCAATCTATAACTTTTCCTAGAATTTCGCGGAATCCAGATTTCCTGCCTGATTGCCAAGACCATCAATGTTGCATCAATGGGATATACTAAGTTATCAGTGGATTACATAGATTTTCTGATTTATAATATCATACAGCACATTTCTTCACCACATTCTTCACTGGAAGGTGATTTTGTTGCTTGCTGATGGCTATTTCATTATATTAAAGTGGACTGCAATATGGCCAAGTAAGCACTAGCCAGTTGCTTAGTGTGGTAATAGGCCTAAGAATCTATTTATGTATCAAAACACACTTTGGAACAGCCTGGATATATCCTGGAAAGGAATGACATGTGTATATAGTTCTGGGTGGCAGGCTCGTAATTTGGATAATCTCATCTGCTCTGTATTCTCCTTGTCACCATAATATGTGGTTTAGGATTGAGTTTATCTGACAGTAACAAAAAACCTTACTATAATGACTTTAAAAAAGTAGAATGCTTAATTATGTCAGACAAAAATAAAATAGGAGGCCATTCACCTATATTGATTTAAATAAAGTCATCAATGAATCATGCTTTTTTCCCTTTTACTCTGTGGCTTTTGTCATAGTGGCATCACAGCAGATACTGCATTTTTAAAAAATGAGCATTTCAGAAGGATTACCCTTATTAATATTTGAAGGCATGTTACCTTTCAATCTGCCTTCTTAATATTCTAGACCCTTTAGAAGTTCCTTTTATAATATTATTTACCCATTTTTAATTATCTAGTCCCCTTCCTTAAATGTCCTTTTGAAATGTGTTGTGCAGTAATGGTACAGATATATCTTGATAAATGTATTATCGCTCTTGATTTAAACACTATGATAAAAACAAGGCATTATAATTACATGATATATTTAAATAATGCAAAATATGCATAATACCAAATAACATATACTATAAAAGGCATAATATTTGTTGAGAACTTATGATGTGGCAGCTTTCATCAAGCAGATGCCTGACATAAAATAATCTAATTAATCTCAATTTAATTTCAGATATAAGTAGTAGTAATATCCCCTTTTACAAATGAGGAAATTGAATCTCAGAGAGAACAAGCACTTGCCCAATGTCACATAGCTAGTGAGCGGTTCTTCTGGTGTTTGAATCTAGGCAATCTGGCTCTAGAGTCATGCTCTTCTTAAACACCATGCTATGCCACTATGCTTCTATAATAAAATTTGGTTCCATATGGCAATTTTTGCCAAGTTGTATTATGTGATTGTTTCATACTCAACTACTCAACTTGTAGTCACTAAATCCCCAGATATTTTCTCTTATAACATTTAAAAACTACATATGTGCTTGTGGTAGAGACATTTGTGACCTTTATCTGTGTGTGTTTATGTTATGAAATCAATTTTATAACATACTAAGTGGTTCAGTTAAGGACCTTGAAAAGCACATGGGCTCTAGGTTTTTTGCCAAGTTTTACAATTACATTTTTTCTCTTAATTAGTCTAACCTCATCCATCTGAAATTTGGTTCACTTTTGGCAGGATAAGTAAAGGCCTTGCTACAAAGAATGCATAAGTCAGATGAAGCCTTTGATTATTATCCATTCCCATAAAACATACAGATGTGGCCTTAATAACGTATACTAAAAATTCCAATTTTTGTAAACCAAGAAATTTGGGACAGCTCAGCAACCTTCTTAGGGGGAATATCAACCATCACAATACCAGTTAAGTAACAGCTCTCAAATCTACACTGTTCAGCTTTCAAAAGTTTAAATTCATTTATGTACTGAAGTTATTTTATTTTTTTTTTTAATTTTTTTTTCAACGTTTATTTATTTTTGGGACAGAGAGAGACAGAGCATGAACGGGGGAGGGGCAGAGAGAGAGGGAGACACAGAATCGGAAACAGGCTCCAGGCTCTGAGCCATCAGCCCAGAGCCCGACGCGGGGCTCGAACTCACGGACCATGAGATCTTGACCTGGCTGAAGTCGGACGCTTAACCGACTGCGCCACCCAGGCACCCCTTTACTGAAGTTATTTTAAAAAGCTATTGAAGTGTGGGCCACTCTTTTCAGTGTTGTTGGAGAGGAGATAAAAAATAGTTTTTACAAAATTTTTAATGTTTATTTATTTTTGAGAGACACATAGAGACAGAGCACGGGTGGGGGAGGGGCAGAGAGCAAGGGAAACATAGAATCCAAACAGGCTCCAGGCTCTGAGATGTCAGCACAGAGCCTGAAGCGGGGTTCGAACCCATGAGCCAGGGGATCATGACCCGAGCCAAAGTCAGATGCTCAACTGACTGAGCCACCCAGGTGCCCCCCAAAATAAAGTTTTGACTCATATAAGAAATGCAAAATATTTTGTTTATAATTATCATGAATGTTCCTGCCAGCCCATGGGTTAAGGACAATTTGACTGAGAAATAACAACAAAACCCATGTAAATTAATCACTGCGGAAAGCCTGAAAAATGATGAATTTCAGCAGTAGCTTTATTTGTAGTCAACAAGAAAATTAGATTATCTTTTTGCAGCAGAAGAGGTTATAATTTGTTATATCTCATTGACAGCCTTTAAAATATACAAACCTTTTACCTAACAAAGATAACACATCTTTAGGAGAAATAAAATTACTTGATTTGCTTTATGAACCAATGGGTGTCATATCAGTATTAAACAACATAAAATATTGTACTGTTGCTCTTGATTGGTGTTGTATCTATATTTTAGAAGAGCAGAGGAGTAATAAAAGATGTTTGCCTACTGTCATGCAACTGGAATCAAGGCTCCTCTTAGTACCAACTGCTGAGAGAAGCATACTGTATTCAGAAATATTAGATATTCAATAAATACATAGAAACAAAAATTTCAAGTTAAAGAGGGTCTTAGGGACTGTCTACCCATGATGATTTTCTTTTTTCAAGAAAAAGACCTTTGAAAAACACATTTTTATATATTTTACTATATGTAAAACATAGTCATGAGACACTGCTCTCCTTAAAGAGAGTACTCTAAGGTCCACCTTAGAAAGTGGGAGACCCCTCACTTCCCCATATGATGGCTCCTACCTTATGAGGTAACATTGGGACGTAGTTTTAAATAATTAGTAATTCCACTATTTGATAGAAATGAGGAAATCAAGGGACAAAGATGCTAGTAGAATTCACATTTACTTTTCCTGGTTCCTAGATGAGTATTCCATCATCTGAAATGTTGTATTGAAGATTAATGCTGAAGGATAGATGTTAGCACAATGTAATTGTAGGCCAAATGGAACAGATCTTTATATTACCTGTATTTTGGAATTATTGATGCTACTGTCCTGCTCCATTAGTAGGGATAATTGCTATATGACTGCACTGAGTCATTTTGAAAGCTATTAGATTCAATTGAATGCTAAATGCATTTTGTTACAACTAATAGGTTTGTTTGGCACTGAAACAGCTATCAACAGCAAATTCTGAGATCTTCATAAAGATCATAAAACCAAACATACATCCTCTTCATATGCCAAGGATAGCTTAAGAAAAGTATAACTGGAAAGCCTAGATTCAGAGTAGATGGCCTTTGTAGGGCTAGTGAGATTAAGATTTTAGTTAAATTTTAGTCCCAATTATAAATGAGAATCCATAGGATTTGCAAGTATCACGGGCAAATGGCTAATCTCATCACACGTTACTCTCACTCCCTTCCATTCAATAAAATATGAATAAAAGTATGAACAAAAATATGGAAGAAAATAATTTTATCTAGGATGGTGCAATCCTAAAATAATTTCTGTAAATTTGAAACTCATATACAACATTAAATCCAGACCTAAAGAAATAGAACTGTGTTAACATTTAAAAACTCAGTGACACACACTTCTTACAGGTAATATTAATTTTCCTTTTATCAATAATCCTATGGAACCAAATCTCTTTTCATCTAGAAATGTTTTTATACTTGAATGGTAGTCCAGAAAAAAGGAGCTCTGGTGTCCATAGTTGAAAGAAGTTCTGATGTCTAAAGTTGAATACACCTTTTCTCCTTTGCTTGTTTACCACCTTTTTTTCTGTCTCTCTTCAATTGGTCTAACTTGGACGTTCTCCAGATGTGGAATTCCAGCCTCAAGGCCATCTCCCTACTTGCTAGCTGTGACCTGAGGCCCCATCAATCTTGCCAAAGCATGGAAAACTCTTTACTTAGTTCAGCCAAAGAGAATAAATTTAAATTCAAAGCGAGGTATAAAACACTTGCAAATGTAGAGAAATAAAGTAGTTCAATAAGGGAAGTTTCTGATTCTATTTTAATCTAAGTTTGACATGAGTGTAGATTGACAGACAGTGTGGGGGACACCTAACTGTATTTCTTTCCTTTGTTCTATTTTCTTCTCTCCTAATTTTCCTGTTTTCCCTTTTCTTTTGTAAAACTTGTTCTTATTATTGGCTATGAGGCCAAAGGGCTTTCATGATGGCAAAACTTCTTTGTAAGACCTTTTCTTTTTCTGTTTTGAAGTCTCTGATCCTATTTTAACATCTCTGATTCCTGGTAAGGTCCTCATTCCATTTCAATTTCTTAGGTGATGATCTGCTTCAAACTATCAGAAAATTTACATAGGAGCAACAACTGATAAGCTCTGACCCCACTGAATGATCAGCCTGGCTCAGGTGGTCTATTTCCATTCACTCCTTAAAGTTCTTTTTGATAAGTTCTCCCCTCATTCTTCCAGGAAAAGGGTTTCAAGAAAATATCATTAAGCCTTCACATATCCCTCCAAATTAATAAGATTTACCACTTACTCATGTCAATATCCCTGGACTTGGGGGGTTAGCACAAAAAGAGCTGTCACACTGAGACTTCTGGATGACAAAAAACCATTCCCATTGAGAGAAAAAAAAAATTCATCTTCTCCTCAAAGCCATTGTTTTTCTATTAGTTCAAAGATATTATTTTAAGCTAAAGAGAGACCAATTCCAAGGCAATATCTATAAATGGAAAACATTGGAAAAAGAAGAATGTTCCATTGAGTTTTTTACTGTTGATGAAGTATGTTGCTCTCAGACTAGAAATGCCTTGATGCAAATTTCAAAGTTGTAAAGATTATCAGAAAACTAGAGTTCCTATACAGATTTATCTATGTCTTTATTTTAATTTGAATTTCCTTGAAAGAAGTCATATTTTATTTTATTCAATATATTTAAACTAAAAAAAAAAAACCTGAAAAACATTTCATCTTACCCTACCTTGCTCCAACCACCAATCTGTTCTCTATATCTATGAGCTTTAATACTATAACATATATATATGTTACATATGTGTATATATATATATGCTATATATATGTATATTGTATATATGTATATATGTATAATACTATATACATGTGTATATATATATATATATGTAATCGTACATATAAGAGAGATCATACAGCATTCGTATTTCTCTGTCTGATATATTTGCATTTCTCTGTCTCACATGTTATCTTCTAATAGGATTAGTGCAGTAGCCTCCCAAGTGTTGGGCTGGCCCCTAGTTTCTCTTTCCTCCCAACCATTCTCTATATACTAATCAGAGTGATCTTGCTAAAACAGGACTCTTCTACTTAAGCCATTCAGTGACTCTAAGATAACTCTTAATTGGGGGACAAACCTGGCCCCCACCTCCACCTTCCCCTGGCTTTGCATTCCTGTGACAAGTCTTTTACTTCCATAATTACACTATGCTACTCATCCCCAAATCTTTACATGGGCACTTCTCTCTTCCTAGAATGACTTTACCCACCCACTCCCTCCAAATACCCACCCCCCCTACATAATTAAGTCCTCATCATGCTTATAAGTAAGCACTTCTCTCCTCTTCATGTCTATCTACCTGGCCCAAGTGCACAGCTCTATTCAGTTCACTGGACCTACTGGACCTTACTGGACCTACTGAGCAACTTTGTCCCCAGGAACTGCACTGGTGAAGGGGAGGAGACAGGGCACTGTGCATGCAGAGCTCCAAATTCAAACCACCATTTCCAGAGGCTGAGGAAAAAAAAGAAATCCTTAAATATTAACATATGCCTATAAATTCCTGATAAATACCTGTGGTAGGAATCTATGAATAGAGCCAAGCATGAGAAATAGATGCATTAGCTAACCTTGCCTCAGAAACAAATCTTCATCCTAAGACAAGAAATTAGATATAACATTTATTGAAAATGAGCACATTTTCTATGAGATTTTCCTTAAGAAACTCCAGATGGATTTGGAATTGGAATTACAGCTAATGCCACATAAGCATTCCTAATGTTGTCAGCTCCACTGGGACGAAGTGTCTCACCCCAACCCCTCAGATGGTCAATTATGACTTAAATCCTCTTGAAAGCCCCCTTAAGACTCCATCGTTACCTAATGTCAATTGTTCAATTACAAATCAGGTTTCAAATGTCTCCAAATTCTGCACATTGAAGAGGTAAGTGGAAAAAAATTTGAGAGATGGAGAAGGACCAGATCAATTTGGACTTTCATTAAACTACATATAATTAACACAGAACAGATGCTTCCCAATTAATTGTACTGGCTTCAGACACAGGCAAATCTTTACTGATTTGTCTTGGACAGAACTTAGCAGGGGGAAAAAGCTAATAGAATCAACATATATTTTACAATAATTTATAATAATATTACCATTACCTTAAAATGCTTATATGCCTCTGTGCATATCATGGAGTTAAGTGCTACATAAAGTTATTTAGACAGAGGTAGGCACTTCATTCTAATAGTTCAAGATCTAAAACACAGGATATTGATAAGGTCATATGAATAACAAAAAATACCAAGTGAAATGTGAAACAAAATCTATCTATCTAAAGAAAGAACACTCTATCATCTATCTATCGATCATCTATCTATCTAATCTATCTATTTCTCAAATATTTTATGTATAAATCTTTACTATTTACCTATGAGTCTAAGTGCAAAATCTGTATGGCATTCACAAAATATGAGTACAGAATATAACTTTAACACATAGAAAATATCATACACACATTTTCTCACAATAAATAAAAAGGGTCTCAGACCCTGAAAAAAACACCATCTACTAGAAAAATAGACCAAGGCTTTGTCTAAATGACAGTTCCAAAGAGGATACAAATTTTAAAAAAGCAATACAATTATGAGCATGGGGTCGTTATGATGCTCAATACATTGTTTCCAGTTTAAAAAAATTAAAAGTATCTGGGACACCTGGGTGGCATTAGTTAAATCAGTTAAGTATCCAACTCTTGATTTCAGCTCAGGTCATGATCTCACAGTTCATGGGTTTGAGCCCCACATCAGGCTCCACCCTGACAGTGCAGAGCCTGCTAGAAATTCTCTCTCTCTGTCTCTCTGCCCCTCCCCACCTCATGCTTTCTGTCTTTCTGTCTAAAAATAAGTAAATAAACTTTTGAAAAAATCAAAAGGATTTGTCCTTTCCATCCCTTTCAAAACTGTGACTTTTTAGAATTTTTATTTACCTGTATATTTATAAATGTTTAGAGTGACATTAATTACTTTTGTAATAAGGATGTAAACATATTTTGTTTCTAAAAACAATTATAATTTCATTTCCTGGGTTAGGATGTGTTCATTAGAGATGATGCAATTTTTTTTCATATGAAGAAAACAAAAAAATGGTAACAATGGAAATTTAATTGGAAAGTGGGATAAAATATGTACAATTTATCCATCTGTACAAGCACATACACACGCAAAATAGCCTAAAGTGTGCCAAAATATTCATAGCAGACACATCAACATGGTAGGAATTAAAGTTTATTTTGATGATCTGCATTTTCAGAATTTTCTACAATTCAGTTGTAGCATAGCACATAAGATCTACAGTTAGATTCTTTGTGATCTGATTTTCAGTTCTGTCATTCATTGGATCCCTGACATTAACTACATAAACTAGCAGAGGCTCCATATCACTATTTTTAAATTACTGACAATAGTGCCTACACCACAGTACTGTTGTAGGAATCTAACTGTATGAGAACATTCAAGAAAAATACTTACCAAAATGTTTAGCACTTAGCACAAACTATTTTGGTTACGGTAATGATGCTGATAACATAGATTATAATGAAGATATAATTAACTTCATAATGATAATAGGTATGATGGCAAAGAGGATTTGACTATCATAAGGACAAACAAAATTGACTTTCAAAAAACCTAGAATTTGATGACTTCTGCTTGATCAATTAGTCTACTGTGCATATTTCATAGCCAATATATGTTCAGCAAATAATCAATCAATAATTCAAACCTCAGATAGAATGCCACTAAAAGACCTTTAGCAAAATACCAATGTAAAACAACCACCTCTAAATTAGTAACACACATAGAACTTGATTCTTGGTATATTGCTAAGTTTTAAGAGCCCTCACTATCCCTTCCTGTGGGCTCTTCTGTTCCTTAGCACCTATCAAAACTGAACCACAGGCTTATTTACATTACACATACAGAAATGTTGAATCCCAAACATAGCAATTTCTTCCTAGACACTTTTACATTGAAGTTGGAGCTGATTTTTCTGTTACCAGTCCTGCCTATCATTAAAGTAATGCAAAGGAGCATTCCTTAATTATTTATTTAATAATTCTTTATTAAACATTTATTATGCACCAGCTATTATGCTGGCAGAGGAAAGAAGGCACAATTCTCACAGATACTAGGTTTTAATATGGAATACATAGCAGAAAAGAAAAATTATAGCACAATGTGATAAATATTATAAAAGGGGGGCACTGACTGCCCATAGTAGGGAGTCCCTGGATCTGGGAAGGGGACACAGAAGGCTTTTCTGAAGGAACTGATGTTAAAGTTTAGACCTGAAGTCTTAGTTGAAATTAATTAAGTGAAGAAAGAGAGAGAGAAAGATAGAAAGAATGATAGGTGCATATGCCCTGAGTAAAGACAGATCATACTGTGTTCTGGAAATTGAAATACAGCATAGTTAAAGAACAGTATGGAAAAAATCAGCTGAAGAAGTTAACAAGGGGAAGTCACAACAGTATATCTCCATTATAAAGAATAGCTCCATAATACTGTACATATGCGATGCCCTCTGAAAATACCCATTGAAGATGAGCTCAGAGTCAAAACCACAAATCATGAAAAGAATGCTGCATAGAAAGTTTTAGAAACAATGATGTTTATGATTTATCATTACATACATATATGTCAGTTAGGGTTCTAGCAAGAAACAGAATTCACCCCCGATGCTTCAAATGAGTATATTTAAATAGAATCTACTTACAGATGTGTGTTAAGTGAACAAACAAGTATGGTAAAGCACCCAATTGATTAGCAACAGTAGAATGGCACTGCAACCTAATAGCTGAGGAGACCAAAGAAGGAAATAGAGTGTCAGTAGTTTAGTTAGAGTTGTAACTCTGGAGAAGAGGCCATGTAGCAGATATTGTTGTTATGGACAAAAGTGATATGTTCATCTGGAGATATATGTCAAAAGCAGGGAGACAGTAGGGAGGAAGTATCCTAACTTCTGTCTTTTTCTACCTGTTTGATTTCCAGCCAGGACATCACGTTGTCTAAAACCAAGTAAAAGCCGGTTGACAAGGGAGCTTGGGGGATACAATCTGTATAAGACAGCATCCTGGGGCACAGGCCAGGCAGGAATGGAGGAACATGGCATGGAGTGAAGGTGGGGGCAGTAAGAGAAAAACCATCACACATACATAGTAAATTACTTTTTAAAATAAATGTTAAGTTTTCAGACCAGTTTTAGAAAGGCGTTGCCACCTTTGGAGGATGAAGAAAAAAAGACTGGTTTATTAAGCAAGGAAAAGAGATCTGGCACACGGATGAGATGGTTACATGGAGGGATGAAAGAAAAATGGTTATATTTTCGCTCATTGAAATGAAATTGGATGAGAACGTGTTATGGCGCAGCTTTTCTACGGCTAACTCTAATGTCTTCATTCTTAAGAAAATTTGGGAAGAATATAGCAAAATGGTAGCATTTGTTAAATATGGGTGGTGAAAAGAATTGGTGATCGGTTTTTGTACTTTTTATACTCCCTTCTATGAATAAAGTAGCTTGTAAATTTTTTTAAAGAAAGCATTCTGCTAGTTTAGTGGGCCCGAACTCCCTCTAGACTAGTATTCCAAAATTTGATGGGTCACATATCCCTTTGAGAAATTGAATAAAGGCACTTTTTTCCCCTCCACAATACCTTGCCTAGCCCAACAGAGACACACACTGAATAAAAAAATTGACAAATGTTTACATAATTTTAGAGAATGTATTGACCGGCCCATTGAGCAGCCTTTGGGTCTATATACCCCAGAAACATTGGCTATCCCCTAGTGCCCAGTAGACAATGCATACCTTAATAGCAAGGCTAAATAAAGAACTTCAATGTGTTATGTAACACTTTGACAGAAGGAAGTTTGCAAATTTGTTGAACTAAAATACTCAAGTATAAATAAGCATGATTTCAGGGGCGTCTGGGTGGCTCAGTCAGTTAAGTGTCTGACTTCGGCTCAGGTCATGATCTCATGGTTCATGAGTTTGAGCTCTGCGTCAGCCTCTGTGCTGATGGCTCAGAGCCTGAAGCCTGCTTCAGATTCTGTATCTCCCTCTCTCTGCCCCTCCCCCGTTCACACCCTGTCTCTCTCTCTCTCTCTCTCTCTCTCTCTCAAAAATAAGCATTAAAAAAATTAAATAAGCATGATTTCTAATAATATAACATAATATAATTAATATAATATAAAATAGAATGATTTCACTATGTCCATTTATATATTAAGGATAAAGATATATTGTGAAACTTTCTAAGATCTAACGTAAATAAAGAAATCTCAAAAGAACTTATGTTTTTGTAGATAGGAAATACGTGAGAAAAGTAAGTTCTAGTTTTTTCTCTGGGTGTCAGAGCAAGAAAAAATATCATCACTTTTTCTACCTCGGCACTGAGGTAAACAAAGGAAAGGAGAAAAGGGTATGGATATTTTTGCCAATTGTGGGTGAAATTAAAGACCCAGAATATTGTGAGCCTGTATTGGAAGAAGATTTGGAAATATGAGGTGTGTGACAGAAGATAATGAATAAAAATATAGTAATTAGACAAATAGTAGAAAGTAGAATGTCCGATCACGGTGAAAAGGTCATGGATTTAGTTGTTTTAAAAGGGCATACTTAATGAATGCCTGAAGACAGATCTCATATCTGTTAATAGAGTGCATAGGAGGTAGAAAGCACTTAAGGTACAAGTACCATGAAAAAAAAATCCAGAACAGTGCTAAGAATCACGTGTGTGTAATAGACGGTGACAATCTCCAGCCTCATCCGGTTGCACTGCAACTTTTGAGCCGATCATTTACGTTGGAAATGAAATTTCTTTGGGTGTTGTATTATCTAATTCAAGGGTAAAGTGTAGATTTTCTCCTGTTTTCTTATAAAAAGTTTATGATTTATTTTTACACTTGGGTCATTTTGAACTAATTTTGTATAATGTGTGAGGTATAGGGCAATCATCTTTCTCTCTTTTTTTGCATATTAATGTACAACTGTTACAGCATCGTTTGTTGAAAGATTGTGTTCTCCATATTAAGTTGCCTTTGAATGTTTGTCAAAATCTGTTGAATATTCTTCTGGGCTTTTCTATTCTGCTCTATTGATTGATGTATCTCTCTTTTCACCAACACCATATTGTCTTGATGACCATAGTTTTATAGTAGTTCTTGAAATTAGGCAGTGTGGTCCTCGTTGTTTTTCAAAATATTCTGTCTTTTCTAATTCTTGTACCTTCCCATATACATTTTATTTTTATTTTTTTTTTAAAATGCTTATTTATTTTTGAGAGTGAGGGAGGGGCAGAGCGAGAGAAAACAGAGGATCAGAAGCAGTCTTTGCACTGCAGCAGAGAGCCCAATGCGGGGCTCGAACACACCAATTGTGAGATCACGAACTGAGCCAAAGTTGGACCCTTAACTGACTGAGCCACCCAGGTGCCCCTATCCATATATGCATCTTAGAATCAGCTTGTTAATACCCATTAAAAGATTGTCTAAAATTTTGATTGAGATTATGTTGAATCTGCAGATCAAATTGGGGAGAATTGACATCTTGATGATTGTTGAGTCTTCCAATCTATGTATATAGTATATATCTCCATTTATTTAGATCATCTTTTATTACTTTTATCAATATTTTATAGTTTTCAGCACACATATCCTGCATATATTTTGTTATAATTATACCTAAATATTTAATTTTGCTTGATATTGTTATATATTATATGACATATACAGGATACATATGTCACTGTGTAATATAACAGTGTATATATTGCATACAATGTGTATGATATATGAATATAGTTAGAATTTTGTATTCTAATTATTTATAACTAGTCTATAGAAATATAACTGATCTTTGTATGTTGATTTTGCATTCTGTAGCCCTACCCAAATAATTTGATAATTCTAGGAATAATTTTGTTGATATTCAGGGATTCTTTATATAGACAATTAAGTCCTCTATGAATAAACTGTTTTCTTTAAAACCATTTTTTTAATGTTTATTTATTTTTGAGAGATATGGAGACAGAATGAGAGCAGAGAATGAGGGGCAGAGACAGAAGGAGATACAGAATCTGAAGCAAGCTCTAGGCTCTAAGCTGTCAGCACAGAGCCTGATGTGGGGCTCGAACTCTGGACCGTGAGATCGTGACCTGAGCTGAAGTTGGTTGCTCAACCAACTGAGCCCCCCAGGTGCCCCTAAATAAACTGTTATTTTCCAGTCTATATACTTTTTTTCTTACATTATTACACAGGTTAGAACTTCCAGTATGATATTAAACAGGAGTAGTAAGAGAGGGTATATGCCATCATCTCAATATTAGAGGAAAACATTGTCTTTCCATTAAGTATGATGTTATCTACATACACATTTATAAATGCCTTTATCAGGTTAAAGATGTTCTATTCCTAGTTTTCTGAAAGTTTTCATTATGAATGGATGTGGAATTTTGACAAATGCTTTCTTCTGCATCTACTTAGATGATTGTATGGTTTTCTCTCCTTAGTTAATATGGTGAATTACATCGATTTTTAAATGTTGAATCTCGCTTGCATTCTTTGAATGAACCTCATTTGATCATGATGAGTTATTTTATAAGATAATATCTTTATTTATAGAATAATCTTTATCCTGGAAATAGATTTGACATTTTTTAAGACCTTTTCTGTCTATATTCAGGAGATAGACTATAGTTTTCATTCTTGTAATATCTTTATCTTGTTTTGGTATTACAGCAATGTTAGTTTCACAAAGTAAATTTGGAAGCACTCTCTTCTCTCCTATTTTCTTAATGAGATTATGTAATATTACTTCTTCCTTAAATATTTGGTACAATTCACAAGTAAAATTATTGGGCCTGGGAGTTTTATTTTTTTGTGATGTTTTCAAATAAAAACTACAAACTCAATTCCTGTAGTAGACAAGGGCTTTTCAGGTTATAAATTTTATCTTGAGTGGGTTTTAACAGTTTGTGTTTCAAGACATCATTTCATTTCACCTGCTTGTTAAATTTATGGGCATAAAATTATTCATTGCATTTTTAAAAATCTTTTTAATGTTAGAGCCTGCACTTCTACACTTTTTCATTTCTAACATTGGTAATGTAAAGGTAACATTGGTAACATTAGTGTCTTCTGTTTTTGTTTTGTTCTTCATGGTCGGTTTCATCAGATAATCCACTTAATGGTTTTTGGCTTTGTTTTTTGTTCTTATGAAGAATCAGCTCTTGTTTCACTGATTTCCTGTTTTTAACTCCATTGAATTTTATGCTTATCTTTAGTCTCTTTCTTTCTTTCTTTCTTTCTTTCTTTCTTTCTTTCTTTCTTTCTTTCTTTTTCTTTCTTTCTTTCTCTTTCTTTCTTTCTTTCTTTCTTTCTTTCTTTCTTTCTTTCTTCCTTTCTTCCTTTCCTTTCCTTTCCTTTCCTTTCCTTTCCTTTTTTTTTGCTTTATATTTAGATTCCTCATTTTTACCTGCTTATAGTCAAACTGATATACTATGGTCCAAGGCTCCTGCAATAAATCACATTGTTGGCATAAAATATCTGGAATGACCCAAAACTTTATCAGGCAGGATAGCCCAAGAATTTAGATTTTATCTCCCAGGATCTGGTCAAGGGACAGTTTCTTTTCAGGCTTTTCTTATTCAGGGTTTTAACACCCAAACTGGCTGAATTAACCTTTTATGTGTAACAACATTTCTTTGTTCTCTGGATACCATCAAAATTTTTTCTCCTTCATATTCATCAGTTTGTTTGTATAAAATATGCTTAGATTTGTGTTGTTTTTGTATGTAACTTCCTTGGTGCTCTTTAAACTTCTTGACTCTATGTTCTGTCTTTTAATTTGGAAAATTCTTGGTCAGTATTCTTCAAATACTTCTATATGTCTGTCTCTTTTTCTTCTGGGATACCAATCATGCATGTGCTAGAATGTGTAAGTTTGCTTATACAGACATGCGGTTTGAATGATATCTATTGAACTATTTTCATATTCACCGAGTCTTTCTTCACCTGTGTTGAGTCTTCTTTTAAGGCTATTTAACACATTCTTCATCCCTGTTGCTATGTTTATTTCATTTTCATTTTCATACGATTCTTATAGTTTTCATCTATGTCCTGAAATTACCCACCAATTTGCATTTTATCTATGTTTTCAACAGGAGTTTTTGACATATTAATCACAGTAAGTTATGTTTCCAGTCACGTAGCTTCAGTATCTACACCATATCTAAGTCCTAGTCCTGTTGATCACTTAATCTCTTCTGTTTTTTTTTCTTGCCTATTTATATGTCTTTTCATATTTTCTTGTTGAAAGCCAGACCTCTGACATAAGATAATTGACCTGCAATAAATATATTCTGTGCCTGAGCACATCCTTCTTTCTGCTAGGTCTTTCTCCAAGGCGATTATATTAATATAGTTAGGAATTGGGTGGGATTTGAGAATGGTTGTAGCTGTGGTTATAACCCTCAGTGCCATATGGGCCTCAGATTCCTAAAGAGGTATCTTGTGTTTATGATGGGCTTGTTTTACCACCACCATAAGTAGTTTTCTTATGGTTTTTAGGTCTTTTCACTCTGCTTCAGAGAAGTTCTCTTAACATGGAGTTGGTTGTTTCCTTACCCTCTTCCCGCAATATTCTGCTTTTAAACTTGTTATTCAGATGTGTTTAGTTGGTGATGAAAATTATAGAGGAGGAGTACAGTCTCTTTTAAAAAAATTTTTTTAATGTTTATTTATTTTTACAGAGAGAGACAGAGCATAGGTGAGGGAGGGGCAGAGGGAGAGGGAGACACAGAATCTGAAACAGGCTCCAGGCTCCGAGCTGTCAGCACAGAGCCTGATGCAGGGCTTGAACTCACGGACAGCGAAATTATGATCTGAGCTGAAGTCGGACGTTCAAACGACTGAGCCACCTGGCACCCCTGGTCTTTGTTGTTGTTTTGAGTAAACCTTAGTCTTAGGGTGTGGACTTCTTGGTTCTACTCCCTATACCTTATCTTTATTTATGGGATCCACTTATAATCTTGCCCTTCCAAAAAGTAGGGTTCTCCTCTTTTTTTCCCAGCTATATGTTTTTTTTTAACTTTTTATTTTAATTCCAGTTAGCTAACATACAGTGTTATATTAGTTTCAGGTGTACAAAATAGTACATTTCTATATAACACCTGGTGCTTATCATGACAAGTGCACTCCTTAATCCCCATCGCCGATTTAATCCATTTTACCACCCTCCTCCTTTTGGTAACCATCAGTTTGTTCACTATAACTAAAAGTCTGTTTCTTGATTTGTCTCTCTCTCTCTCTCTCTCTGCACTGTGTGTTTGTTTTGTTTCTTAAATTCCACATATAAGTGAAATCATATTGTATTTGTCTTTCTCTGACTGGCTTATTTCACTTAGTATTATATTCCCTAGCTCCATTCATGTCATTCCAAATGGCAAGATTTCATTCTTTTCCATGGCTGAATAATATTCCTTTGCGTGTGTGTGTGTGTGTGTGTGTGTGTGTATCTATAGCTATATCTATCTATATATCACATCTTCTTTATCCATTTATCAGTGGACACTTGAGCTGCTTCCATATCTTTACTATTATAAATAATGCAGCTATAAACATAAGGGTTCATGTATCCCTTTGAATTAGTGTTTTTGATTTTTTTGTGTCAATACCCAGTAGTGCAATTGCTGGATCATAAGGTAGTCTATATTTAACTTTTTGAGGAAACTCCATACTGTTTTCCACAGTGGCTGCACCAGTGTGCATTCCCATTAACAGGGCAAGAGGGTTGCCCTTTCTCCACATCCTTGCCAACACTTGTTGTTTCTTGTGTTGTTTGTTTGGCCATTCTGACAGGTGTGAGATGATATCTCATTGCACTTTTGATTTGCATTTCCCTGATGATAAGTGATGATGAGCATCTTTTCCTGTGCCTGTTGGTCAACTGTATATCTTCTTTGGAGAAATGTCTGTTCATGTGTTTGCCCGTTTTAAGTTGAATTATTTGTTTTTTCAGCGTTGAGTTCTGGAAGTTCTTTATATATTTTGGACACTAACCCTTTATTGGATATATCATTTTGCAAATATCTCCTCCCATTCTGTAGGTTGTCTTTTAGTTTTGTTGATTATTTCTTTCACTGCACAGAAACTTTTTATTTTGATGTAGTCCCAATAGTTTGTTTTTGCTTTTATTTCCCTTGCCTCAGGAGATTTATTTGGAAAGAAGGTGCTACAGGCAATGTCAAAGAAGTTAGTGCCTTTGTTCTGTTCTAAGATTTTTATGGATTAAGATCTCATATTTAGATCTTTAATTCATTTTGAATTTATTTTTATGTGTGGTATAAGTTTAATTCTTTTTCATGTCACTGCCCATTTTTCCCAACCCCATTTGTTGAAGAAACCATCCTTTTCTCATTGCATATTCTTTCCTGCTTTGTCAAAGATTAATTGACCATATAGTTGTGGGGCTTTTTTCTAATTTTTCTATTCTGTTCCATTAATCTGTGTGTTTATTTTTGTGCCAGTACTATACTGTTTTGATTACATCTTAAAAAAATTTTTTTTAACGTTTATTTATTTTTGAGAGACACAGAGAGACAGAATGTGAGTGGGGGGAGGGGCAGAAAGAGAGGGAGACACAGAATCTCAAGCAGGCTCCAGGCTCTGAACTGTCAACCCAGAGCCCAACGCGGGGCTCAAACTCACAAACCGTGAGATCATGACCTGAGCAGAAGGTGGATACTTAACTGACTGAGCCACCCAGGCACTGCAATTATTACATCTTTGTGATATAATGTAAAGTCCAGAATTGTGATGCCTCTAGCTTTGCTTTTCCTTTTCAAGATTACTTTGGTTAATCAGGGTCTTTTGTGGTTCCATACAAACTTTGGGATTGTTTGTTCAAGTTCTGTGAAAAATGTTGTTGGCATTTTGATAGGAATTGCATTAAATTCTTGGGTAGTATAGATATTTTAACAATATTTGTCCTTACAATCCATGAGCATGGAATGTCTTTCCATTTCTTTGTGTCATCTTCAACTTCTTTCATCAGTGTTTTATACTTTTCAGAGTATAGATCTTTTACCTCTTTGGTTAGGTTTATTTCATAGATATCTTATATTTGGTGCAAATGTAAATAGGATTTTTTCTTAATTTCTCTTTCTGCTGCTTTGTTATTGGTATATAGAAATTCAACAGAGTTCTGTACATTGGTTTTGTGTACTGACTTTGCTCAGTTTGTTTATCAGTCAGTTCTAGCAGGGTTTTTGTGTGTGTGTGTGTGTGTGGTATCATGTCATCTGCAAAGAGTGAAAGTTTTACTTGTTCCTTACCAATTTGGATTCCCTTTATTTCTTTTCTGTTGTCTGATTGCTGTGACTAGGACTTCCAGTACTATGTTGGATAAAAGTGGTGAGCATGGACATCTTTGTCTTGTTCCTGATCTTGGGAGGAAAATCTCTTTTTCTCCCATTAAGGATGGTATTAACTGTGGGGTTTTCATATATAGCCTTTATTATGTTGAGAATTATTCCCTCTTACCCTATTTTTTTGAGAGTTTTTATCATGAATTGATGTTATACTTTATCAAATGCTTTTTCTGCATCTATTGAAATAATCATATGGTTCTTCGCCTTTCTCTCATCAATGTGATATATCATGTTGATCGATTTGCCAATATTGACTCACCCTTGCCACCAAGGAATAAATCCCACTTGATCATAGCGAATGATTTTTTAATGTATTGTTGGATTCAGTTTGCTAGTATTTTGTTTAGAAATTTTGTATCTATGTTCATCAGGGATATTGGCTGCAGTTCTCTTTTCTAGTGGTGTTTTTATCTGCCTTTGGTATCAGGGTAATGCTGACCTCATAGAATGAATCTGGAAGTTTTCCTTCCTTATCTATTTTTTGGAATAGTTTGAGATGAATAGGTGTTAACACTTCTTTAAATGTTTGGTAAAATTGAATGTTTGGTTCTGGACTTTTGTTTGTTGCGAGTTTTTTGATTACCGATTCAATTTCTTTGCTGGTTATCAGTCTGTTCAAATTTTCTGTTTCTTCTTGTTTCAGTTTTGCTATTTTACATGTTTCTAGGAATTTATTCATTTCTTCTAGGTTATCCAATTTGTTGGCATATAGTTTTTCATAATCTCTTATGATTGTATTTCTATGGTATTGCTATTTCTCTTCTCTCATTTGTGATTGTATGTGTGTGAGTTCTCTCTCTTTTTTTCTTGATAAGTGTTGCTAGAGATGTATAAATTTTGTTGATTTTTTTCAAAGAACCAGATCCTCATTTCACGGGTCTGTTCTATTGTGGGTTTTGTTTGTTTGCTCATTTGTTTGTTTGTTTTGTTTTCTTAGTTTCTATATTATTTATTTCTGCTCTAATCTTTATTATTTTCTTCCTTCTGCTGGTTTTAAGTTTTGTTTGTTGTTCTTTTTCTAGCTTCTTTAGGTGTAAGGTCAGGTTGTTTATTTGAGATTTTTCTTGCGCCTTGAGGTAGACCTATATTGCTGTAAACTTTCCACTTAGAACTGCTTTTGCTGCATCTCAGGGGTTTTGGACTGTTGTGGTTTTATTTTAATTTGTTTCCATGGACTTTTTAATTTCTTCATTTATTTCCTGGTTGACCCATTAATTGTTTACTAGCATGTTATTTAACGTCACCGTATTTGTGGTCTTTCCAGATTTTTCTTGTGTACGTTTAATACAGCTGTACGTCTTGACCAATATCCTAAGTGCAGCAGTGCTTGTTGTCATTATCTCACATATTAAGACTTTTGTTCCATGGTAGAAATATGGAAAAAGGATCCAGTCGGAGCATGTGTCCTTCCTTCACAGCTGCTGTTTCCCTTCCTTAGTCTGTGCCACAACAGATGTTTCTTATGTCTCATTCCAGCCCTTACTGTAAGTGCTTCCTGAAAGAAGACCCTGCAGGAAGATGCAGACTGCCCCAATTTCTATGGATTCCAGGGTCTGACACTGCCCATCAGCTTGAATTTTACTTTTATCAATTTGTCAGCTATCGTAGCTGAACTCTTAGCAATTTTTTGGCTGTTTCTACCGTAGTTTAGTGTATATTTGCACCAATCCTCCTCAGATTTGGGATCAGTTGGTTGCTCTGCAACATCAGCTCTCAATGGATTAAAAAAAAAAAGTTATGATTTTGATGTTAGTCCGACTAATTTTTATTTGAATACTTACTGAGAGAAAACCTCCTTCCAGCTTTCTATATCTTGGCAGTAAGCCACAAACGAGGCCAGTGAAACATGAGCTGAAGCGAAATATTAGTAAGTGTTTTTCATTGCTGGTACTTGACCTGCTCGCCTACTCTAATTCTGCTGTAGTGATCTTGGAAGCATACATTTGTGTAGAAGAGCTATTCATATGAAAGAAAGACAGCTGCCCCAGAGAACTTTCCATATTCATAACAGACATTGTGAGTGATAAAACTTCATTTTAACCCTCAGATACTGTGGAGGTATTTATCACAACAGCAACATCTAGCATGTCCTGACTAATGTAGCATTGAAGCTAGGATGTCTGAGGTGACAACACAGGCACAGATAGTAGAACAGGGGCAGAGATAAAGATACACGTATAGCATATAGGATGAAAGAAAACCCAGAGGCCTTGGAAACTTTTTTTAGAACCACAGGGTTCTGGCAAAAAAGCAGGAATCCAGTGATTAGGAACCAATGTGTAAGGCAAAGACTAACAGAGTTAATGAAATAATTGCAGAGATTTAGTTACAATAAAACTGCGGACAAGGTCAAAATACATCGCCTAGGAAATGGAAACAAGGTAAGAACAAGTCACTCAGCAAAACTGACTCAGTGTGAGTGGAGAGTGAGTGAGTTCCTCCTGATTCTCAGCATCTTGGACAGATCTCTTTCTAGAGCAGTTTAATTGGCCCCAGCATCTAGGACCGCAAGAATATACACAGGATGCCAAATAATCGTTATAACCAACATCATGACTAAGAGCCTCTGTTGGAGGAAAAGTCCCTTCAATGACGGAATATATCATGTTGCTCAAAATGCCATCATGAACTTCTCCTTCTGTGGCAAACAGCTTGAATGCTAAGACACTACCACCCACATCCATATGTCTCAGTGTAGGCTCTGCCAAGGTATCTGCTTGCCATTTGCTCCATCTCTCCAATGCCAAACACCCAGGTGAAAAGTGAAAGATTCAGTCAGTGTTTCTCAACATCCAGATGTTTGGCACCAAGTAAGCAAAATATCTGGATGCCTGACAGAATTTCTCACTTTTTCATCTGGCCGTTTGGAGTCATAAAACACAAACCATTGTGTAGATGCTTAGGACTAAGAAAATACAAAACATTGTCACAGATTAGCACATTTTTTCTAAAGTATTGCAGAATGATAGCCTTGAAATGGGCTTGGAGGACCTCTAATGTAACTTTGCCCAAAATGTACTTGTGGTATCTCTGTTAGGAAACCAAGGGAACTCCAGACAAACTTGTTTGGTATCTGGAAAGATTAACATCTGTTCTCCGGTTTTAGGTTATAAGCATGCATTCAATTTCATTCAAAAAGCACTTGTTGGGTGATTCCTCTGATCCAGGCCCCAAGGTACAATAAGGCAAATAAGATAGGTTCTCAAGGAGCTTACCTCAGTCTAGTAGAGTGGAGAAATAAGGCAGCAAGAAGGGAAATGGAGAGAAAGGGACTGTTTGGAGTGACATTTAAGACGTTGAGTCAAGAGGACTTGATGACTGAGAAGACATAATCTACCACTGCTTGAGCATATCTTAGCTCTAGGCATATGGGAGGTACATACCAATCTCCCTCCCCCATTTAATCTGCATAAAACCCAGATGTAGGCATTGTTATTCCTCTTGTATGATCAGTTCAGAGGGATTAAGTGACATTTCCAACATTACGCCACTTGAAAATGCAGAGGATGGTTTGTAAAATGACCTTTTGCCCCTGCATTTCTTTCACTGATTTGCTTTGCCTCCCTTCAAATTTCTGAAACAAAGCTCAAGTCCTAGGTAGTTTAATCTTGTCATCCCAGGGAATGATCAGACCCTGGAGAAGGCCTAGATCCTGATGCGTTTGGATATTTCTCCAAATGGAAAACAAATGGCTCGAGAAAGACAAACCAGCCAAAAGAAAGTCATAATTCATAAAAGGAATGACTGACACGAAAAGGTGAAAGAGAACTCAGCCTTCAACATTAGAAAACCAGAGAAAATGGAACAGGCGTAGACGTTAAGAGCAAGAGACAGAGCCACTCAGATAGAACTGGGTTGTTTCCTAACCAAGAAAACCCATTTCTCATCTTTAGGGTGTCAGATAAAAACACGTCTGTACTTAGATAAGGAAAGATCCTATTCAAAGAGACAACGGCAATAGAGAAAACATTCCAATCCCAAGATCTGCAAGTGTCTCAGAAATCAGCCTATGTTCACCATACCTCAACAAAGCAGTTGAAACAAAAAAGAAAAAAGGAGAAAAAAAGCTTTTCTTTTATAAGGAGGGGTCATCAGGACTAGCGGGAAGTCTTAAAGCGACTAGCAGGAACAGAGCAAGGGATAAACATGATAGAGGAGATCTGACGGGAAACATTTTGGCCGTGGTCAGCTGAATCTGAGGGTGCGCTGTTAAAGGGAGATGTTCTGTATTTTAGTGCTTGCTCAGACTTGGGGGACAACCAGGATTCTGGGGTCCTAGGGAGGAGAGAAGTCTGACCAAAGTTCGGTCAAGCCAAGGCAGAGGGTAAGCCACAGGCAATTGTAAACACTTGATCAGGAGTCATTTGTAGTACTGACCTCTGAAAAAAACTCATCTATTTTATCTGCCTTTTTTTTACTTTATGTGCCTTTCCCCCTACAGTGCAGGTTCATTCCTGCCTCTTTTCTTTAATGCTGCTATAATTAGAAAACCCTGTTATTAATTATAACATGTAGGATCCTACTTGCCCAACCCTGACCTCACCCTACTGCTAAACCAAATTTCCCTGGATGGAGACATAAATGATCCACCCAATCCTGAGGCCTGCTCTGCCCCATTATAGAAGGTGGGCCCAGGCTGGCTGGTGGATTCCCATGAAGTGGTGACTAAGCCTTGGCACAGGAAGCCCTGCTGGATTGCATTTCCTGGATTTCAGTTTGAACTGGAACATTCCTCAGATTTACTCATTTTCGTTCTGATGGAGCAACTTTTTGAAGTGGCAATTCTGAATCCTTACCTCTGGCCTGTTCTGACACTCGATGATCCTACTCCTGAATTCCTTGGAAAGCTTAATTTAGAATGTAAATGATTTCAGAGTAGACAATGTTTATTGCCTCCTCAAGTTTCTGGTAAGAGATAAGTGGTTCTTTTGACCACGTGGAATCTTGCTTTAAGAATCCCCAGTTCAATGTAGTCTATGACCTTCACAGTAGATAAAAACACATCTTGGGTGCCGGGGTGGCTCAGTCGTGAGTTTGAGCCCAGGGTCAGGCTCTGTGCTGTCAGTTCGGAGCCTGAAGCCTGCTTTGGATTCGGTGTCTCCCTCTCTCTCTGCCCCTCCCCCACTCACGCTCTGTCTCCATCAAAAAAAAAAAAAAAAAAAAGGAATAAACGTTAAAAAAAATTTAAAAAAAACACAAAACATATCTTAGCCCCACCAGTAGTTTTTAAAATCAAGACTGGAGACATTCAGTAAAAGTTCAATTATTAAGATGCACATTTTATTCTGCAATATGAGTGAACTGAAAGGCGCAACAAAGCTTGTAGAATTCCTTTATATTGTTGTTTCTTTTATGTTGTTATTTTAGAGGAGTTACAGAAAGACAAGAAACTACTTGAAGAACAGTTTGTGATCTCTTTAATGCAGCTCCTCCTTTCCTATCCCAAGGATATTTCTTTACATCTTCTCCTTATTTCTAGCTTTTACTGTGATAATTGTTAATTGTAATCCAAATTCCTCTTACAGAGATTAAATTATATCCCCAAAGAAGGCGAGGTAGTTCCTAGGGACTGCATCAGGCAAATCAATTTGGATTAATGCTGTTCTTACAAGTGCAGGATGCAAGTTACAATGAAACACGGGGGGGGGGGGGGGGTCTTGATAATTTACTGCAATATACCAAAGGCCACCATACATATCCCAGAGGTGAAGGCTTAAAATGCTCAAAGCTCAAAAAGGCAAATTAAAGAGACACTTTTTATATCTTAAAAAAACTATGATTAAAATGTGTGTCTGGATTACTGGCAACAATTTTAATTTCCTGGGTCTATCAGAGAGAGAGACAGAGACAGAGACAGAGAGAAGAAAGGAATATGTGAGACAAACACCATAATGCCAGGATGTGGTCATGGAGAAATATAATGGCAATGACTCAGGCCTGATTAAAGTTAAGGAGAAAAAAAAAAAAACTTACACAAATGGTATGGTGTTGTCCTTCTGTAAATGAATCATTAGAAAACGATGGAAAAGTTCATTTCCCACAGCCCACCGTATATTCTTCCTGAGTCTGATGCCAGAGTGCATCTTATTTACTGTTCTGTGTATTAAAACCTGTCATTTTATAAAGGAAAACCATGTCTGAAGCTGATCAAGAGTGTATAGTTGTTACCTAGGAAACAAATATAATTCCTACCACTATTGTGTACTTTATTTTAAATGAGGAATTGTATCCTTCTCAATTATTCAGTAAGATGGGAAAGTGGTAAACAATGCTATAAATCTCTAGAATTCACTCATGGTAATAGCACATTAAACACTTGGGCAACTAGAATTCACACAGCCAAACAGAACTGATTCTATAAGGATCACGAACAAAACAGGGGAAGGAAATTGGCTACTGAGCACGAGTACTGCTCTGCGTCTTATCTAATTGTACGTGGCCTAGGTTAGCTGAGCTGGGACATCTCCTGCTGTGTCAGAAATAGATAACAGTTCGTAAAGTTGATAATAATTGACAAAGAAAAAAAACTGTGCTGCAAATGACAGGATGCCTCAGAGGATTATCAAATGTATTATCTTGAAAAGATTGGATTTTCACAAGACTATCAAATGGGCGGAGGGAAATAGGAGAGTAAGAAAACTAAGACAGTTAATTGAATTTGCAAGACACATTGACTGTGACAAGGAGAAAATCAAGGGAATTACATGGATAATTCAAGGAAAAAAGGACACCCTCTCTTAAAGCCTTGAAGTTTCACTTTATAGTTTATAAAGTGTGTGTTTGTGTGTGTGTGTGTGTGTGTGTGAGAGAGAGAGAGAGAGAGAGAGACAGAGAGAGACAGAGAGAGAATTTAGTGAGTTTTGGAACTATCTTAATATTTTTTTAAGTAATTAAAAATATTTTTTTCACTTATTTATTTTTGAGAGAAAGAGAGCTTGAGAGAAAGAGAGCAGGGGCAGAGACAGAGGGAGACACAGAAACTGAAGTAGGCTCCAGGTTCTGCGCTGTCAGCACAGAACCTGACGCAAGCCTAGAACTCAAGAAACCTGAGATCATAACCTGAGCCAAAGTCTGACGCTTACCCGACTGAGCCACCCAGGCGCCCCTGGGACTATCTTAATGGTAATGGAACCAATACTATTCTCACCATGGCTTTATTCACATGAGAAAAATGCTCTATATATTTGCGTGATGAAGTGGAAAGAATATCGTCTTAGGAATTAGGGAACCTGCACTTTGCTGCTCACTAATTGTGTAACTTGGCAAAGCCACTTACACTTAAAATTATGTTTTCCTGCTTTGAAGTGGTCCACATAATCTTTTTATTAATTTGACTTGGAAGCCAGATATTCACATAGATACCTAGTATTGGGTTAGAACTAAACCCAGCCACATAATTGATTTTAAGCATCCTCAACTCTACAATCTGCAGCTGCCTTTCCCTCTAACAATTTGGATTTCCATTAAAAAAGAAAAGTTTAGAAGTGAGATTGCTGGATCATATGGTAGTTCTATTTTTATTTTTTGGAAGGAACTCCATACTGGTTCCCATAATGTCTATGTCAATTTACATTCCAATTACATAAAATTACATACAATGCCAATCTACATACCAATTACATTACAGTGCACAAGGGGTCCCTTTTCTCCACATCCTCACCAACACTTGCTACCTTTTAACTTTTTGATAAGAGGTATTTTAACAGGTGTGTAGTGATGTCTCACCGTGATTTTGATTTGCATTTTTGGATGATTAGTGATGTTGAGTGATTTTTCATATACCTGTTGGTCATTTATATGTCTTCTTTGGAAACATGTCTATTCAGGTCCTTTGCCCATTTTTTAATCAGGTTGCATAGAAGTCCCAAAGACCCTAATAAAAAGCATGCGCCCTAGGTCCTGCCATGCTTTCTCTGCCTGCACCCTGCCTTGACCTCCCCCCTCAAGGTGTGCTGAGCACCTCTTCCAGGACTTGTGAGTAATAGATACCACTATTTCACTTGTAGTCTTTTGTTGAACCATGGCTCATCACTGGTACCCCAGGGCTCTATATAAATGTTAATTTAACAAAATCACAACAACATACAATTGAATTTTATTCAACTTTAGAAAACAATTTTTTTAATGTTTATTTTTGAGAGAGACAGAGACAGAGAGAGACAGAGAGAGAGACAGAGTGTGAGCAGGTTAGGGGCAGAGAGAGAGGGAGAGACAGAATCCAAGCAGGCTCCAGGCTCTGAGCTGTCAGCACAGAGCCTGACACAGGGCTTGAACTTATGAACTGCGAAATCATGACCTGAACTGGAGTCAGACACCTAACTGACTGAGCCACCCGGACGCCCCAGAATTTTATTCAACTTTAAAAAGAAGGAAATCCTGCCATTTGTGACAACATAGGTAAACCTTGAAGACATTATGCTAAGTGAGGTAAGCCCAAGAAATGTATGATCTCGCTTATATGTGGAATAAAAAAAAAATTGAACTCATAGAAGCAGAGAGTAGAATGGCGGTTATGGGTAGGAGGTAGGATCTGTCTATCAGTCAACGGGTACAAAGTTGCAATTATGTAGGATGAATAAGTCTAGAGGCCTAATGTACAATATGATGACTATGGCTAATAATACAACACTGAATACTGGGAACATGAGAGGTGCTCTAATTACATACACAAAAAGATTACTCTGAGAGGAGACATGTTAATTAGCTAAAGTATAGTAATCATTTCACTATATATAGGTATATCTGGTCATTATGTTGTACACTTAAAATACATACAATGGTTTTTAAAATAAATAAATAAAAAGAAAAAAGAAAAGCAAACATAATAATTTTGGTAACAGCTGCCTATTTATGTTGTCAGTGATTACAACTGTTTATTAATTGAAATGAAGAAAACAATCTATGTTTCTTGCTGTAATATCAGTACATTACTAGGTTTATATACCAAGTAATATTTTTTTGGTGATAATTTCAGTAATAGCTTAGCCTTAGACTTTATCCTTCAAACTTAATGTGACACATCATGGAAGTCAGCCTTAATTTTCTTGAGCTGTATATGGATCTAATAAAATAAAATCAACTCCAATATCTTACATTTGCCTCCTTCATATTAAGCTGGCCCTCATGGGAATTACAAAGACATCGTGGAAATGGTCCTGAACCAGTTAATAATAAAAATCTTTTTCCCTGAAGAAATTAATATACCATTTTGGGTACAATTTATTATTACATATTCATTTTAGATGGAACAGCAGGCAGCCTCAAGTAGAGATATTATAATAGTGTCCTCAAAGTCCCTTTCTGCTACTGCTGATCAGAACCTACATGCTTAATTCTTACTACACATCAATTATCTGCAGACTTTGAAATAACCACTTAATGCATCAGTTAATTAAATTTAAAGTCAGCATGTAAATGACCGAAATATCATTTAAAAATTTTACTTATAGATATTTTCTTTATTTGATGAATCTTGGATCATCATAGATGAAAATAAAACTACATAAAAGGGAAGCACATAATGGCCTATAAAATATTGACATTGAAGAAAATGTTCTTAAATACAGAGAAATACCAGTCCTTAATTTCTGTAAAGACTCCTCGTTGTTCAGCATAGAAAAAAACAAGAAAACGTCAGCTAATAGTAAAAAAGAATTGGACTTCATTCCTCACATGGAGGTACAATTCTTCAAAGGGTTTACTAGTTATCCCAACTGAAATAGCACTCCTCTGTAGCCTGGATGAAAGGCCGATTTACCTCTACTTATCCTGTTTACACAAGAATGCACTCAACTCCTAGTGAGGATTTTTTTTTTTTTACTTGAACATCTACTTTTTTCTAATTTAATTTATTTTTTAAATTTACATCCAAGTTAGCATATAGTGCAACAATGATTTCAGGAGTAGATTCCTTAGTGCCCCTAACCCATTTAGCCCATCCCCCCTCCCACAACCTTTCCAGTAACCCTCTGTTTGTTCTCCATATATAAGAGTCTGTTATGTTTGGTCCCCCTCCCTGTTTTTATATTATTTTTGCTTCCCTTCCCTTATGTTCATCTGTTTGGTATCTTAAAGTCCTCATATGAGTGAAATCATATGATATTTGTCTTTCTATGACTGACTAATTTCACTTAGCATAATACCCTCTAGTTCCATCCATGTAGTTGCAAATGGCAAGATTTCATTCTTTTTGCTTGCCGAGTAATATTTCATTGTGTGTGTGTGTGTGTGTGTGTGTGTGTGTGTGTGTGTGTATAAAATACTCCATTGTGTGTGTGTGTGTGTGTATACACACACACACACACACACACACACACACCACATCTTCTTTATCCATTCATCCATCGATGGACATTTGGGCTCTTTCCATACTTTGGCTATTGTTGAGAGTGCTGCTATAAACATTAGGGTGCATGTGCCCCTCAAAACAGCATACCTAGGGGAGCCTGGGTGGCGCAGTTGGTTAAGCGTCCGACTTCAGCCAGGTCACAGTCTCGCGGTCCGTGAGTTCGAGCCCCGTGTCAGGCTCTGGGCTGATGGCTCAGAGCCTGGAGCCTGTTTCCGATTCTGTGTCTCCCTCTCTCTCTGCCCCTCCCCCGTTCATGCTCTGTCTCTCTCTGTCCCGAAAATAAAAAAAATAAAATAAAAACGTGGGAAAAAAAATAAAAAAAAAAAAAAAAACAGCATACCTATATCCCTTGGATAAGTACCTAGAAGTGTGATTGCTGGGTGGTAGGGTAGTTCAATTTTTTGAGGAACCTCCATACTGTTTTCCAGAGTGGCTGCTGCACCAGCGTGCATTCCCACCAGCAGTGCAAAAGAGATCCTCTTTCTCCACATCCTCGCCAACATCTGTTGTTGCCTGAGTTGTTAATGATAGCCATTCTGACAGGTGTGAGGTGGTATCTCATTGTGGTTTTGATTTGTATTTCCCAGATGATGAGTGATGTTGAGAATCTTTTCATGTGTCGGTTGGCCATCTGGATGTTTTCTTTGGAGAAGTATCTATTCATGTCTTTTGCCCATTTCTTCACTAGATTATTTGTATTTTGGGTGCTGAGTTTGATAAGTTCTTTATTTCTTTTTAATAATTAAAAAAATTTTGTTAACGTTTGTTCATTTTTGAGAGACAGAAAGAGAGAGAGACATTGCATGAGCGGGGGAAGGGCAGAGAGAGGGAGACACAGAATCCAAATCAGGCTCCAGGCTCTGAGCTCTCAGCACAAAGCCTGACATGGGGCTAGACCTCACTGACCACAAGATCATGACCTGAACTGAAGTTGGGCACTTAACTGACTGGGCCACCCAGGCATGCCTGATAGGCTTTTTTTTATAGATTTTGGTACTAACCCTTTATCTGATATGTCATTTGCAAATATCTTCTCCTATTCCGTTGGCTGCCTTTTAGTTTTGCTGATCGTTTCCTTCTCTGTGCAGAAGTTTTATATTTTAATGAGGTCCCAATAGTTCATTTTTGCTTTTGTTTCCCTTGCCTCTGGAGACGTGTTGAGTAAGAAGTTGCTGTGGCAAAAATCAAAGAGGTTTTTGCCTGCTTTCTCCTTGAGGATTTTGATGGCTTCTTGTCTTACATTTAGGTCTTTCATCCATTTTAAGTTTATTTTTGTGTATGGTGTAAGAAAGTGGTCCAGGTTCATTTTTCTGCATGTTGCTGTCCTTTTTTCCCAGCACCACTGGCTGCAGAGACTATCTTTATTCCATTGGCTATTCTTTCCTGCTTTGTCAAAGATTAGTTGGCCACACATGTGTGGGTCCATTTCTAAGTTCTCTATTCTGTTTCATTGAAATGAGTGTCTGTTTTTGTGCCAGTACCATACTGTCTTGATGTTTACAGCTTTGTAATACAGCTTGAAGTCTGGAGAATTTTTGAAAACCATAGTGAAATCCTGGTCTGGTTTTGAGCAAAGAAAGAAGGCATTGAGAGCTGCTACAACACTGAGCAGAGGAACACTGCCAGGAGTGTGCAGGCCTCTGGTGGAGGAAAATCAGGCACCTGACCAGAATCTGGGGATGATTCCAAGTCATGGGACACAATGCTTTTGGCTCTAACAATGGGTGAGACCACTAGAACATTTTCTGACGTAGTCCTAAAGATTCTTTCCTCAAGATTCAAGAGAAAAGTCACAAAATCAAAGAAAACTGATCATGGTCTCCATTTGGGAATCCAATAACCCTCAGGCAACATCTGTGGCTGTGAGAGAAGCTACACTGATGTCAGTGAAGACAAGTGTCAGGTGCTGAAAGAGGGATACTAACTGAACGTGTTACTGACCACACAACAGAATGGCCAGTAACCCATCCAAAAACAGTTTAAAGCTGCCAAGGAGAAGACATGAGGCATCAAGAACTCTACTACGGAGAGGAATTGGTTTGGGGATTTGGGATTCCAACTGGCTTGTCATAAAGATATGAATTGGAATCAAAGATATTTTATTTTTATTTATTTATTTAAAAACAATTTTTTAATGTTTATTTCTGAGAGAGAGACAGACAGACAGAACACAAGCAGGGGAAGGGCAGAGAGAGGGAGACACAGAATCCCAAGCAGGCTCCAGGCTCTGAGCTGTCAGCACAGAGCCCAAAGCGGGGCTCGAATCCACAAACTGTGAGATCATGACCTGAGCCGAATTTGGACACTTAACCGACTAAGCCACCCAGGCGCCCCAAAGATGTTTTAGTTATACGCACTTCTCTAGAATATTTACGTCTCTATTATATTTACTTATCTTGCTCCACTGGATTAAAACACTGGGAAGGCAAGATGGATTTTTAAGGATTATCTGAAATATTTGTCAAATCAGGAGGCCCTCAAAACTCTTTCCCTCAAAAGATTTAGTATGGCAACACTAACATATGGAAGCACATATCTTGGATGAAAGATTCAGCTTCTGGCTATCACTTCTTTTTTCCTAGTTGCATACCATTAAGTGAAATGACATTTTAAACAAGTCATCTCAAGAAGCAACAGCTTTACAAACTGTTTCTACCGACTGTCCTAGCAGTAAAAAGCTGCCCAGAGGGGCCCTGTCACCAGTGAGATGCTCCTTCTTCAGACATATCAAGCAAGCCCAGAACCTATGCGCTAGTTTCAACTCCTTTCTCTCGAGCTCCAGGAAATTCAATACCAATTTACACCTTGTTGAAGAAACCAAAGGCCTGTGCCTTTGTTCTCTACAGGCTCCCAAATACCCCTGGCATAAAATAACACTGTCAAGGAGGAAAGTTAAGACATCCTAAATACGTTTGTGGTTTGTTTTTAAAATTTCAGACCTTATGTAAAACTCTTCCAAGTCCGTTACCCAGAACAATTTGACTTTTCCACGGATGACTACAGTAATCCCTGCCCCCTTACCTAGAGTTACTGTTACCTGCGGTCAACTGGTCAACCAGCGTCTGGAAGCAGATGATCCTCCTTCTGACGTATCATCAGAAGGTAACAGTAGTAGGCTACTGTGCCTACGTCATTCACCTCCCTTCATCTCATCACACAGGCATTTTATCATCTCACATAATCACAAGGAAAAGGTGAGTACACTACAATAACATATTTAGAAAGAGAGAGAGAGAGGCCACATTCACATAACTTTTATTGCAGTATATTGTTATAATTATCCTATTTTATTACTAGTCATTGCTGTTGATTTCTTACAGTGCCTAATTTATAAATTACACTTTATCATAGGCATGCATATATAAGGCAAACATGGTATATACAGGGTTAGGACGATCTGTGGTTTCAGGTTTCCTCTGAGGGGGTTTTGGAATATGTCCTCTGAGGGACTACTGCATCTCATTTTCCCAGACCCAATGCCAGGTCCTCTCCTTTGAAGAGAAATTTTTAAAAAATGTATTGTCACTCATGATCCAGACCTACCCTTCTGCCAGTGGTCATCCTAGATTATGTTTCTCCTTCCAGGTCACACTGGGATGAAAGAGCCTGAGTCTCAATGGTAATGTGGAGATAGAGAGTCATCTAAGCATCTAAGTATCTACCCACCAGGGACCTAAATACATGGGAAACAGGACCCACTCTGAAAACGTGACTTGGAGGATAAGTGATTATTATTTGTTCTCAAGTTTAATGCATAAATTTCCTAAATTCCTGTCATTCATTTGGCTGAATTTTTATTTTTAATTTGTTTTTAATGTTGGAATTATGTAATCTTTGTGCATATAAATTATGACTGACATGAACACAATATTTGAGCTGCATAGGTTTATTGGGTAGAGATTCCCAATTTAGGAAAACACCCTTTGTATTAAATGTCTGTGATCAATAATTCTTTGTCAGATGTCAACCTCATGCATAAAACATCTTACATATGCATAATTGGTGGCACATTAAAATAGCCTTTAAAATAATTTTCTTCTCTTTTCTTTGTCTATTCCAATCTTCTTCATTTTTTTTCCAAATAAAATGGGCACCCACTTTGTTTTCCATGAAATTACTCTCCAGACTCTTCAAATGTATTCCTCTCAGAGCTGTCCTCTTAGAGTATTCATTTAGTTCTGAAAGCAGCATTCATCTGATTTGTCTCTGCAATCATTGTTTCAGATGAGCGCATTCCCAAGGACAAATTTAAAAGCACTAATGCAGCTTTATCTCTTTGAAGTGGCCTACTCTGTCACAGGCATTCGGCATTACGGAGCTCTCTGGTCCAGCTTTAGCGTTCTCAGTAAGTACCTCCGAGTTTTTATTCTGCTTTCACAAGAGCACTGCACTCTTTGCTCTCAGTATGTTATGGAAGGTGCTTCTCCAAGGAGGGTGAACAGGGGATCCCAGAAAGAAAGGAAATGATTCCAGCTGGAGGAAATGAGAAAGCTTGGTCAGTTTCCCAGTCTTGGTGAAATCCGTATTTCACGGAAGTGACCGTGAATCTTGCTGTTGACAAGGTTGAAAACAAACATTTAATTAGGGCTATATGGAGTTAAGCTGACAGGCTCAATATATCTGTGTGTGTGTGTGTGTGTGTGTGTGTGTGTGTGTGTGGTGTAATATGTGTAAACATGTGACTTTTATTTCAAAATCAAGTGATTCCTAGTTAAAAGTGATTCAGTTGTGTAGTACACTATACCCTATTAGAAATAAGACTTGTTGTTAAGTGTGCATTTGCTAAGAAGTGCTTCTTATCAACTCTAAGAAACATATCTTGAGTATAATTTTCAGGCAGCCCCATCCTGTTCACATTGCCTTTCTTCACAGTACCTGAAAAGGTTTTTTAACTCAAGGTTTTATAGCAACAAAAAAGATTAGCTGAGAATGATTGAGCCCACTCTATGGCTTGAACTCTGGTGCTTAATAAACATTTAACTTAACATCAAGCAACAACTAGAATTTATACAGAGAGGATTTTATTGTGATCCCTAAAAAAAATAGAAGACACTCTTAGGCACCTGAGGTTTTGAAATGTGTGTGTGTCTTTTTTTCCACAACACTTCTCTTTGGACTGTGTTGTTTTATTGGAACTTGCTTTCTACTTCCCGTGTCCCCAGACATAGAACCATGACTTAGGGAAAAGAACATGGTGTTAAAAAGTGTGACATTTGAAATCAACCACTTGCTCTAGTTCTTACTACTTGTTCGAATCGGGCAAGCTACTTAACCTCTCCGACTTTCAGTTTATTCCTCTATAAAACAGGGATAGCAACATGTCAGTTATTTAAAACTCACCATATTGTTAGGCCATCAGGGTAATTCTCTCAAGGAACACAGATAGTCTTGCTAAACAGTATGTCTCCAACACTACACAGGACACTGTAATGCTGGAACAGAAGATATCCATTCCTCTGTAGTACATGATCGCAAAATGTTCTGAATCAATGTACACCATTTGGTTCTACGCAACTCAGAGGTCCCTTTCGTAGAATAAGCTAAACATTTTGATGTGTATGAATATTTGATGTTCCTTGATACCTTTTTTACCCTTGTTAAAAAGTAAGTCTCAGACCAAATTCTGTATTCATATGGAATTAAACATGTATCAGCAGGCAGGCATAAGAGTTCTAATGTTGTTATTGTTGAAGTTTGACAATGACCCAGCTTGCTGTCTTTTTAAAACAAATAATACCTGATATGAATAAGTCGCTAGAAACAGGCCTAACAGTACTTCAGAGGCTGATTTTGTTACCTTTATAAATTGGTATCAGGCCAAAGGAAAAAAAACCAAAATTCTGTCACTGAAAGATTAGACTCAAATCCATTTAGCAATTTAGCCTTAGGTGACATCCTGTTATGGGCTCAATGGTTGTGTCTCTCCCCACCAATTCATATATTGAAGTCCTAATTCCCAAAGAGGTGATATTTGGAGGTGAGACCTTTGAGAGGTAAATGGGTTTAGATTAGGTCATGAGGGTGGCACCCTCACAATGGGGTTAGTGCCCTTATAAGAAGAGGAATACAGACAGCTCTCCATGCACAACCACTGAGAAAAGTCCTTTTGAGGACACAGCAAGAAGACAGCTGACTATAAGCCAGGAAGACAGCCCTCATCAAGAACTGAATCTGTCAGCACTTTGGCCTTGGACTTCCCAGCTTCTAGAACTATGAGGGATGTCTGTTGCTTGAACCACTCAGTGTGTGGTATTTTGTTAGAGGAGGTCATGCTGATGAAGATACATCCCAAACAGTACAGGTGACAGATTTCATGCAAATCTTAAGTGTGTTTCCATACTACTTTAACCAAAACATATCTTGAATTGCATATATTTCACAATTGAGAACCCATTCCTACCCCCATTATACTGATTAACACACCACTAAATTCACCAATGAAAATCCATTTCTGAAATTAATTATGCTAATTAGCCACTCATCTGGCATTTCATTAAATATAAGGATAGATGAAGCTCATGTTATAAAGGCTTCCCAAATGGGGATTTTTTGCCATAATATTGGCTGACTACAGATAGAGTGTGGATTTTTTTTTATTGGAACGAGTAACAGTCTGACAGTCTTAAAGTGAAGTGAAAACCACGAATGTACACTTTCATATCCCATTTTATGCTGAAGAATTTTAGAGGTAAGTTACCAATATCATGACACCAGGTATCTCATCTTTTCTCTCTGTCTCTCTTTCTCTGATCTATGGTTTCTATTCCATTTTTCTACCGAAGGTAGAAACCAGGTTAATTTGGGGGCAGGATGATTCCTCCTTGAATCTGTGGCAGCAGCTCATGCCTCTCCACGACCTCACACAACATTTGCAGAAGCCATGACACCCTGTTACTTCCTTTTACCAGATATAGCCCTCTGGATTCACACCCCTGAAGTTTTTATAGTTCCACAATTCCATGATTACTATGTGTGACCTATAATGCCCTGGTATTGGTTCACACTGCCTTATCCTCTAGGATAATAAAGGCAAACGTATGGGGGAAAATTGGAGAACTTTCTACGCTAGGGAATACAGTGCAGTTGTCTGCCACACAGAGCCTACAAATGGGCCACACATATGACAAATTCTATCAGTTTCCTAAATCTTCTTCACTTTCCCCCCCACATTTTGGAGGCATACTTCTTTAGACCATTTGTAGAAACAGAATAACCCAAAATCAAGCAATGGAGGGGACTTTACTTGTGGAAAGAGCTAAAATTTCAAAAACCCAGATGTAATATAATCTAAGCACACATACTGTGCCTATTCTGTAGTTTAACATGAAAATGTGAATTTGAAACAGTTAGTAATGTGTGCAAATGGATTAGATATCTTTGCTTTTGCCAACATGAAATGTGTAGGTCTTTTAATTTGTTTTGGTGAGTAGGGGTTTAAGGAAATAAGTATGGGTGATATATGCCTATTTCAGCCTCCTTTTACCCTCCACACTTTGGCAAGACTCATAGATCTTGGCTGGAGAATTAGTCCTTTCTTGGCTTTTGTTTCTCTTTTCCTCACTTTATATTTTATATAGAAACTATTTCCTCTTGAGTTCCTTCTTACACCTTAATTCGGTGGCCCATTCTAGTTTATTCATTCCAGATGTTTCTTATGCAGAGCATAAAATACATAATGTATGACATACTTGTGGGTAGCCATGCTTTTTCATTCAACCTTATATTGGGTTTCTTGGCATCCTAAATTTTTTTAGGTGATGAGATTTCATGTAACACAGTAACAATGTTTCACATTATCTGGTATTATATGCCTTTAAAAGAACTTCAATTATTTTACAAATAGCACACTCATTCATTTTGTGTGGCTACAGAGGGTAAGATTTCAGATGTGTATTTATGAAGTAAGATTTAGAAAAAGAAGATTTTGTGTGTGTGTGTGTGGCCTAGAAAATCTGATTGATTCTTTTAAACCACTGGGCGATATGTACATTGAAAGAAATGTGAAGAATTAATCAGAAGATACATCTGTTGTACTAGGGGTCGGAAATATATCTGATGAAACAATAATTATATATATATATGTTTATATATGTATATGTTTATATATGTATATGTTTATATAGATGTTTAGAAAGGTTGTAAAGGTAAAATCACATGGAAAAATATACTTAGAAATATTCTGAATGTTGTATTTGCATAATAAATGTTAAAATTTATTTAACATTTGTTTAAAATAGATTTAAAGGACTTTGTCTCAATCATAACATTTAATATAATAAATAGATGGCATAAATGAGAGAATGCTTACAGTGTTCATATTCTTATGATCACAACAGTGAGGTGATGCCAGAATATTTTTGGAATTTGGCTAAATTGGGGACTTATACATAAACATAATAAAGTCTGGAAGGTTTGTAATGAAAGCTCTCCACAAACTGGGTATAGAGGGAACATACTTCAACATAATAAAGGCCATATATGACAAGTCCATAGCTAACATCATATTCAATGATGAAAAGCTGGAAGGTTTTTGTACAATCAGGAACAAGACAAGGATTCTCACTCTCTCCACTTTCATTCAATATAGTTTTGGAAGTCTCTGCCAGAGCAATTAGGCAAGAAAAATAAATAAAAGGCATTCAAATTGGGAAGGAAGAAGGAAATCTGTCACTATTTGCAGATGACATATTATATAGAAAAAAAGCCCTAAAGATTCCATTGAAAAACTGTTAGAATTAATAAACAAATTAAGTAAAGTTGTAGGATACAAAATCAATACACAAAAAATGTGCTGCATTTCTTTATACTAAGAATGAACTATCAGAAAAAGAAATTAAGAACAAAAATCCCATTTACAACTGCATCAAAAAGAATAAAATAACTGTAAATAAATTTAACCAAGGAGGTAAAAGGACTATATTTTGAAAACTACAAAACTTTAATGAAAGAAATTGAAGAAGACACAAATAAATGGAAAGGTATTCTATTCATATATTGGAAAAATTGGTATTGTTAAAATGTCCATGCTACACAAAGCAATCTACACATTAAGTGTAACCCCTATCAAAATTCCAAAGGCATTCTTCACAGAATTAAACATATAATCTTAAAATTTATATGGTACCATAAAAGATCCTGAATAGCCAAAGTAATTTTGAGAATGAAAAAAGCTGGAGGCATCACAGTATCTAATTTCAAACTATATTATGAAAACATAGTAGTTGAAACAATATAATATTGGCATAAGGACAGAAAGGTAAATCAATGAAATAAAATAGTGAGCCCAGAAATAAACTCATGTGTATATGGTCAATAACAGTGACAAAGGAGCCAAGAATATATAATGGGGAAAGGACAGTCCCTTCTATAAACGATGTTGGGAAAACTGGACAGCAACATGCAAAAGAATGAAACTATCTTACATCATATACAAAAGTTAATTCAAAATGGATTAAAGACTTGAATAAAGACCTGAAACCATAAAAATCTTAGGAAAAAACATAGGTAGTAAGCTCCTTGACATAGGTCTTGGTGATGATTTTTTTTGAATCTGACACCAAAAGCAAAAGAAACAAAAGCAAGCTATACTTCCGTATAGCAAAGTAAGCCATTAACAAAGTGAAAAGGCAACCTCCTGAGTGAGAGAGAGTAATTGCAAATCATATATCTTATAAGAGGTTACTATCCAAAATTTACAAAGAACTGATACAACTCAATAGCAAACAAACAAACAAAACCCCAGGCAATCCAATTTTAAAAATGGGCAGAAGATCTGAATAGACATTTTTCCAAAGATGATATACAATTGAACAACAGGTATACGAGAAAATGCTTAGTATCATTAATCATCAAGGAAATACAAACCAAAGCCAAAATAAACGGTCACCTCACACTTGTTAGAATGGCTATCATCAAAAAGACAAGAAATAACAATTGTTAGTGACGATGTAGAGAAAGGGGAATCCTTGTGCATTGTTGGTGGGAATGTAAATTGGCACAGATAATTCTCCTGCCCCACAGATTACTACAATACCAACAGTCCTCCGGTATAATGCAGTAGGTTACAGCTGAAAGAGCTCCATGAGGTGAACTTAGTCTTAGGGAGAGAACTTAGGGAACCCCAAAGTCAATAGGGGAGACAAAACAAGGGCAGTAGTTGGGACACCTGGGTGGCTCAGTTGGCTAAGCATCTGACTTTGGCTCAGGTCATGATCCCACAGTTGGTGGTTTTGAGTACCACATCAGTCACTGTCCTGACAGCTCAGAGGCTGAAGCGTGATTCAGATTCTGTGTCTCCCTCTCTCTCTGTCCCTTCCCCCATTCACACACTCTCTCTCAAAAATAAATAAGCATTAATTTTTTTTAAAGGACAGTAGAGATATTTGAGCTTCTGGTAGCTATAGCAAACATTAAGTACAGTTCAACTCCTAGCCATATGAAATATAATCTTACACTAAAGTCTTATCTGCCTCAGTTACTATTACCTGATATATCATGCCCAACTTTCCACACACACACACACACACACACACACACACACGCACACAAATTTACAAAGCATGCAAAAAGGCAAGAAGAAATACAGTCTTTAGATCAGGCATTAATATGATTCAAATATTTCACAGATGTTAAATTATCAGAGAATTTGAAGTTTATAATTAATATGTTAAGGACTCTAATTGAGAATTACAAAACATGAAAGAAAAGATGGGTAATGGAAGCAGTGAGAGGGAAACTCTAGGAAATAATCAAAAGGAAATACTAGAAATTTAAAAAGCACAGTAACAGAAGTGAATAATGATTTTTATGGGCTCATCCGTAATTGGACACAATGGAGGAAAAATTTAGTGAATCTAAATGTAGGTTAATAAAAACTTCTCCAACTGAAATGCACAGAGAAAAATGAATAAATAGAACAGAACTTTCAAAAACTATGGGACAATTTCAAAATATGTGAGATATTAGTAATTGGAGTAGCATTGCAGGAAGAGAAAACAGAGAAGAAATATTTTCATAATGGCTGAGAATATTCCAAAATTAATGACACCAAATCACAAATCTAAGAAATTCAGAGAACACTAAGCAGGATAAATACCAAACCAAACCAAATCAAACAAAAACAATAAAACAAAACAACCCCCCTCAAAAAAAACACCAAAAAACCAGAATGAGAGCAACAACAAAACTATACATAGGCATATCATATTCAAATTGAACAAAAACCAAAGACAGAAAATCCTAAAAGAAGTCACAGGAAAAAAACAAAACAAAATAAAACAAAACCAAAAAAACCTAAAATAAAAAACTTGCCAGAGAAGAACAGGATGACAGTTACAGCAGACTTCTTCCCAGAAATTATGCAATGAAGAAGAAAGTAGAATGAAATATTTAAGGTGTTTAAAGAGAGACAAACAAACACCAATCTAGAATTCAAAATTAAGTGAAATTATCTTTCAAAAATGAAGGAGGATTAAAGACTTTCTCAGACAAAAACAGTAAATTCATTGCTAGCCTACATGCCCCACAAGAAATGTTCAAAGGAAGTCTTCAAGGGGAAAGAAAATGATACAGTTAAGAAACTCAGATCTACATTAGAAAAAAAAGAAGAGAATGAGCCTGAAACATTATATATTGTTAAAAAGTAAGAAGATGCTCAAAAAATATCCACAATAATGAGATAAGTCAAAAGGACACCAGAGTCAACAAAATAGTTACCCACGGCCAAAGCTAGAACAGTCTGAACAGCAACAAGAGAAAGATTGTATTGAATTATAACCCAAAGTTTAAATATTCATAAGTTGTATAATTATATTTAAATATATATTTATATTTAATAAATATGAAAATACAGATCAATCTCCCATGCAAGAATGTACAAATAAATTACATAGATATTCTGCCCAAAAAGAAGTGGAACATAACTCCATACTCCTGAGGTGTGAGCTAGGCACCATAACTTCCTTCCAAAGTGTACAGTAATAAAAGAAAGTAATAAAGAGTAACTTTACAGTGAAAAAATCTGGCAAACACTATTTCAGCCAGTTCATCAATATTAACATCAATAATAATAAACCTATTTTGATATCATGCAGCTTTGACATGAAATCATGAGAATGGCACTTTGCTTCTGTGCTTTTCCTCCCCCAAACCTATAATCCCTCTTTAATCATGAGAAAAATGTCAGAGAAGTCTCAGCTGAGGGACTTACTACAAAATACTTAACCAGTAATCTTTAAAAACATAGAGGTCATGGAAAACAAAGCCTGGGAAACTGTCATAGCACGGAAGAGTCTAAGAAAACATGGCAATTAAATACAATATGGTTTCCTGGATGGGATCCTGGAATAGAAAAAGAGCATTAGACCCACAAACGTATGGCCAACTAATCTTTGACAAAGCAGGGAAGAATATCCAATGGAATAAAGACAGTCTCTTCAGCAAATGGTATTGGGAAAACTGGACAGCAACATGCAAAAGAATGAACCTGGACCACTTTCTTACACCTTACACAAAAATAAACCCAAAATGGATGAAAGATCTAAACGTAAGACAGGAAGCCATCAAAATCCTAGAGGAGAAAGCAGGCAAAAACCTCTTTGACCTCTGCCGCAGCAACTTCTTACATAACATGTCTCTGAAGCCAAGGGAAACAAAAACAAAATGAACTCTTGGGACCTCATCAAGGCAAAGAGCTTCTGTACAGTGAAGGAAACAATCAGCAAAACTAAAAGGCAACTAATGGAATGGGAGAAGATATTTGCAAATGACATGTCAGATAAAGGGTTAGTATCCAAGATCTACAAAGAATTTACCAAACTCAAACTCAACACTCAAAAAACAAATAATTCAGTGAAGAAAGATAAACATTTTTCAAAACAAGACATCCAGATGGCTGATAGACACATGAGAAAATGTTCAACATTACTCATCATCAGGGAAATACAAATCAAAACCAAAATGAGACACCACCTCACAGGAGTCAGAATGGCTAAAAGTAACAACACAGGCAAGGACAGATTTTGTCAAGGATGCGGAGAAAGAAGAACACTTTTGCACTGCTGGTGGGAATGCAAACTGGTGCAGCCACTCTGGAAAACAGTATGGAGGTTCCTCAAAAAATTAAAAATAGAACTACCCTATGACCCAGCAATTGCACTACTAGGTATTTATCCAAAGGATACAGGTGTGCTGTTCCAAAGAGACACACGCACCCCAATGTTTATAGCAGGGCTACCGACAAGACCCGAAGTATGGGAAGAGCCCAAATGTTCATCAACAGATGAATGGATGAAGAAGATGTGGTGTATATATACACACACACACACATGCGCGCGCACGCGCACACACACACACACACACACACACACACACACACACACACTGGAGTATTACTCAGCAACGAAAAAGAATGAAATCTTGCCATTTGCAACTACGTGGATGGAACTAGGAGGTATTATGTTAAGTGAAATTAGTCAGTCATAGAAAGACAAAGGTCATATGATATCACTCATATGTGGAATTTAAGATACAAAACAGATGAACATAAGGGAAGAGAAGCAAAAATAATATAAAAAACTGGGAGGGGGACAAAACATAAAAAACTCTTAAATATAGAGAACAAACTGAGGGCAGCTGGAGGTGTTGTGGGTGGGGGATGGGCTAAATGGGCAAGGGGAATTAGGGAAGACACTTGTTGGGATGAGAACTGGGTTTTATATGTAGGGGATGAATCACTGGATTCTACTCCTGAAATCATTATTGCACTATATGCTAACTAACTTGGATATAAATTAAAAAAATAAAAATAAATTAAAAATAAAGAAAAAAGAAAAAGAGCATTAGATCAAAACTAAGGATGTCTGAAGAAAGTATTGATTTTAGTCAGTAATAGTGTATCAATATTGGTTAATTGTGACAATATACTATATACAGGCTATTGTTATACTACTGTAAGCTGTTAATAATACAGAAAACTGGGTGCAGAGGATATGAGAAATTTTTGTACTGTCATCATACCTTTTCTGTAAATCTGAAACTACTTTAAAATTTAAAAAATTACTTTAAAAAAAAGCAGATCATTCCTGACAAATCTTAGATTATAGCTATAGATTGAAAACTTTGTCCTTTACTGTACACATTTCTGCTACTCAAATAACAAAACAAAACAAAAACCTGCTAAAGTTTGTCCTCATTTCTCTATAGTGTTCCAAGAAACCTCTAGATGAACTATCAGAGTGATAAAGGGAGTAATCATTTAGGCTGGAGTTTCTATGAGTAGAAGTAGCAATAGTGAGGCTCAAAGGGGTTAAAGTTTTTAAGCAAAGAGGAAATGTAAAAAATCAAGCCCCCTGACAATGGATCAATGGAATTATTTGCATTAGTCACAGAAAACAAACAAACAAATAAACTTGACAACCCTTTATTTTCACTTAGGAAATTAATTGTAATTCTTTTCTAAGCTAGTGGTTCTTGACTTTCTCCAGCTATGTATACACCCTGGAGAATCCAATGAAAGCTTTGAATGTTTTTCTTAAAAGAAAATGCATATAATTTTCCATACTGTTTCAGAAATTTATTAACACTCCTTGAAGCCCCTTCATTAATCCCAGGTTTTACACTCCTGTTCTAAAGCTATTTACTATGCTATACATCTATGTAAAATCAAATAATGCTCAGTCTGTAGGATAATGTCATTTCCAATTTCTGTTTCCATTGTGCTGAATTGCACTTCCTAAAATCTAACAGAGTCCCATTTTCAATTTACTTGGCATATATGAAATAACCAAATGCCTTTGTTTTGAGATTTGCTATTTGAATCTGTATCATTACATTTGCTCTTGTCGGTTTGAAAGTAGACATGAGGACCGATGCTATTTTAGTTAGTTAGAACACCACACTATGGGAGACAAGTAAATAAATATCAAACAATAACTACACTTTCACTGTAGTTTTCAGTGATTCTATACATCGTGAACAAATGGAAAATGGGATGAATTGGGCCAGATTTTTCCTAGAATAAAACTCTTTATAAACAACAACAACACACAACTCTTTTTTTTTTTTTTTTTTTGAGAACAAAATAAGAGCTTCAAATCTGCATTAACTCATTGGATTGTTTGTCTACTATTTGGTAAATATTTCAGTCGTTTATCAAGAATTAGGCAAATTTAGCCCTTCTTTTTGTAATTTTTTTTGATGCCATGATGAATCTTTTGTTTCTACTTTCTTGGGAAGTGCGATGAGTTTCACTGAAATATGCACATTAGTCATTTAATAATATCAAGTGTTCTGTTGAATTTTGTTAAAATCCAATATCCTCTCTAGTAGGAAGAACAAATTTAAATAGAAATGTTAAAATACAATTGAGGGTAAAATAGGAAGTGATATTAGGACTTATGAGTGAATAATATAACAATAATTTTAAAAACTGGTAAAATACATAAACCAGAAATATCCTTTGAAAAAGCTCCTTAAGCAGTTTCCCCCAAAGCAGCTGTGTATGTGGTTTCCTGAGGAATTGTATGTGAATTTTGTTTTGTTCAGAGTAATACACTGAAACGAGAAGACTATTTTTCCATTCACCTTATGAAATAACCTAGAGATAAGTCTCATCATTTAGTACAATGAGGAAATGAATAAAGAAATGATATACTGAGCTAGATTCATCCTTAAATCTGAAATTCCCTACTATTCTAGGAAACCAGCTTACAAATCAAATGTCCTTTCCTGTCTATAGAGATACTAACAACCTTTTCTGTTAAATATGACTTTGAGTAGTGATTGCTACGGTCATGTGTGAGCACTCATATTTCCAATCGCATATGTTCTTAGTGTTTCTGGCTTAATAATGTAGGTAGTAGGAAGAAGATGAAATAGATAATAACAAGAAATTGGCTATTGCCTTCATGGATGGTCAAAAGTTGACTTGACTATTTGGCCAAGTCACTTAAGCTCTATCATGTACAAAATGCAGATATTAATCCTAAAATTCATCAACTGCCCTCGAGGGGTTGTCAATCACAAGCTCTATCATGTACAAAATGCAGATATTAATCCTAAAATTCATCAACTGCCCTCTAGGGGTTGTCAATCACATTTGGAAGTAACTTAGAAATGTTAAGAAGGAAAGCTATGAGCATAGATTAATTTTTCCCAAAGTAAATCTTATTTTTGGACAATAAATATGTTTGGCTATATTAGCAACTCATACTCTTTTAGTAATTTTTTACAAGTTTGGTTCAAGAATCACTCAAAAGAGGTAAACAGTCTTGCCAAATACAGAAAGATCACACGTCTAGGCACATTCTTCTGCATTCTACTGTGAGCCACTTTTCCAAGAAAGTTTGCGTTTTCATCCTAAACAATAATTATTCATAATTATTTTGTAGGTTGGTTTCTTGGAATTTTAAAAACTTTTGAAATTTTAACATTTTGTTTTCAGGTGTTAGAAATATTTCAGAAGCTATTAGACCACATTGTTGAATTTTTTAAATATACCTTTAGTTTTCAATTCATTAACAACCCATATGCCAAATTTTGTTTGTAGGCTGGCTCTGAAAGCCAGGGTAACTTCCCATCAAAAGGAGGAAATTAATTATAATACATTAATGCAGGGGGAAAAATACTCCCAGACAAACACATAGGAACTCTGCATGCAATATTACATACACAAAACAACAAAAACCCCAGAAATCTCAAAATTGATATCCATATATTCCAGAAAAGGAAGAGTGATGTCAAAATTGGAGCAATGAGGAAACAGAATTGTTCACTGGAGAAATGAAACAGATTTAGGCCTTCTTAACTAGGAATTTGGAGGAGAATCAATCTCCATCAATATGGGGCAAAAAGCTGAACACCACTCTCTATGGAAGAGCAAAGGTTCAGACAAGAAGTAGCCAACCATACAGAAGACAAGGAATTTCTTTGATGGTTCAGGCATAAAAAAATATTCTCCTTTGCTGAATATAAAGGAGAAACACGCAGCCCAAGAGCCCCTAGTAGGCAGCATGGGATCACAGGAAAAGAAACTGCCACGAAAATAGTCAATACCAAAAAAATCAGACATGAGAAATGAAGCATATGTCCTACTCACATATTTAAGCCACTGGATCATCTAGGGGATAATGAATCCTTCTTCTCCTTCCTTCTGGTGATGTCAAACTTAGAGGATTGAGTTAAAAATACTATCCAGTTCAGAGCACATTATCATCTGTCTGTGCAAGAACCCTCCCTTTTATGATGCTTTTCTCCTGTCATGCTGATCCCTACTCTCTTTCCCTCCCTACTGTAAGCTTCCACTCTAAAAATCTTTACTATGCATCTATTTATGCATGCCTCCTTCTAAAATTACATGCTTTCCTGTGTGTGTGTGTGTGTGTGTGTGTGTGTGTGTGTGTGCTTTTAACTTACATTAATGGTGTTTCTCTATGAATTGTATTCTATTTCTTTCCTTTATACTCAGTACAGTGCCCTCAAGGTCCTTTTATGACACTATCTATACATCTAGTTGGTTCAAACTGCTTCAGAGGCATTCCTGCTTTTTACTCCCATGCTGTGTTTGTGGAAATAGTAATTTGGAGGCAAAATATTATTGTTACTGTAGTAAACAAACTTATTCATGACCTCTTTTGGAGCTATGTAAATATTTCTCATGATATATACCCAAGAGTAGATTCTTTAGGTCAGAAAACATGTACATCTTACATTTGGCTAAATACTGCCAATTTGCTTTTCTGAATGGTTTCACCAATTTACACTTCCACCAAAAGTTAATAGACATTCTCCCCACATCTTAGCCAACATTTTTTATTACTTACTCTAAAAATTGTTACCATTCTTATGTGTATGAATTATCACATTAGACTTTTTGGCTTCCTTTTCTCTGATTTGCCCAAATTATTTGTACATTTTTCTATTCAGTTTCCCAATGCTTTCTTGCTTTGGTTATAGGAGTTTTTATATATACCATAGGGCTTTATTTGTCAATTATAAGACATTATAAATATTTTCTGTCACTCTGTTATCTATTAATTTTGTGTATCTGTCCTTTGAGAAATAAACATTAATTTTGATTAAATCAAATCTGTCAATGTTTTGATTAACGATTGACAGTTTGTGGGTTTTTTTTTTTTTTAATTTATTTTTGAGAAAGAGAGAAACAGCACATGGTGGAGGGACAGAGAGAGAGAGGGAGACACAAAATCCAAAGCAAGCTCCAGGCTCTGAGCTGTCAGCACAGAGCCTGATGCAAGGCTAGAACCCACGAACCATGAGATCATGACCTGAGCCAAAGTTGGACGCTTAACCAGCTGAGCCACCCAGGCATCCCTGTGGGGTCTTGTTTAAAGGTTTTCCTATCCCAAGTTTATCAAGTCATTCAACATTTACATATTAACTCTTTTTTTTTTTTTTTTTTTTGTCTTTCACAATAGGTCATTAATCCTCCTCGAGTATATCTTTGAATATAGCATACAGACACCCAGCTTTATATTTAGGAAGCCAATCCTTCTGACACCCTTACTGGACTCCCTTCCCCCACTGCTTTCTGCTGCTTCCCTTATCATATATCAAGTTCCTTTATACATATGCAAATCTGTAGCTGAGTTATCTATCATGATTCATTCATCTATTTTTCCTACACCAGTTCCATGCTCTTGTTATTATATTTTTGTTGGATGCCTTAATATCTGGTGGAGTTAGTCACCCCTTTTAATTTTCTTTATCAACACAGATTTTGCTGCTATCAACTATATTCTTTTATCTGAATTTTAGAATTTTTTGTTGAATGCACCAAATATCTTAACTGCAGTTTGATTAGCACAGCACTGATTTTGTTGATCAATGTGGGATATCTGTATTTTTGCAAGTTAAGTTTTGCCATTCTTAAAACATACTATATCTGCCCAATTATTAAAAAGCTATTTTATCTAATATGATAGAGATTAAATTTTTCCCCATAAAATATTAATATTCTTGGTTAATTTGATTTCTTAATGCTTCATAATACCTTCCTATCTTGCCCCTAGCTTCCACAGATTTTCCCCATCCCAATTCCCATATATACACACATGGTTATGATTCAGCATCACTCTCTTGGTGGCTTCTCATGAACTTTGCATTCGTTTTTTGATTCCTACGCTTTCCTTTTTATTCTACGGCATCTCTGAAGTTGGGATGGCAGAGGCAACCTACAACCTGTGCTGGTTTCTCATATGGCCCTGTTGACTGTCTATGATGGTTCAAGCTGGACTTTTTGTTGCTTGCAAGTGAGCCTCCTAAATGAAATAGCACATCAGTATGTGGAATACATACCACATTGAAAGGCTTAGCGTTGTCAGGGGGCATCATTTTATATTTGTCTTAAGATTTCTCTCACATCACCCAGTCCTTCTCCATCCTCCATTACCCAAAGACATCACATGGCTTCCTAACTCCCTCTCATCTTTCTATTTCTTCCATCTGTCCCATCCAACAAGCTCTTCAATATCCAAAAGGACTCACTCTCCCCTCTGCAATCATGATTCATGGTTTCTTCTTCCTTTTTTTAGTGATCTGATTTTTTCCTTTTTTTTTTATTAGTTTTTTATTTAAATTTAGTTAACATATAGTGTGATATTAGTTTCAGGTGTAGAATTTAGTGATTCAACACTCATGTACAACACTTGGTGGTCATCACAAGTGCCCTCCTTAATCCCCATCACCTTTTTAATTCATTCCCTTATACACCTAGGGATCTGATTTAAAAATTTAGAATTTATACCCGGGAAATTTGCATCCTAACGGAGACAGTTTCAATCCGGATCAATTTATAATTGTTGTAAAATTTCATTCAGAGTGTCCCAAACAAAAGCAACTCAACAAGTACAGTAGAGCATGTTTCTGGGCTATGCCATTACAAGATAAACAAGTTCTGTCTGAGAGGCTGTTCTATGGGTAGGTGATTCTTCAAAGTGTTTCCTTCTTTTCTATAACTTCTTCCCTTGTTTTAATTTTGATTACAATCTGAGCACACAGGACTTTAAAAAGTTCTGCTTTCATTTTTTTTTCTTTTCTTCCTTACTCGATGTTGCAACATCACAATGTGGGTCTGTATAGCACTCTGAGAGAGACAGGTTTATTCATCAAGCTGTTTAAGTGCAGGTCAATGTTAAGGCTAAGCTACAAGGTATGTAAATCGTCAAGCTAGTCCTACTCAGTCTAGACATTAACCCAGCAAACCTCCGAATTCTAATTAGTTCTCTCTTTAACCTCATTTTACTTTCTCTTTCCATTTTCATTGTGTGAATTTTCAAGCTGTTAATAGGATAAAATTGCTTCTACTTTTGTTTGCGAGATATGTCATTTCAAAATTTAATATCTGAAAAATGTCCAAAGGGGAATTTCATCACATACACTCCATTCATTAGTAGAAGGGTTATTGAGGTTCTCTACAGAGTATATATAAAATATAAGGATCTTTTTGTTTGTTTGTTTCCTGTTTGTTTTATTCTTTTTCCTTCTTGTCTCCCAACCTATCCATATTTACAAATGTATAATCAGATGTATTTGATACATGTAGAAGTCCATCAGCATAACACAAAAATTGTGCAATTAAGCATTTTGAAGTTTAAGTTGAAGTCTCTGGTACATATTTGTGCTCATGTATTGTTTAGTATGATTTTAGAAAATCACAGGGAAATGGATGGCTGTACTTATTAACTTTTCAGTAACTTAAAAATCTTTAGGTGTGTAAATATAATCACTGTTGCAATTTAGTGTTTCATATTTCCGAAACATGATATAGTTATTAGTTTTATGATGATCAAGTTTCAGGTTGTATTGGAAACACACTCATTCATAAAAACATTACTCCAGATTTTGGGCATTTTCTTTAGCAGCACCTGGATAGTGGAGAGGGAATTATTATTTATTAATAAACATTGATTGGTTATAGTCACTATTCTACTCACTTAGTATAGCACTCAGTACTATACTTACTACTCTATTTTTGAGTCGTGGTCATAGAAAATGTTTGAGTAAGTGTTCAAAGAAAAGACACTAAGGTTTGAAAAGTGGTTTCATAGTTTAAGGGGGGAAAACGTGGTTTTGTTGTTTTTTGTTTACTTTACTCAAAATCTTTTCTTAACTAGTGAGCCCAAAATGTCAGGTATGTAATCACAGAAAGAGCTTTACCAGGTGTATGTACTCCTGGTATCACATAGTTCAATGAGTTGTATTATCTGCCTGACTACAATTTCTTCTCAAGCTAGTTACTGCTGCTGTAATCATAACCCTTGAAATGTATGGGTAAATAGAATTCCTTCACCAGAAATGTATAACTTTTCCTTCTCTTTCCTCAAGAGACTCTTAATGGTTAAATTATGGTAAAATGAGCGATTTTCTTTTTCCCTCTTTATTTGAAAACAATAAATCGTACCCATTATTTCAAGATTTCTTTACAGTGTCTCATTAAATTGGCTACCATGTTATGGGAAGTCCCTTCTGAAGGATATGTTTCTAAAGGAAATTTGTTTCATTAAACTCTCAGTCAAATCCTCTCCTCGAGCTTTGTTATTGCCTTTTGACCCAAGTAGAGCCACAGAGATGACCCATCTCCTCTCTGAGATTATTTAATAAATAATTTTCCACCCATTTCTCCTATCCATGATAATAAAAAACAATTCATAATTAAGTCATTTCCTCTATACCTAATAGAGTCATATGCAGGTCCTACTTTGATTTGGCATGTGGAATAAATTAGACATTTTATAATACTGAAGTGTTTCTATACAGAAAGCCAAATTATTTACCTAACCAGAGCTTTTGTTTTGTTTCATTTTCCAAAGACTGGGATACACTAGATAAAGCATTTTTCTTCTCTACCATGAACCATACAATTAAAGGAGATAATGGAGTTTTCACATTCCAAATTTTAAAACTCCAGTCATTTGATTTTGACCAATTCTGTAAGAGAAACAAATAAAATATTTTTCCTCTTGGTCAGTCATATTTTCTTTGGTCAAGTCCATTTTAATTTTCCTGTTTTATTCCTTTTGGGTTTTTCTAGATAATTATCCTTCATACTAAATGTGATCAGGAAAACATTAGCTAAATGTCTTTTTTCCAGACTATACTTTTGGTAAAAGGCATACCTGAAAGGCCAAAATAGTTAGTTACATAGATATATGTAGATAGATAGATAGATAGATAGATAGAGTTTGTACCTCCCCTAGTCTGAAACTCCATTAACATAGGCTACATTATATTTTTAGTAAAAGTGGAATGCAAGACACGAAGAATAAAAGTGAACAATTCATTAAGTGTTTGATAGATTTTCATTCTAGATCAATGTTTTTAAAAATATTAAATACAAAATAGCTCACACAAAATGGAATTTTTAGGAAAGCATCTAACCTGATTTTTCTGTTCGATATATTAGCAATTTTATGGTTATTCCTCAGATTAGACCTATGATTTTCTTCTCTTTGTTGTATGTATTACCTATATTGCTTTGATCCAAGTTGCTGCTCTTTTTCTGTGAAATACAGCTTGTCACTTGAACTAAAAAATTATGTTAGTAACGAAACATTGCTAACCACTAAGTGAATTTTATTGCATTTACTCTTAAAAAATGTTGTGGAATTGGCATACAAGTACAGTTTAGGTAGAATCTATACAGGAAAGTGGGCCTTCAACTTTTCTCTGACCTAAATTTGAGTTTACAGTGTAACTCTACTTTCTTCTTTCCACAGGGTGGAAAGGTGGTACAGAGTTACGTTTATGATTCAATCTATTAATGATAATCGCTTATTTGAAACCATAGCACTTTCCTTTTCTCTCTTTTCAGAAATCCCACCATTCTTCACCAATAGAAAATTACAGCAGAAAACGGAAGAATATATGAAAGCAATTTCTTGAATGAAATGTTATTGTTTCCTCATTTTAGATACTTGAATTAGGAAACAACTTACAATTAATATGTATATTTGACATGAAAGTATTTCTCATATTTTACCCTCACCAAATGTTATTAAATTAATGGTGTCTTGGAGGTGAAAAAATACAATATTTATTTGTATATACTGAGTTTTGATTATCTAATTCCTACAGAAGTCTATACAGGCAATGTCCTTAATGTCATATTCTTATTTAGTGGCAGAGGTTAAGTATCTTCCCATTCAAGCACTCATTAAAGAAAATTATTTTTATAATTTTGTTTGAAATCCTTTTGGCATTATTGTTTCTATATTGTAGGATATTCTTATGGTCCTTATCTATTTACTCTCTTCCTACTGCTTATTCTTAAGCTATTCAATTTTTTTCAAAGATGAAATTTCCTATTCTTAAAGAGTTGGTTTCAAGCATGGTTATTTTTAAAATTTTGGGAAAACGCTGAAAGCCTGGTCTCTCTCTTGGTAATTTGGTTCCTAATCATTACTTATCATCTTTCTTCCTAGCAACTGCTGCCTACACATTCAGGCAAGAAAGAAAGAAGTGTCTCCTTCAGTAAATATCTCAAATTTCTCAGTTCTATACTCATTTCCAATAATTTATCAGAGTTAAATTTGTTAGAATGCAGAAATTAATGAAAAACCATTGCTTCCTTCATAATAAGAAAAAAATGCTTTTTTAAGACATTTAAGAGTGTAGTATGTAAAAGGTTTAAACAAACTAAGTTGTAAAGAGGAATAAAGAATGAGATCTTGAGTAAAAGCATGTAACTCTTTCTTCTCTGGGGCATTTGCTGAATGTGGGCATATAGGAGGAAAAGCCGACCTACCATGGGAAGCAGGAATCTAGAAGGGGTTTTAACAGCCATGTAAATGTAATGGTTGACTGGAATGTGGCAGAGGCTGTTCTTTCTACCTATAAGACCTCACTCATGAAATACTTCCCAAGAGTCTTCATCGTAGAATGCTGGGAACTAGACTGGAAAGGGAGAGACTTATACTTTGATCCCAAAGTTCTGCTAGGATAATGTACATGGGTCTCATCCTCAAAACATTCAAAACCAGACATAATGAAAACAAACTGAAATGGCAAACCCATTGCTGAAATAGCACAGCTTCTGGGTAAATCAATATGTATTCATTTCCTCACCTTACTGCCAGAGAAAGGAAGGGGTGTGTTCTCTCTGGGGGAAAATATTTCAGTCTCTGTCTTCTAATATATATAATATCTGACATACATCCACAAATCACAAGACATGTGAAGAAGCAGGAAAATATAACCCCGAATCAACAGCAAAAATAAGAATTAGAAATAGACACATAGTTGCCTCAGGGGTTAGAATTAGGAGACAAAAAATTTAAAACATTGACATATCAATAGCATATCAAAATGTTAAATGATAAATACAATAGCTGAAGAAAAGAATTTTAACAAAGAAATAAAAACAAAGAAGAAAATGATGTAACTAAAAAAATACAATGTCTAAAATTAAAAATTTCTGAATAGATTTAACAATAGGTTGACACAGCAAAATGAAGTATCAGTAAATCTGAATTCAGGTCCATGTAAGTTATAAAAACTGAAGCACAGAAATAAAAAGAGTGAAAAAAGAAGAGTAGAGCATCAAATAACTTGTCCTACATATATATAATTTGTAATATCAGTAGAATCCATATTTTTGCTTTAAAAAATGATGTCCCCAGATCTATGATAGTACAGGAGGAGAGAAGAACAGTCTAGTTTTTTTCTTTTGTCCTCAAGTTGAGGGATATAACATCATTTTTTTCTCCAAAATATAAGTTTCTTGAGTATATTAATTGAAGTAATATCTATGAAATTCCTACTATGTTCCAGTTTCTGGAAATATATAAGTGAATAACTACTATATTTTAGTGCCTGGAGATAAGTCTATAAACCAAACAGATAAACTCTCCATGCACATACATTTTACTTTCAAGTGGAGGGAGACAGAAAACAAAGTGCGTGTGCAGGTGTGTGTGTGTGTGTGTGTGTGTGTGTGTGTGTGTGTGATGATATGTGCTTTAAAAAAAAGGCAAGCAGTCAAATTATACACAAGGGATAGAAGACCATATAATGTTTGAGATAGGATCATCTGAAAATGCTTCTCTGGGGAGTTGGCATTTGAATAGGTCCTTGAAGAAAGTGAATGCCATGAGGATAACTTGGAAAGTGTTTTCAGCAGAAAGGATTGTAAGTGCCAAGACAGTGAAGCAGAGGCATGCATGCAATGTTGAAAGAATGACAGAATTCAGCCTGGCTCCAGTGGAGACATCAAGGGGACACATAGTAAGAAAAGCAAGAAAGTTTGCTGAAGCTAGGACTAACAGGGCAGGTAGGCCATGATAAAGACCTGGCCTTTACTTAACAGAAGTGGGAAGCCACGTACCTGACATGTTTTAAAGGAATCTTTCTGCTCTTATGTAGAAAGGCAGAATTGAGAATGTAGACACAAGAAGAACAATGGCTGAGCAATGATGGTGGTAACGAAGGCGGAGAGATGTAATCATAATTTTTAGGTAGCATTAACAGCATTTAAAGATAGATTTGCTGTGAGAGAAAAAGAGGAATTAATACATAAGTTACTTGTAGCTGTTTAAAATATTTGTGGTTAAACATTTCCATCTCATTTGTGAATTGGCAATGGTTTCCTAGAAAATTTTTTGAAAAAGTAATTTTGAATCAAAGTAAACAAAAAAGTTTTGAAACAATTAGTGATATTGACCTTGTGTGGTAGAGAAGGAAATAACAATGCCAGGTATTTATAATCCTTAGCTGAGATTAAATAAACTAAAATTTATTTTTATTCGCGGATCCATCTGATTTTTCTGTCCTTTTCTATTCTAAAAGGTCATCAGTCACCCCATTTTTCTTCCATTTATCTATAAAATTCAAATATTTAGTTTGTTACCTCTTCTAGAGACTCTTCATTGTTTTGCTGAGATAAAGTTTACATAAACTGAAATGCAGAGAACTGAAGTGTACGATTTGACAAGCTTTGTCAAATGTATATATACATATGTATCCAGGTAACCCCACTGAAGATAAAAAAGTTTTTAGGAAAGATAATAGAAGTTTTTTCATACCTTTCCAGTTAGTTCTAACTCTCTATTAGTAATCACCGTTCTGATTTCTATCACTCTAGATTAGCTTTGCCTGATTTCAAACTTATCTTGCTTCTTTCTGGCAACATGTTTTGAGATGGAATAATATCATTTTGTGTATCAGTTATTGTTGTTGTTGTTTGTAATTAATGCTGGAGAGTATTCTATAAAAATATATCCTAATATGTTTATATATTGATATTGATATTTGGGTTGTTTTCAGCTCGGGGCTATTGGAAATAAAACTGCAATATACATTCCTATATAAATGAGATTTCTCATTTTAATTCACTTTATTTTGTGATCTCTTCATCACAGGAGACAGGAAGCAGGAGACAAAATTAGGGTTTGTATAAAGGGAGGTCATAAAATTCCAGATAAAACCAGAATCCTTGAAAAGAGACACTTTCTTTTCGACTAAAATAAAAATAATCTTATAAAAAGGAAACACAGAGGAAAGCATATTTGTTTCAGACTCTTCCTTGGTAAGAATTTTAAAATGTGAAGGAAGAAATTATCTCTTGATAAACCATACCTAGCTCTCACACAGGTTTTTACAAGTGGTGCTATCCGGGTTTTCTGAAAAATCTTTAAATTGGGATTTTAGTTTTAAATTATTCTGGATTGCTTGCTTATCCAGGCACCTAACAGAAGCAAAACCAAATCCTTAAAGGAAAAGTGATGTTTAAGAGCAACTTTGAACATTTACTATAAAGTTCCAAGGAGTTCATCTTCCACCGCCTCCTTCCTCCTCACACATATACACAAAGGACATAGTTGAAGAAACCAGATGCTATGAATGAGATTTGACTGAAACGACAAACTCAAGAATTGGCCTCACAAAGTTGGAATACACTGGAATTATCAGATAGAAATCATTAAAAAGATTCTTTGGTGGGGTCCTGAGTGGCTCAGTTGGTTACACATCAGATTCTTGATTGTGCTCAAGTCATGATCTCAGTTTGTGAGATGGAGCCCCAGGTCTGGGCGCTTCACTGACAGTATGGAGCCTGTTTGGGATTCTCTCTCTCTCTCTCCCTCAATCCCTCCCCCGCTTCAAAATAAATAAACTTAAATAAAAAAAGTTTGTTTTTTATGATTGAAGAAATCAAAAAGGGTACTGAATGCATAGCTAAGAAACAGAAAATAACCAAATTTGAAAAAGATCCAAATATAACATTGAAAAATGAAAAAATAGAATTAAAACTCAAATCTCAATATGGAAGCTTAAGGGAAAATCGTACACATACGAGAAGGAAAATTCATAAGCAAGAAAGTAGATTAAAAAAACAACCTAGAATGGAGCAGAGAAGGATAAGGAAGTAGAAAACATGAAAGAAATGTGCAAAGGCCTGGATAATGCAATAGAGCTTTCTAATAGACAGAGTTTCAGAGGGAGAGAATAAAGAGCACATAAAAGTGTGCATCTCATATTTCAAAATTGCAAGTTGCTGTGTTTTTCCTTCCTCACACAATTTCTAAAACTTGAGATCTCATTTAGATTGCATAAAATTTACGCTGAAAGTATCCAATTCAGTGGTCTTTACTGTATTTACAAAATTGTGCAAGTATCAGCACTATCTAGTTCCAGAACATTATTATCATCCCTCAATAAATCCCATACCCATTAAGAGCCACTCTCCATTCCCCTTCACGTCTGTATGGAATTGTCTATTTTTACATTTCATATAAATAGAACCCTCCAGTATGTGGCCCTTTGTTTCTGGCTTCTTTTGCTTAGCTTAACCTTCACGAGGCTCCCCCACATTGTAACCAGTATTAGTACCTCATCCTCTTTTACAGTTGAATCATATTCTACTCTATGGATATACCACATTTCATTTCTCCATCCATCAGTGGAGTTATCATTTGACTTGTTTCCATTTTTTGGCTACTATGAACAATGCTGCTATTGTTTTGTTTGCTCTTAGGGATGTTCTACTACCAAGCCCTAACTACCATCTTTCCCCCAACACCAGTCTTTAGCAACTATATCTGCCATTCCCACCTTCAAATATGTATATTGTTCTGACACCACAAAACTTGTCCTAGTTTATGTTCAGATGTATAAGTCTAAAATACATAATTCCACTTTTATAAATGGATTTTAGGGGCATCGCCATGTTGGTATTTAGGTTGGATGTAAATATACTCAAAATTTCCCATGCCTTCACCAGCACCAGGAGTTTTCAAAGCAGAAATAAAAAAGCTAAACTATTTTAACTGCTATTAAAACAATGTGTCCTGGAGTAGATTCCTTATTGCTCTCCAAGGAAATTACATTATTCATATTGTATTGTTTTTATTTTCTCCCTTAGAATTCTATGGAGAAATTTGGACCAAAATTCAATATAAAAAATCTCTAGTAAGCAAAATTATTTTTAAATGAATTCTGCTTATCCTTCATTAGAGATACCTACTCTCTCTGGTCTAAGTAGCATCTGATTGAGAGAGATTTTAAGTGACACTAGGGTACAATCAAACAGCTTAACTGGGCAAAGAGGAGCTTAACAGAATGAAAGACATGCTTCAGTTTTAACTATAGTCTTATTTCTGTCCTAGCTCACAAACCTTCAAGCATGCATTGGAGTATGCGTCCTTTCTCCTTCGCTTAACATCTGATATGCACAACCAAAGCACTCACAGCTGGTACTGATCAGGCCAAACACTCAAAAACTTACATCAGTGAAGCAAGGCCGGGGGTCAGACATCCTTGGCAAAACTTGCTAAACATTTTTGTAAAATTACTTGCAGATTCATCAAGTTACCAGTAATTTTTCTGCATGAATGAGATCCAAAATGCATTTGTGTGCCTGTGGATGTGCTTTTTAAACTCAAACAAAAAGTAAATAATTGCCCAATTTGCATTACTGAAAATATGGGACCTGAGGGGGGGTGTGTGTGGGAGGGGTAAATTAAGTGGAAGGGAAAAAATGAGCATTCCCAGAGAACAGCTATTCTAGAAGTTGCGGGATAACTTTTAAAAAGAAAATGACCTTCAGAGTTGGAAGTCCATTTGAGGAAGGGGTGAAAAAAAAAGCCAGGGCTGTGATCCAGAATAAAAAAGGAAATAGAACTGCTTTAATTTTGCCCCTAAAGCAATGGAAATTTATGGCGTGCATTTGGATGTGGATTTTATATATTTTTTACTACCCTGGTGGGTAAGCTGAAAAAATCCATTTCATCCATTTTATGACATTATGGCCCTTTGGATTGAGATTCAGGCCATTGGCAAGAAACATTAGTTTGGTTGGGCAAAAGGTTAGTCCAAAATTAAGGCACTATTCTCACTTAGCTGGCTTGCCAAAGGGCTCTTCACCCACATGCACTTTGAAACAATGGGAAGGTAATGATTTGATTCATAGATAGTTTAAGCTTGTGATAACTATGTCCGATAATTTACTGTCACAGAGTAAACAAATCTTATTTGCTTACCTATGAAATAAGCAGAAAATATAGGAAATGTTTGAAAATTAAAGTTTACACTCAAGCTACTTTTTGTTTGTACTGCTTCAACAGAGCTCTTGGTTCTCATCCCTGGGAATACATTCTTTTTTTTCCTGCATTTTCCCCCTTATGCCTTTTGTTGCTTGCTTTGCCCTTGAATTAATGTAATTGCTTACTATCTGAATCCATTTCTCATTGACAAGAGGGCCCATTTCTTATTCATTTTAGTATTTCCAGTGTCTGGCATATAGTAGCTACTCAGTGAATATACCCAGACTAAATCACTCATTTGCAGCGATCAAGATTATGAAAAGGTTGTCCTGCAAACTATATTAGCTAAGATTAAGGTAATTAGTCCTTGTTTAGAATCCTTTCTCTGAAACTATATAAATCCCCTGAGTTTGGAACGTTTTCTGGAAGAGTTCAGTGGATTGGCTTTCCTTGAGAGACAGCCAACATTTTTTCTCTTGATCCATAATTGGAATAAAGTGGAGACAGCCATTTAGATGTTCTTTCAGAAGTTGCTAAATTAACCCAGACTCACAAAACAAGGGAGAGGAAGAGACAGGGAGGGAAAGGAAGGAGAAGATAGAAGCAGAAAGAAAGAGAGGCAAAGAGAGGGGAAGATTGCCTTTGAAATTTACTGCTGTGTTTGTCTTAAAACATTAGCACCTTTTATGTAATTGTAATTTTGGCCCTAAATTTTATTTTTACCACATGTGTCTTATTTTAAACTAACTTCCAGAACTTTGCCATGAAATATTCCTAGTCTGGCATCACACCTGGGTCCGGTTCAAAAACCTAACTACTTGTAGACCTCATGCTGAAGCCTCGTGTTCACATGCCAGGAAAAACAGTCATTGCGATTTACCATCTGGATCCAATGTACTCTTTTAATTAATTTTTTATATTTTTGAATTATTGTGCAAAAAAATCACAACAGTAAGAAGGAAGGGGTAGTGAAAATCATTTAGAAATTTAAATAAGAATTTGAACAGAGTAAACTCAAGTTTTTATTTCATAACTTCCTGATTTTAACACTATATATGCCCACAATGGGCAACATTCTCGGAATGTAACTAATTGCTCATCAATAGTCAGACATGAACCTGAGATGTGTCCATCTTACGACACATATTCTGTATTTCAAATACACAACTAATAGGATGTAGCTTATCAGCAATTTTTGCGTCATCAAAATGCAATATTTAACAATAATTTTTGAAACTTTGGATGATATAACTTTGGATGTATATTCCCTGCTCTCTAATTACAAACCATTTGCAGTTATAATTATAAACACTATTTAGAATGATCAATGATCTTTTTTTTCATTTCTACATCACTTTTTTTTCCCAATCACCTTTTTATACATACCTGTCTGTGTTCTGCATTTGCCCGCTTACAAGCCGTATGGAGTTCTGTGGTGCATCAACACAACAGATAAGAGAATACGAACACGCATCTTTTTTTTTTTTCAACGTTTATTTATTTTGGGGACAGAGAGAGACAGAGCATGAACGGGGGAGGGGCAGAGAGAGAGGGAGACACAGAATCGGAAACAGGCTCCAGGGTCCGAGCCATCAGCCCAGAGCCTGACGCGGGGCTCGAACTCACGGACCGCGAGATCGTGACCTGGCTGAAGTCGGACGCTTAATGGACTGCGCCACCCAGGCGCCCCATAACACGCATCTTTTTAACAAAATGGGATGGTCCAGTTCTTAATCAAAATATTGCATGGTAATGTGCTTTTTGTTGGATGACTAACTGCATGAGAAAACCCTATTTCTTTTTCATCCTTAGATATCTATTGTTTACTTACTGATTTTTGAATTTAAGAAAATTCATCTAAGATATTGTCATGTGAGTGTTTATAATCTGAAATTTTGCTTATGTGGTGAATTTCACTATCATCATTAGAGTATAGAGTGCTTCTGTCCGTTGGCATTTATTTCCGAATCCTCTTGCAGTTGTGAAATACCTTCCTTTTTCAATTTTCTTCTGTTTTGCATTATGGACTGAACACGAAAATTCTGACTTCAAAATTGTGTTCAATTAAAACTAAAAGTAAACTACAAAGATGATGTCTGTAGTCTCCTTTTATACCATCTCAAAAGATGATGCAATACTTTGAAGAACACAAGAAAACTGAAGGATGACATATTAGTGATTATTTATTTCAACATTTGCTAGGCTTCTGGGTGACTTAATTATTCTTCTGTTTGCCTATTATTTAATTTTTTAAGTACACCTGGAGATAATTGATAAGTAATGAGAAAATAATTCCTAGAATGATTAAATGCAAAATGTTTCAAGATATAGGAAAAAATGAAATCACGAAGAACTTGTAAAGTATCTCAGACAAAGTTTCCAATGGATCCAAATGATAATTACAAAACACACTGAATTTTATTCTAGCTTAATAAAACATATAAATCTTTATTCTTTGGAAGATCCCTAAGCAATAACACAAGCCATGAAATACCAATACTTACAAATAGAACTATTCTAAACAAGAAATTCAGAAACTGAAACTGGGTCAGATGAACCCTGATGGTGTGCTGAGTTAATCAGATGCATAACAAATACGTTTGAACAGCAGAAATTAGCTGTATATATTTGTGAGTGTGTTGAAATACACTATTTATTCTACATTCTGTACGATACTGGGGTTAGCACTCTGGTGTTCTGCTTTCATTATACTCATTGCAACGTTCCTTAAAAATCCAATTCTGCATCAGTTTTCCTCTGGATTAAGTCCTGAGGACTTTGATCTAGTTCAGTGCCCCCATAGGTGGAAGAGTGTGAAAATCTTGATTGGGAAAACAACTTGAGCTTTTGATGTGAAAATAAATAGCTTCCAGGGAAATAGGACCAAAATATATTTTATTTTCCTGGCTCTGTCTGTTTTTATTTTTTCACTCAGAAACTCTACCTGCATACAAATCACCTCCCTCCCACATTATAAATGGGAGCACCTAGTGGGCACTTTGTACGTGTTCAAGAAAATATTCACTCTCTTGTAGGCACAGTGCTTCTTGGGGTTCCACTATTAGGAATAGCCAGCATTTTAGCCAGTAGTTGCTGGCCCAAGCGAAAAGTCTCATTGATAAACCAAGTCCATAATTTCTACATTGATAGATTCTCTAAGTCTTCAGGGTATCAGTGCTACAGAGGAATGTAAATGCCTATTTTCTCTTTGCATATAACCATCTATTGGAGGGATCCCAAAGAAGTAGCATTTGGGCCCAAATGAATTACAGAGTTCAGGGGAGCATCATGTCCAGCTTTTACCTACCATTCTCTCTCACTCTCCTTTTGCCCAGAAAGGATTCCATAGGGGTGAACAGGGCTACTGAGGTGAGGCCACCTACAAACATTGTTTTTCTCTGAGAGTGATTAAAAGTATCTAGCTCCTTCTTAGTTTTATCATATCCTGATAGGTTTTCTGCAATCTCCTTGCAAAGAAACTTCTATGGAGTCCCCTTAAATAGTTGGTCAGATAGTCTGCATAAATCTCATTGGAATATGCTCTTCTCCCTTGGAAAATTCAGATGAGGTACAAATCTAACTCATTTGGGTCCATCCAAAAATTTGGCAAAGATACCCCAGATTTCTTAAGTATTGTGGTGCAAAGTAAAAGGCAATAGCTTAAACTATAATTCCTTTGTAGTAAAATCTAAACAAAATCTGTTATTCGGGGGTGCCTGGGTGGCTCAGTTGGTTAAGGATCTAGACTCTTGATTTCGGCTCAGGTTATGATCTCACTGTTCACGAGTTCAAGCCCCACATCAGGCTCTGCGCTGATAGTGCCTGCTTGAGATTTTCTGTCTCCCTCTCTCTTTGCCCCTGCCCGCCCCCCTCATTCTCTCTCTCAAAAAATAAATAAATAAGCATTTAAAAAACAAACAAAAAATCTTGTTATTTCTTTCCGTCAATAAATGTTATATATCCTTATGTCAGATTCTGAAGAACAAAACGTGTGAAGAAGAAAAGATGAGCTATATTATACTATGATCGTGATTGTTAATCTGAGCTTGAGATAGACAGAAAAAAGAGAGAGAACAGTATTTTATTCTTAAACTTGAAATTCATTTGTCTTAACTTTTTATGCTTTGACAGTATTTTGGTTGGCTACTTAAAACATGTTGAACAAAATAATTATGTGAAATGCTCAGTTTTACAAAGTTGGCATCACATTGTAAATTCGGTTTCATATCCTCTTTTTTTCATTTAAATTTATATTTGAGCATTTACCATGTCATTAAACATTATCTGAAAATACAGTTTTAATGGCTTCATAATAGACTATTGTAAGGAAATACATAATATATTTAACTAATCTATTGTTAGACATATAAATTGTATCCAATTTTTTACTATTATAAAAATGTTAGAAACAGTCTTGTATGTAAGCTTTTGACTGCATATCTCTGACTGTTATTTCTCTGGGATGGATTCCTTGGAATAGAATTACTACCTCAAAGTTTATGAATATTTCTAAGGCTTTTGAACACATTGCTAACTTGCCCTCCCAAATGGGTATATGCGTTTCCAGTTTGTTAAGTGCTCTTCAAAGCATTGATTCCAAATCCAACAAACTCGTGGAACGCTTTGTTTTCTTCTACTCTCAGGCTGAGACATTCAAGAGATTTCAGATGAGATGTTCATCTAATTATTCATTTAGCTGGCTTTTCTTCCCAGGGAGGAGCAAAAATGTGTTTGCAGCCAAGAAATTCTGGTCTTTCAGCATTTGCTCTGGATTATTAAGATAATTTGACCTAATCAAAAGATTTCATTTAAAAGTAAGAGATTATGCCTCTTGGCTGGGTGACCCCATTATTTAGATCTATAGTTCCTCCCGTTTTCAAGAGTCTGTTTGGGGCAAAGCAAAGTTGCCTGTCATCCATCCACACACATTTTTTGGAAGGGAAGAATTAATGATAGTGCTGTTTGTGTAAATGCTGAAGGTGAGGCTTAGAGAGTTTTGCACCATGTGACATGCGAAATATGTGGTAGAACCAGGATTCAAACCCAGGTCTATCTGTCAGTAGAGCCCCTGTGAAGTCCTCTGTTACTATTCTTGTTACATAATTATTAGATTTGTGGATTTTTGTGATATAAGCAAAGCTCTTATTGTGGCTGAATCCTAAACATTTGGCATTAAACCAGATTGGAATAGAGGGGTTTATTACTTTCTCTCTGCATTCAATCACTCATGTATTCAGCCCTGTTTATTCAGCATCGCCTATGTGCCAGATCTTATGTGAAACACTGTTCTTCAAGATACCTGGATTTGTAATTCAGGAAGCCCAAGTTTATTTTGGTCAAGGAATATTAAATTCCCTACATCTACTGTGTCAAAAAGTACAGCACACTGGCAAAGATGAGCAGCCCCAAATAAATCCCAGCTTTGGCTGATGTCAAACTTGACACTTTATATGCTCCAATTTCTCTAAATTAACACAGTGAATACTCTGAAGAGCCTTTACTATTGTTATTTGTCAGGCCTCAGATTCTTGCCCATTTATTTTCTCCCAAGATATTTTTGCCTACCTCTATATTGTTCAGTGTGTTTAGGAAAAGGAAATAGCAAAGTGATGTGGTGTATCAAAAAAATAAAAATAAAAATAACAGTAACAGCAAATGGAGAAAAATGGGGCTGAATGCATAAGGAAACCACACTTCAGGTGACATTGATTTGTATCCAGGAATGCCTAAAAGGCTCTCTAGTGATTCTAAATACTTAAGAGCATATTCATTTCCTTCTAGAAGAAACCAAAATTACCCAGTAATTTAATTCTTATTGAACAAGAAAGGCAGCCAGTTACAGACACACATACCCATAAACTCACTGGTTTTGCTTTGCCTGTTTCCATGTGCTTGAGATGGAAGGGTTAGAAATATATTTACACAATGTGAAGTGAGGAGGCACACTTCAACTATTGTTAGCGTGGCCTTGGGCTTCTTGGAAGGTCAACTGATCCATCAAGGAGTTGTAGCCAAATTGCCTCCGACAGAATATTTTCTCTTCGAGAAGCAGACAAATGCCTTTCACGCAAACTTGCTCTTCTCAACAATAGCGATAAAGGTACTGGCCGTAGAGTGAGTTAATAAATCAAAGAAGGGGTCAGAAAACTTTTCAGAACACACTTGCATTCCTTCTCTTCAGTCTTCCTTTTATCTGCCTTTGTTCCTATTCCTGACAGAGTTGTTTATTGTCTCCTGAAGTGTTGTAGCATGTTTAAAAAAATTATTTACACCCCTCTTTTACATAGAAAGGTATCTCCTATCGGATTACTGACAGATCTGTTTTGGCAGGAGAACACCATCTGAAAAAGTTTACTGTGAGGTGTAAAAGATAGTTTACATGCTCTATTTTTAAATAGCCAACACCTTTTCCATATGAAACGAAGATAGTATCAGAAATACACCTACCAGAATAAGAGTGACCTTTGCTGGAAAATACTGTCTTAATCTTTTATTCAAAATGCATAGCTTTCTAGTGAGGAAGAGGTCTTTCTGTGGCTACAAAAAACTTCTCCTAATGTAGATTTTCCTCCCAGGTTCTTTGCAGAAAACAACCTACCTGATTTGTACAAAAGAACACTGCTCTCTAGTGGAATGAGGGGAAAGAAATCCATTACCTCATTCACTTGCTTTTCTTGCCTTCTTGGCAGCCGCTTACGAAAGGCGGCTGAGCCTTGTCCTGGACTTATGACATGTTATGATATATGGCTACAATTATTGTGATATTATATTGTGAAGCGGTTTTGCTCTTGTAATCAAGCAAAAATCTTTTTCCCCCAAACCTTCTTTTGTAAATTGAAACCAGTAGGCCTCCCCATCTTTTACTTCTCAGCTGCTGCCTGTACCAAAAAGAAGAAGGAAAAAAAAAAAAAAAAGCCTGCAACTAATAATGATTTAATTTACACAGGAACTCGCAATAATTTAACTCACATCAGGTTAATTTGAAAGTGATTAATGGCAGCATTTATGGGGCTGGAAATTTTTAATAATGCTTTACTTGTGAATTTATGGCATCAGTGTTCCAGACCGTGGGATGCCTTTATTGTTGTGCTCATCGTCTATCTCCCCCATCCCCACACATGATGTTCATCCCTCCCTGTTCTAGGGATAGAAAGGAATAGATTTGCAATGCCACATTTCCTGTCTCAGTGGGAGGGGCTACAAAATTAGTACAAATTTGCTCAGATGGAGAATTCTTCTCCCCCGGAATTACTGTGCCATCCACATTGTTTTTAATGACACTTGCCGGGATTGTGGGCTCCCTTGATAACTTTGATCACCATGCTCATACATTCTGAGCTGGCCAGCATAGACTGGACTTTCTGGATTTGCCCTAGTGGTTTCATACCACTGAGCTGACACAAATGTGGTTAGGAATATATAGTAACAATGCATTCCAAACAGATACACACATTTGCAGAAATTAAACCTGCAGCTGGCAGACTCAAACTTTATCATCAATATGCCTTATTCCTAGGGTCCTAAAAAGTAGGATGGTTCTTCTCTGCAGCCTCCCCATCTTTGAGGGTCAGGGGAAGCCCTGATTGGCTCACGATCATCATATAAAAATGCACATACATACATGGTACCAAGTAAGGATGCATAATTGCCCCTTCTCACCACCACCACTTCTGAATTCTATGCTTCACGTGATTGGCATTGCAGAGAATTTCAGTTTAAAACCATAAGTAACAATTTGAGGAAGGAAGCAATAGTTGGTTTCAGAGTTGGTTGGGAGCAAGGTGAGTTAGAGGCCTCACACCCTTACACTCCTAGTCTGTGGTATACACTAAGCTCATCCCACAGCCTTCTCAAGTTCCAAGGATCATCGTATAGGGTGGCGAGGAGCAGGAGTCAATAGCAATATAAAAACAAAAACAAAAACAAACATGATTTTTGTGAGAGCGAAAAGCATACTTCTCTGTTGTCATATCTAATTTTACTTTCTCTCCACCCCTGACATCTGGGCACAATTAGTAATGTCTAATTGAAAAACCCTTCCCAAAAGCAATAGTCTGTTATAGAGACTATAGTCTATAGAGTCTTTAGAGACTATAGTCTATAGTCTGTTATAGAGAAGGTAGTAAAATGATGCTTCAAAAAGTTATTTTCTTCAAACCAGAGAAACAAAGCTAAGCTTCAAAATTCTGGTCAATGGGATGCGTTGGTTACCATTTTCATGTGTATGCAAACAATGGGACCATTGTTCAGGTGGTGAAGGCTGCCATTGAAAGTAGGCCTTGTGGGGACATCTGGGGTGGCTCAGTTGGTTGAGCATTTGACTCTAGGTCTCAGCTCAGGTCATGATCTTGCAATTCATGAGTTTGAGCCCCATGCTCCGTGCTGACAGTGTGGAGCCTGCTTAGGATTCTCTCTCTTTCTCTCTCTCAATCTGTCCCTCTCCTAATTGTGTGCTCTCTCTCAAAATAAATAAACTTTTATAAAAACTTTAAAAAATTTCTTACGGGAAAAACAATTTTTATGGACATCAAATAGTGCAATATATGAGGATTCTGAAAAAATATACTACACATATTGAAGAGTATGAATACTATCTTGGTTCTATGTCAAAAAAGCCAAGAGGAACTCTATTTCAGAGTATGTGAACTCTGTTTGGTTTCTTAATCTCTCTGAGCCTGTTTCTGCTTCAGGGTAAAAGTAATAGTAACTAATTCACTCAGAGGGTTGTTGTGAAGTCTGGAGACAATATATGCCAAGCATCTGGAGTAGTATTTGGCACATAATAGGGGCCCAGGAAATAATAAGTGAGATAAAAAATATGCTTGATAAAAAGAGTTAGAGATAGTGCATGGCAAGTACTTAGTTCAGGTCTGGTCATACAATAGGTGTACCATAAATGTGAAGTGGGATGATAATGATAGTGACGGTAATCAGCTATTGATGATGATGATGATGATGATGACGACAGTGATAAAGTTGATGACAATTATAGAAAATAAATACTGTATATGATAGTTGAAAAATTTTAGCTGGAGGCAGTGAGGTGTCTTCAAAAGAATCCAATGTATTTGCGATTGAAAACTGATTCCACTTTTTAGTCCTCTTTTGACCTTGAGCAAGCTATTAACTACTCTGAGTCTAGATTTTCTCAGCTGTATAAGTTTTGGTGCAGCTTAAAGGAGATATCACTAAAGCATGTGATCCAGCAACTGTTATCTAGTAGATTCTGGATATATATTAGCCCCTTTCTCCCCTCCTTCTGCCTTTAGCACACTTATCCAAAGTAGCTTGTTTTATTTCATTTGCTTTCAAGTTTTGTATGTTGGGATGCTCACTTTCTTATTCTGGGAAAGGTAATTGCTTGGCTTTATATATTTAGAGGTTCATATTCCATTGGTCAGAATCATTTGAGACCAATTATATGCACACGGAGTAGTGGGAAGAAGAATCCTCAGCTGAGAAGTCATTTTCCAGCAACAAACTCTACAGAAGAGTCTATAGTTGAAAGCAAGTCATATTTTCCACAGCCAGCTTCTCTTCTCAACTATCCATGACTTTCCTCTCAAACACAGTACATACTCCCCATATCCCCAAGGGAGGCAATCAACTCCTGTCCCTCCATCTAACTCAAAGTCCAGGATCTCCAGGAGTTGCATAGTCCTACCGTAATGTCTAGACCTACCTTCTCAAGGTCCGGTAGCCTAAGATCTAAACGAACAAGTTATCTGCCACTTTCTATGGATTTATCATTAAATAAGAATAAAGGAGATGCAGGATACTCACAAAGAAAAATTTAAAAAAAATTTAAAAGGAAGATTATATTGATAGCAACTGTAACATCCCCCTACCTTGAGGTAGTTCCTGAAATAGCCCAGAATTCTTGGACCTTGTTCAAATTCTCCATGAACTCAGGCTTGGAACAATCTGAGGTTTTCCCTCATCCATTATCCTCCATGGCCATATTTGAAGTGGAAATTGGGACCAATGCACAACTTGGAAACTGTACAATTCCTGCAGGCTCTTTCTTACCCATGAAAATATGAAATATCAAGAGTTGCTTTAAAGTTTCATGGTTCAAAGGGGATTTTTAAAAGTTTAGACTTGTGGTCTCTTTGGCAATACAGTTTCTTCCACAGTTTAGAAGAAATCTGATCCATTTCCTTGCAGAGAATTCTATATTCCAAAAACCCCTGATAATGTTCAACTTCACCTGAGACCTGTGTCTCTGAAAAAGAGTGAGAGTTAAGAAGTTCTTCACACTGTTGTGTTCTGGGAAACAACTTATTGCAACAAACCACACTTCCTCATATGACTTTAGATAAGACTCACAGATGCCTCCCCTGCTTCTCTATGACAAGGTCTCCTGTAGGCCTTTAACATTCCCATTTTCACCTCATAAATGATTAGCTGAACTGTTTGTGCTCACTGACCAAGCTGAATGCCCAATAATTTGACTTGTCCAAACTTCAGTTCAGGCTTCTTTCCTTCTTTTCAGGTCCCCAAACTTTGTCTTGCCCCTAAGTTTCCACAAGCACTGAAATGCAGAATGACTGTCCTTAATGGCCCCTTCTGAGAATCAGCTAACTGGAGAGAAAAATGTTTTCAGTCCAACTTTTCAATCATGCCACTCATCTCACTCCTACTTCTTTCTAGCCTTGTTAACTCCTCTTATAGAAGGAAAGCTTCATGAACATGGACCACATCTCTCCCAAGATTTGGGCAATTCTCAGCCATTATTTCTTTAGGTAATCTTTCTGCCCCCTTTTCCATCTCTTCTCCTTCTGGAACTCCCACAGTATGTAAATTCTTTCACTTGAGGATATCCCATAAGTCACACAGACTTTCTTCACTCTTTTTCATTCTTTTTTCTCTGACTAGATAATTTCAAATGATTTGTCTTTGAGTTCACACATGCTGTCTGCTGCTTACTCAAGTCGGTTGTCCACACTCCCTATTGCATTTTTCATTTCATTCATTGTTTTCAGCTCCAGAATTTGTTGGGACTTTCTTAAAAAAAAAAAAATTAATGTTTTATTTATTCTTGAGAGAGACAGAGACAGAGACAGAGCATGAGCAGGTAAGGGACAGAGAGAGAGAGGGACACAGAATCCAAAGCAGACTCCAGGCTCTGAGCTGTCAGCACAGAATCTGATTCAGGGCTTGAACCCACAAACTGTGAGATCATGACCTCAGTGGAAGTCGGATGCCCAACCAACTGGGCCACCCAGGTGCCCCTGGTTCTTTCTTATTATTTCTTTCTTCTCTGTTTAACTTCTCATTTTGTTCTTGTATTGTTTTCCTGAGTTTGTTGTCTTTTTGTGTTTTCTTGTAGTTCCCTGAGCTTCCTTTAAAACAACTATTTCAAATTCCATGTCTGACATATTGTAGATAACCACTGCTTTGGGGCCAGTCATGGGAAAATTATCGTATTCCTTTGATGATGTCACATTTCCTTGAATTTCCACGTTCCTTGAAGTCTTACATTGCTGTCTTCATAGGTAAAGAAGCAGTCACTTCTTCCAATCTTCTTTACTGACTGGCTTCAGGAGAGGAATACCTTCACCTGTCAGCCCTGCTAGAGATTCTAAGGCTTTCTAAGACCTTTTCTACAGATACTCATGCTTCACAGGGTGGAGGTAGGGATGATTCTTAAGATTGTATTTCTGGGGCACCTGGGTGGCTCAGTTGGTTGAGTGTCCGACTTCAGCTCAGGTCATGATCTCACGGTGTGTGGGTTCAAGCCCCACGTCGGACTCTGTGCTAACAGCTCGGATTGGGGCCTGCTTTGGATTTTGCATCTCCCTCTCTCTCCACCCCTCCCCTGCTCATGCTCAGATAAGTAAATATTAAAAAATTTTTTTAAAAAGATTGTATTTCTTCTCTTGATCCTGCAAAGCCAAGGTGGGTGCTGACAGCCTCCCGTTTGCTTTCCCTAGGGTGCTTGCTGAATGCTCAAGTTTGTGTGCTTTCTCCCAATCCCACTGAGTTGTGCCAGCTTTCTGTGCATATTCACTAGCTTTCTGCAAAGGAGAATATTCATTGCCCTCTGGGGCCTGCACAGGGAGCCAGCTGTGGGATATGTGTGTGTGTGTGTGTGTGTGTGTGTGTGTGGGAGTGAGGCATGCAGAACATTGAAAATGCCTGTGGGTCATTTGGTGCAGGGGACAATCTGTAGGTGAGGCATCCTGGCAGCTCATGGGCAGGCTTCCTCAGGAAGTGCATGAAGTAGTATGGTCCATATGTCTTTGATGTACTCTGAGCCCTTCCTGCTATACCCCCAAACTCTCCCTGCCTATTAGTCATGTGGATCACCTCAGTATTCTGAATCAGGTGAGAAAGAAGTGGGCCTCTTTGGCAGCATTTCACACATAGGAGGAAGCCAGGCACTCACTCACATACTCCCACCCTCCCCTGTGGGAGGCATCATGGGTCAAGGCATGTCTCTTGGCACTGAGCTGTACCATCTTGGAGTAGTATGGTGGGAGTAAAGTGAAACTGGTCCTCTTACTCTATTCAATGTCCAATCTCAGATTGTTTTGCTCCAGTGGTGTAGTAGAACTTTTCTGCTAGACTCTTTCACTCCCACAAAAGTACTCTTGTGTGTGGTGATTGTCAAAATCAATTTTTTTTTGTGTGTGGGGGGGGAAGAAGGTAGAAAACTCCTATTCCACCATCTTGCTGATGTCACTCTCCAGAAGGCTAGTTTCTTAATCTGATCTTGGCCATGAGTCATTTTATCCAACTAAGAAGTGTAATGGGCCTTGGAAGTTTCAGGACAAATGTAAAATCTCACATATGTTAATCCCAGTCCTTTTATGAATCTGAGTTAACCTATCCACAAGGTGTCACGTTGAGCTCCTAAATATGTTCTACAAACTGCCCCTAAAATGAAACCTGAAATAGCACAAGACGATTCACAGTGATGAGGCAGCATGAACAGCACTGTAACCTATATAAGAGACATTGAAAAAGTTCTTGGAATATATACGTAATACATACATTTGATATATGACATATGCTTATATGTGAATATATGAATATACACACATATATACACAATAAAAAAACAATATAAACAATAAAAAATAAAAAATTATTGACCCATTACTTTTAAAAAAGTATTTGAGTTGCATAAAATAAAAAATAAATCAACTTAGATGAGCATAAAATCATAGGAATCTTGTAATAAAACAGGGTGAAGATGAAAATACAAATATCTAGGGGTGCCTGGGTGGCTTAGTCAGTTAAGCATCCAACTTTGGCTCAGGTCGTGATCTCATGGTTCGTGGGTTCATGCCCCACACTGGGCCCTGTGCTGACAGCTCAGAGCCTGGAGCCTGCTTCAGATTCTGTGTCTTCCTTTCTCTCTGCCCCTCCCCTGCTCATTCTCTGTCTCTCTCTGTCTCTCAAAAATAAATAAACGTTAAAACATTTTTTTAATAAAAAAATAAAGTACAAACATCTAAAAGCATGGATTAAGAAAGGGTCATTAGCTTTGATCTCTTAAAAACATAGACAAAAGGAGAATTGGTTTGGTTTGATCACACAATTCTAAATATATAATAAGAGTAAGCGTTACAAGTAACAGGAAGAAAAAATAATTTGGGATCTGGAACTACGATTCATTTGGTAAAAAGTGAAGCACCGATAATGGAAGGTCTTTTGTTCTGTAGAGCATATTGACAAGTTGGGGCATTCGTGTTAGGGAATAAGAAATGTGTAAAGCTTTGTTTCTCCCCATAACAGAAAAAAAAAATGTGGAGCTCATGAAGCCACCTGGGGTGGAAGGTAAGACAGTAAGATGACAAAAGGCTTTGTGCACATGATCTGAACCATCTTTGACTTCCAAAATTTTGAATAAAAGTTACTAAATTCAGGGGCGCCTGGGTGGCTCAGTTGGTTGAGCGTCCGACTTCGGCTCAGGTCACGATCTCACGGTCTGTGAGTTCGAGCCCCGCGTTGGGCTCTGGGCTGATGGCTCAGAGCCTGGAGCCTGCTTCCGATTCTGTGTCTCCCTCTCTCTCTGCCCCTCCCCCGTTCATGCTCTGTCTCTCTCTGTCTCAAAAATAAATAAACGTTAAAAAAAAAAATTTAAAAAAAAGTTACTAAATTCAAGAAAAGCTTTTGTCTCTTGAGGGAAACAACAAAAGTGTTGTTATTGGTTGTAAGTATGCAGAGTAGAATAAAGATAATACTAGGAGTCTAAGAATTGTGTGTAGAAGAACAATGAAAACATATACTCCTAGAAATATCCAACACCATGGAGAGGACTTTTACATACTCTATGACTTGGAATATTACTATTAAGGAAATTGTATAGTTATATCTTAGGGGAAAATAATACCTTAGTCAAAAAGTTTAAGAGGAGAGACAACTTTTGTCTTCATTCTTTACATTTATATCCTCAAAAATGGAGACTCAAACTCTATGATAAAGTGTGACTTTGAAAATAGAGCCTTAAAAACTTGTAATATTAAGTCATCCCTTAAAATTGCCTTTGATAAAGGACAATTATATGAACCTTTAAGTATAACTTTGAAAATTCAGCGCTATGGAGGATCTGAGGAATATTACTTAGACATACATAATTCGGAAGCTCATATTTGATAAAGAAAGTCAGCATATTCCTAAACCCACCATGAATTAGTGTGATACATTATACATTAATACATTTTTGTTTAGGGGTGAGAAGTTGAAAGATTGTGCAACAGAAACAGTTTTATTTAAAGGAAAATGTTCTAACCTTCCCCATAATTATAGAGTTCAGGCACTTTTTCCATAACAAAACAAAACAAAACAAAACAAAACAAAACAAAACAAAACAAAAACTTGTCCATTGATGGAAACACTTGAAATCAACAACAAAAAGATCAACATGGCAAGTAGCAATTAAGAATATGTTTAACACAATGGGTTTTAGGGTAAAAAAAACAAACAAACCCTACAGCCAAAAAGGAGAGAAGAATGGGTTCTATAAACAGTAACAATAGCCATAAACTGAATGAAGAGGTTTAAACGTAAACCATTCGGAAAAGACTAATCAGACAGCTCCACCATTGTGTCTTATGAGGCTCTGCCTCAGAAAGGCAATAACACATACCATCTGAAACACAGGAAATTAATGATTATGAGGTTCGTGGTTTCTGCAATTCCAGGTTAGTATCATTATTTCAATTTTTAATATTCCCATTCTTTGTAATGAGTTTTGCATTTTCTTCAATTTTCTTTGGGCAAATATAATTTCAATTCCGCGTAACTTAATAGGGAAATTGTGTTAGGATACTATAGGAATAAAAGGTGCCCTTCATTTTCTTTCTCTTTTTTTCTTTCCCGAGGGGAAAAACAAAGTATAAGAAATACTAAAATGAAACTTCACTACAAAATATGGTACAAACTTTTTACATTGTTATTATTGGGGGACAGGCCCCAATTCCACCATATAAATAAAGTTCTCTCTATCACTCAAAAATGCTGAGATTTCTGGGTGCATACTAGAAAGTTTCCTTTATCCTCCTAAGGTATTTTTTGCCTTTAACTGGGATCAGCTGCCAGATTTTTCGAGCAGCTGAAGGACGGCAGACAGATTTACTTTGGGTATGGACTTTCTCTGTCTCTGCTCTGTCTCTGTCTTGCTCTCTCTCCATACATATAGACAGAAACTTGCGAAACTCCAACACTCTCATGCCTTGTTCCACAAACCAACAAAATTTCCAAAATATCCCCACATTTCATGCTTCTAAGCGATCATGCAGAGCTCTAAACGATCTTTTAACCCTGCAATTGATGCAAACATACATTAATACGTCACATGCCCCCGCTACATGCTTCTGGAAATGTGGTCATTTTCATGTCACATGTGTGATATTGTGCCTCCGCCTAGCCTCTTCATAACTCGGAAGTGAGGAAATGAGATTCCTCTCTGGGCACTGAAACAGCAAAATTAACAGAGATCAGATCAGACTCCATCAGAGATATGCAGCCACCTACATGCAACAGCCCAGCTTTGTGGTCAAGAGCACAGGGACCAGTGGTAGGCTGCCTGGTATGAGTTCAAGCCCCACAACCCTCTGGTTGTGTTCACCCGGGCAACTTAGTTAATCTACTTGTGCCTCTGTTTCCTCATCTCTAAAATGGAGATTAAAGTAATAGTACTTTATCATGTTGTTCTGAGGCTACATTAGTAGCAATACATGCAAAGTGCTTTTTCTTCATTTAGTGTTATTTTTGTTGTTGCTGCCATCATCATTGTCATCATCACCCTGGCCAGGAAAACCAGCACATAACCAGAGCAGATATGGCAATACATCTAAAGAAATAATGTACATGAGTTTTGGGGCGGTTAAAAATAAGTACTTCCCAGGAGAAGGAGCTATTCTAGGAATAGGAACAAATCTAGGAAGTCTGCAAAGAAGGCCAGATCGTGACAGATTTACTGATTTATTGCCATTCCATGAGGTCTCTTGGGAAAGAACATATAGAAATTCCCCTATGACCAACTCCCCAAAACTCCATCGAATGCTCTTTTATGTCTTACAAATGCTTTCTGCACAGACAACTGAGAAAAACAGATCGCCTCATTTACTATTATTCCTGGTTTGCTTTTATAAATGGAAACAGATTTGTTTTTAGGTAACAAAAAATATACAAATTTCACTTTCTTCTTATGAAATTGCACAGAGTACAAGGTTTAAAGAAACAAAAAATCTTACAGTCGCATTTTTGAGTGCTGCCCTTTTAAAAACTGAGTCACTGTTCTCTCACGTACTGGTGGTACCAGACCCTTGTCATTGGTTTCAATAACCACTGTCTGGTTCAATTTATCCCAGTTATCAGAGCAGAGATGCTAAATACCTTATTAGTCCCTTCGTGTTACTGTATTGAAAACACTTAGCACAGTGAAAAGTGTCAGGCAAAATCTTAAATGGGAATCTGCTCTTCTATCTGATAGGCTTCGAACGAGTTATTTAATCCCTTTGATTATCAGTTTTCAAGGCTTAAAGTAAGTCAGGACACATTTAATAAGTCTTCGAGTAGGGTTTCAAATTCCTGTTCTATCTGACCCCAAAGTTCATGATTTTTGCTAGAATTTCTCCATGAGTCCTGAACTGGCCTAAAGGTAAATGGCATTTTCTCTCTCTGTCTATTTAAATTACATTGAGTGATGTGCTTGCATTGAAGGTGTTGTTTTAACTTTCTGGGATACAGCAGTGCATGAAGAGATGGGGGCCTTGCTGAAATGGGGCATATAAATGCTGGGAAGGGAGGAAGACCAGACAGTAAGAAAATCAATATGTGACATTTCTAGGAGTATGAAGTGCTATGAAAAAAATAAAGCACAGTGATGGGCTAAACATCGATGGTGGGAAAGTGCTCTGTAGTCTAAAGACTCTCTAGTGGGGTGCCTTTTTAACAGAGATAAGAAGAAAATGAGGGATGACAGCAACCATCCGGCAGAGAAGGTTTCCAGGCAGAGCATGTGCAAAGGCCCTAGAGCTGAACTATGGCTATCATGTTTGAGGAACTGAAATGAGGCCAACAGAGTTGAAGCAGATTGTCAAAAGTGGAGAGTGGTAAGTGGTGAGGTCAGAATTACTCTTGCCAGAGATTATTCAGACTGTGTAGGTCTGGATGTTAAGGATTTTGGATTTAGTTCAAATGAGCTGGGAAGTCACTGGAGAATCTGATGAGAGGAGTTACATGATCTGGCTTAATTTTCATGATTTGACTGCAGCTGATGAGAAGAAAACAGATTGCGAAGGGGACAAGAAGAAAAGCTTGGAAGACTAGTACATTACTGTGGTACTTCAGGTGAGCTTATTTTCTTCCACTCATTTCCAGATCATCATTCTTTCACTTTGTAATTCAACCAAATCTCACACTGCTCATTTCCTCTGATGCCTCCAACCCCTAAATATTGGGTACTTTATCAAATATAAAGACGTATTATAAAGTCTGAAAATTAATAGAGTGTATCACTGATGTAAACTTTTACATCTGGACCAATGCCATGTTAATTGCTCTAGCCACACTGGTCTCCTGGCTGATGCACAGGCAGATCCACATGTATACAAAAATAACAAATGACAAAGCGAGCATCACATGTTAGTGGAGGGAAGATTGACACATTGATAAATAATCCAAGACCATTACTTGGATTATTGGGGGGAAAATGATCCCTCCCTTACAGCATTCATAAAAATAAATACCAAGTAATTTAAAGAACATGAAAGAATAATTTCCAACAAAACTGGAAAATTCTCAGAAAAATATAGAAGCATATCTTTAAGATTTCAGGGTAGGAAAAGATCTGCTTAAATAAGATGCCCAAAGTTATAAACCATGAAGGAAAAAAATAAATAATTTTTGCTCCTCCTCCTTCTACCGCACTTCATTCTTTCAAACCTTATCTCGCAAATTAGTAAAGAGAGGTACTTGTCCTCATCCTGGAACACGGCAAATTTATCCATTGTACACAGAGACTGTACCAGTGAAATGTCTAGTCCTGGGACCTTATGCTCATTGTCAATATATATAACAATTCAGACTGCCTTTTATCAAGGAAAAGGAAATGTTTCCCAATGGTCTGGCAAACCACTGAAGCATAGAACTAAATACAGGCTCTACACCTGACACTTAAAACACTTTCAATTTTATCTATAAAATGTAGATGATAATATATTTTCCACCTACTTTATAAAAATTAGAATCAAATAAGATTATGTAAGGTTAAATACTTTTAAATCTTTCAAGCATAATAAAAATACCAATTTTATCAACATTAAGTCATATATAGTTTAACAAAGTAAAGACTGAGGGCAAACACTAGGAAAATGGCAATTTTTAAAACTCACTTCTACATAGATGTTCTGGTTAGTTTAGACAAAAATGGGAAAACTTGATTTATCAAATAAATTGTTTTTCTGCTGCATTTTATTCAACTACAGTAGACTTGGGGATTTAGTATCTTGACAGATATGTAATCTCTCTGGATAAAATGTAACCACAATGATTATTCACATTAAGCCTTAGATTTTACAGAAAAATGGAAAACATAAGAGAGGTTTCTAAAACCTTAGACTCCTGGGAACGACAATTTTTCTGAACTGTATTTTCTTTTTTTTTTTTTTTCCTAAGGTATTCAAACTGCTTTGGAGGGGATATTGTTCTGTGCATTTGAGTGAGATAAATCATTCATGTAAGCAGATGATCCCAGAATGCAGTTAGATGAATGACGCCAAAGTATCAGGGGAGAAAATATATTGATAAAAAAAGATGTATATATATAATTAAGGAAAATATGTAACTGCCTACACATACACACACACACACACACACACACACACACACATATCACATGTGTATATGTATCTGGTGTCTATGTCTGAACAAACCAGCCAACACTATAAAGAGCTGAGGCATTTAGTAAGATGTACATTTAGTAAGATTACCAAAACACACTCCACTTTTGTTGATATCACTGATATATTTTAGATAGGATTGTCATGTGTGCTTGAATGATAATGTAGATATGAGAAAGTCAGAAAAGGAAGAAACCAGGGCATGCAGAAAAGGGCCACTCAGAACTAATTGTGGGTTGCGACAAACCTGCGTTGTAATACACCCAGGGCATATTAAACTCAAGTTTCTGAGTAGCTTCCATTGTCATCTAGGTAGATCCATTCTTGTGTGGTGGTATCCAGCAATAGTATGGGGTCACTGATGGTATTGTCCTGTGACCCTGAGTACCAACTGGTACAAATTTCTCTAAGTAGTAAGATGCATCAAGGATAATAATTTGAGGGGCGCCTGGGTGGCGCAGTCGGTTAAGCGTCCGACTTCAGCCAGGTCACGATCTCGCGGTCCGTGGGTTCGAGCCCCGCGTCAGGCTCTGGGCTGATGGCTCAGAGCCTGGAGCCTGTTTCCAATTCTGTGTCTCCCTCTCTCTCTGCCCCTCCCCCGTTCATGCTCTGTCTCTCTCTGTCCCAAAAATAAATAAACTTTGAAAAAAAAAATTAAAAAAAAAAAAAAGGATAATAATTTGTGATTCCAGAGAGAAAAGTTTGGTGTGGTTGTTGTCAGATACTGCTTTGTCCCTTCATCTTTATTAGTAGTTCCCTAGCCTTGTTCAGAGAGAAAATGTGCAGAAAAAGACTTACCTGCCACAAAGCCCTTGTATTCTGACCAATGAGATGGAAATCACCTGAAGAATAAGCTATGTATTTTTTCATGTTAGAAAGGAAGACTTGGCAAGCTGCTCTTTGCCTTTCGTCTTTTACTTGTCTTTCTCTGTGGAGGCTTAGAGCTAGGCTCACAGCTAGGCTGTGGAGCAGAGAGCTAGAAGGAAGCTGGGTCATGGACCACTTTCTCATGCACCTGCCCCATCCCTACACTCTATCTCCAGATTTCAACTGATGTGAGAACAAATAAAAACACCTATTTGATTAAGCCACAAGAGTTGAATTATGGCTACACGCGACTGAACACAATCCTATGTGAGGCAGCAGCCAGTGGGTCAGTATAAGTAAGTGTTTCTCATTATCTTATAGTGTGGCACTCTTACCAGTGGAGATAATTTTGGCTAATATTAAGTTACATGTTAGACAAGTATTTTCCAGTTATCATTTAGTCCTGATTACTCCAAGGAGGAAAGTCTCAGTTCACTGCCAGTGTGTCTTAAATAGCTCTCTAAAACTTGTTTTCTCCCTTGTAACAAACTAAGGTGCACTTCAGGCTAAGAGCCTTTGTTAAGCATCATTATCCAGCTAAAATTTAATAACATTGTTCTGTTTCCATTAAGTTTGGCTTATAGTCACCTTCTCGTTATGGCACAGGGTTATCATGAATTTCCATTCATGAAAATGACATAAAGTTCCCTTGCAAAACAATTTCAAATAAAAATATGAATTGATTTAAAAGTATTAAGTAAATAAAAACAGAAGTGATACAGAAGGGGAAATTTTTGAAAAAAAAAAGAAAAAAAAAAGGAAGGGCCATAGTATATAAATGGCTATAGTCTGGTAAATTGAGTCCTCGATATATTCAAATCTGGTACTAGGCCCACAGGAATAATTGCAGGCTCACTAACAAATTGGGGCCACATTTTCTTTGCCAGTTTAAACTAGCCTTGACAGAATTTGGCCTATTGGTCAAATATCCTCAGTACTGAAAGCTAATCAAGTTAGGAAAAACTGTATGCAAAATTTCTTCACCTCCTGCTTCACTTGTAAATATAAACAGGATGCTTGGGCCTATGATGCATCCACAATCTCAGTCCAAATTTCATCCTTTTCACCCTAAAAAATATTCCAGA